>NC_081290.1:31388214-31721428 GCF_030435805.1 Mustela lutreola
ATGTTATGTACCCATGACTGAAAACTGTGAAATTTGGACCTCAGCTGTTTCATTGGTTTCTGCATAATCTCTCAGCAGTGTTTCTCCCCTCTAACACCTGAGATTTATTTAATGAGTCATCCTGCTTCTGTGATGTTCTTCTCAAACCAAACAGGCAGATTAGAGGTCCTACACAGTGTGCATATGCTCCAGGTTAAGCAGAGAATCTCTTTTATTCTTCCAGGTAGTTCTTGCTGAACTTCTTTACAGAGTAGAGTAATAAGGTCATTCCTCTTTTCTTCTTCTAAGCTGTAAACCAATTGAGATGATATGTGAGTTAGACAAATGGAGATCAAAATGTTTGTTTTCTTGTTGGTAAAACTGAGTAGGATGATACAGCTCACATCTAGGTCACAATTGGTCTTCCTAATACTGTTCCCTGAATTAATTTTACTCACTCAGAACTACGGGCCACTCCACCCCCATTGAATTCACTTCTGTCTCCCAAATAGCAACCTGCTCTAGATGCTTAACCCAAAGAAGAAATCTTGTGTATCTTGAGAGAAAGGTGGGAAGAAAAAGAGAAGAAGACTCTTTAGAACCATTCCCTTATTAGATGTCACTCTTTCTTCCTTGAGGAGGAGTGTGAAGGTATAAAGAGAGAGGCATAAAGAATTCTGCCATATTATCACTTTTGGGAGTGCAAAGAAGATTTCTTCCCCATTGTAGAAGCATGGATAAATGTTCACCCGCCCTCCTAGCTATTTCTATACTTCCTTTCTTTTTGTTTGTTTTATTTTATTTCTTCAATATCTTCTAAAGGATCTGGCCCTTTCTTTTTGTCCTTTCTGTAGGCATACAAATATATCAGTGTGTATCAATGTGTACCTCTCGGGCAAATTTAAACACAGTATCCCAGCTGAAAAGAAATAATTATCTTTTAAAAAAAATTTGTATATATAACTTAAAAATTACATGTTTACAAATGCAAGAATTAAAGACTATTAATTCACAATTATTAAAAACCCTAAAGGGGATGGGAAGCAATAAACACTTCTTCCAAAATGGAACTCATTTTAAAGTAATATACTTGATTTTCAAATGAATTCCTCATCCTTTTCTTCTCAGTTGCTTTTTTTTTTTTTTAGGATTTATTTATTTATTTGACAGATAGAGGTCACAAGTAGCCAGAGAGAGAAGGAGAAGCAGGCTCCCTGCTGAGCAGAGAGCCCGATGCGGGGCTCGATCGCAGGACCCTGGGATCATGACCTGAGCCAAAGGCAGAGGCTTTAACCCACTGAGCCACCCAGGCGCCCCTCAGTTGCTTTTTTTTTTTTTTTTTTTTTGAGTGAGTACTACACCCACTGTCCACTGAGTGGCCAGCAACTGTGGAACCAACTTGGACTCCTACTTAAACCTCACCCTTCAAACTCCAGCAGGCTGACCTTTCTATACTGCATTATGGTCACTTGCACTCCAGCTTCCCACAGGGTTCTGGAAGTGGGGGGCACTGCAGGATATCAGGAGAACTGTAGAATAATGAGGCCAGGATATTGATTCCTCTGGATCCCTCTCTTATGGCTACAGTGATCAGGAGCTGTGTTCCTGGACCTGGGGCCAGAGCCCCTGCTGGACAGCTCTCCACTTGGTTGTAGGCACTCTTTCCAAGCTGGGAGAGCTGTACTCCCCTCTTGCCCTTCAAGTTGTGGAGACGGTAAAGATTCTCTTCTGTTAGCCCCATCATCCTTCAGCATCTCCTATCCCCACTTAACCTTTGTCAGTAGTCCCTTCATTAACTTCTACTCCATCAACAACTTTGAGTGCTGTGTTTCCTGTAATGATCTTGATTGATACAGGAAGTCATTGTAATAAGGATGAACTGTGTATAAAATCAAAACCCAGGATACTTAGCATGTTTTGGAAAGAATTGATTCATCAGCATCTTTGGGTAAATACAGAGGTATGCAACACAATGGAAAGATATATGATATTGCTTATTACTTTCCGTGTACTAATTAAAATGATGTAATCACAAATAAAATACTAAAATAAGAATTTTATTGGTTGACTGGAAGCTATTTGGTCCATTCTATCCTCTTCCTATCTATCACCTATCTATCATCTATGTATCTATCTCTATCCCTTTACATATAATGACTTAAACCTCAGTTTTGCCTCTTAAGGTGGCCTTAGACTGGTTATTTAGCTTTTCTAAGTCTCAGTTTCCTCATGTACAAAAGGTTTTGAGGGTTGGATGAAATACTGTTTATAAAAAATTTACCACATTGCCAGACGAGTTTTAAGGACTCAGTCTTTTTTCTATTATTATTACTAGCATATTATTATCATTGCTCAACCATGGTCAATCAATTCAAGTTTTGATTTAATAACCTTATGATCTTGATTTGTTATTAGAGTTGAAAAGCAAGCAACCGTCACCAACTGCTTCGCAAGTCTTCACATATTCTGTTTGTTCTTTATGTCGTTGCTCTGGACTAAACTCACCTGCTAATCCTGTCATTAAAGGAAACACCAATCAGAATTGACTCTGAATCTGTCTTTTCTAGAATATTAATTTTTAAAACATTTTAAGATATTTAAAATGTTTTTTCCCTGAGAGTGATCATTTCAGTATTGAAGTCTTTATATTGTTAAGTTCACATAGAAATGTGAAGGCCCTGTGGGCACAGACTGTATCTGTAATGTTCCCTGCTCTTTTCCAGCAGGGCCCAGCAAATATGGTGTCTTAGATGTTCATTGACTAAAAGGAGGTAGGGAGGGTGGGCAAAAGGAGTGACTTTGTGTTCTTCACTGTCTCTCTGCGAGTCAAAGCAGAGAGATGCCATGCGGGTTAGTCATACCTTCCTGTCTGCCCTGCCTGGGCCTGGACTCCTCTGTGCTAACTTTGTCCATCAGTTGACACTTAGAAATAGTACTAGAGGAAAAAGTAGCTTCAGCTTTCTTCCATTCATCCTAAAAAGCCTTCCTTCTCTTCAGCTCTCTCCTTTGATACCCACCTACCAAAGGACACCTGCTGAGCCCATCCTTGTCATCTTCAGAACTCTCATGGAGCTTAGCTTCTACAACTTTATCAAATGAGGCCTCAGCTCTGCCCTGAGGGTTTTCCTGCACCCTCTAGAGTAGATTGGAAACTCCTGTTGCCTCTATCCCATCCCTGCTGTGCCCTTGCCCAAACAGTACTCACACTTGATTTTATTTTCTGTATTCTATATGAGTTCTCTGAGAATAGAAACCATGTCTGTCATTAGTCATGCGCACCACCCTAACTCCATTGTGCAGCATCACTTGCCTAATCTATAAAATTCAGTGGATTAAATGATGCTTACACACAGGAGGGTTAAAATTGTTCCTGACACATGTTAAGTGTTATGCACAAATGTCAGCTTTATTATCGAACTGTTTAGTCTTATTGTGTTGATAATGGTTTAAGCCCTTTTTTATATGACAGAAAATTGAAGCACAGAGAAATTAAACAATTTTCCTAAGATCATAGGAATCAATTTTCTTAAGTTAATATAAAATAATATATAAATGAATGGGAAAATATTTGAAATCACTGTATATACAGGGTCACTCTCTATAGAAATCCTCTACAGTGTGCTTATATCAATAACAGACAATTTTAAAGAAACCCTGATTCTTAGCAAAAATACTTAAAATTCTTAGGGACTATATTAACTATGTTTTTCCTTTTTAGAAAATGGAAATCTTGTGGTAAATTGTATTCATAGTCTAAATGTTGATAACCCTTGATATCCCCCCCAAGATAGAGAATTTATATGTGAAACAAAACAAGGACAAATCGGCATAGTACACCTGACATTTCCATATGACAGTAACCTGGTTTCCATCCTTCAGTTCATTGTATCTAAACCTGGGGGCAACTGGATTTACTACATTAAAGCAAGTTTAATCTTAATGAAATCAGGGATTGACAGATTCAAATGCTGTACGGATTGCTGAGTGGTAAACAAACCCAGAGCAACTGGGACACCACACAGCCTTGAGATGAACTGAAAGCTACTTGAAAAAGAACAGATTATATTTGTGATTATTAGATTCACAGAAATAGAAACACTCTGAATTGAAATAAAGATTTTAAAAATGGTACAAGAATTGATCTTTAATAAAACATCTTGAGGCTTTGAAAGTTACTGAAAAGATAGAAAATATTCAGGCAAACATAAAACTCATAAAATAAAGAAACCCAGATCATAATTGCATAAAGATAACAACTAAAATGAATAGAAAGGAAAACACACCCTTCTTTTTTTGATGTTCTCTCTAGAAGTTGTTCCCTAACATAAGCACCTAAATTAATTAGCTTTCTTCTAGAAAAACACAAGACAAAAAATTCTAAACCAAAACCAAACAAATAAAAACATTAGCTAAATAGTGTCCTTGATTTTTTTTATTTAGGTTTTATACTTATTTAACAATATACCCTATAGTTTAAAAAGGAAGATTTGTAAAAAGAGCTCTCTGTACTATCCTCCACTTTTCCACTCTCAGTTTAGCTTCTTAGAGGCAACCAAGTTCTACTTATTTCCTTGCTTATCATTGGCCTCCATGTTTCAATATAAATATATGATACCATCTTATTTAAATTAAATAACTACGTCAAATAGGACAAATAATAACGGAATAAACCTATATCCCAACTTCAGAAATAAAACACACCAGCCAGAGTCGGACTGCCCTTTTCCCAAAAGAAACCATTATCCTAAATTTGTTGTGTTTTTTGTTTGTTTGTTTGTTTTTAGTAAACTACCATTGTGACAGCAGTATCTATGTACTTTGTCATATTTTAGAAGACAAAACTGATACAAAGTTGCCTCTATTATAGAAGAATAAACACTGCTGAATTCCTTGTTTTTCTGTAAATTGAGCGGAATGTTATGGTCACTTCATTCTCTGGCTATGCAGCTACCTGTTCAACTGAGGTGTGCTAACAGCTCTTACAGCCCTACTGGTCAGTCAGACTCCATACTATGTGGACTGGATCAATCATGCGGTAGCTGACATGGTGGAGCGAATGGGGTGGGGCGTGGTTTGAGTCTGTTCTGCTGCTGAAATTGTTGACAGTTCCCCTAACTACTCCAATCATTAATAGCAGAGGTGTGACTTGGGCCTTGGGAAAAATAAAGCAAGATATTGAGAAATTAATCAGTAAGAAAGATATGAAGGAATGTTTAAGCAAGATGAAAGAGCCTTTAATCTAGAAATGGCTGTTTCTGAAAATGTCATTTCTGGATCACTTAACACTTAAGTAGTCACTGAAGATTCATCTGGATGTTTTAAAAAAAAAAATAGGTCTCAGTTCTGATGTATTGAATCAGAGTTTCTATGGTGGGGGCCTAGAAATTGAGAAATTTGTGTTTTAACCAGCGTACCCTCTCCTCAAATAACTCTGATAGATACAAAAGCTTGCAAACTAGTGATAGTGACAATATTATCCAATTTCAAACTATTTACTTCATTTTGCATACACCCAAGGATATTGAAGAGGTTTCTGTTTTGGCCCTGGACTTTTAGAGCAACCACTCTGATTTCATTTCTGTAGTCACTGCCTAGAATCAACCTAGTAACGACTTGCTAGTCTGTTAGATAGAAAAATAAAAAGGGTCAGAGAGGGTCAGGGGTAGAGAGAAAGGGAAAGAAAGGAAAGGAAGGGAAGGGATTGGTTCATCCCAGGAAAAAGTTTTCTATAAGAAGTTGAAATTACAAATATATATAGTTAAATGTTTTAGCATTCCTTTCTTATACATGAAGAACATTAAAATAATTTTATCAATAGTGTACAAAATTGGGTTTCTAATGCTTCTGATATATTGCCCCAAATATTTAAACTACATGTTCAAAGATCATATTTCCTTGTGGTCAAATATAATTTCATCATCATTGCTTGAAAAAAATAAAGTAAATGCCATGTACTATCTCAAAAAAATGAACTAAAAACCAAGACTCAGGCATGAACCAAGTCAGGACCAGTAAATGTCACAGGTGAGTTTATGCACATTTTATTACAGATAAACCCCTTCCTGGAGTTGAGTGTTTTGCATCAAAATCTCCAAGCTTATAGTGTTTGCTCTTATAGTGTTTTGAATTGATTTCCTTAAATACCCATTTAATGTGTTATACCATTGATCGAAGCAATTATAGAAAGACCTGAGAAGCAGAGATAGAGGCTATATGAGAAGAAATCAAGTGAGATATATGGTCTTTTCCTGTCCTACATATGAAACGAGTCACATGGCAGCTGGAGGATAACTGGGATTATTGAAGAGCGACCAACTCTTGGCTCAGGTGTTTGGAATCCAACATAATCAGCTAAATGTGCATATCTGAGTTTGTCATTACCACTTAGCTTCTCTGTTGCTCAGCGGAGGAACACTAAACAAACACACAGAATTTAGGACCAAATTTATAAATTTGCAAGCAAAATCAATTTTTCCAGTGTGTTTGCTTGGAACTGCTTAGCACAGATGTCCAGATGGGTTCAGAAACTGCTCTCTTTTCCGTCCATTATGCTTGAGAGTCTGGCTATTCCCAATTGGTAGCTGTTGAAATGGTATGTTCTAATAAGACGTCTAAATCCTGAAGACAGCTGTGAATATGAAGAGATTTTAAGGGCGAAGCTGATCTGAAAGTTTGGCTTAAGAATTCCCCCAAGAGGAAGAACACTCAAGAGTATAAGCAGCATTTTAATGCTAAATTTTGGGTGCCTGCTGAGAGGCCCCAAGACACCCTGTGTTCTGCCATAGATTTCTGCTATTTACTGGGTCTCTTTGTATCATTTAAGAAATGCTTCAGGAGGAATTAATTTGTAAACTCTATTGAAGTCCCACATAAATAGTGCTCGTTGAAACACAACTTTGTAATCCAGATGACAAGAAATGGTGAAATCAGTCTTAAATACTGCCACCCACTTGGCGTAAATGTATAATGCAAAATCATATTAATTATATTTATTTTCATCATAATTATTACCCCAATATTATATCTTATGTTTGTATTATCTCATCTACTTTAAATTGGTAAATTGAATTTTATTTAAATAACTTAACTTCTATAGTCTCCCTAGCTATATAGTAAAGTCCTTGTGGGCAGAGAAAAGAGCCTTAATCTCATTTTTATCAACTATGGCAAATAATGCTATAATTTATATATCTTTAGTAATAACAATAATAATAAAATAATAATAATAGTGAATATTTATATAGCATTTACCATGTGCTGGGTGTGCCTCTAAATGCTTCATGTACAGTTCATTTAATCAGGGTAATGACCCTGTGCCATAGGGATAGATACTAGCTCCATTTTGCAGATGGTGGCAATTGAATAACAAGAATGCTACCCACTTTGTCCTTATTCAGAGCTATGAAATGACAAGGCTGGCATTTGAGCCCAAGAAGTTTGGCTTCAGAATCTCTGTGTTTTAAATCCAAAATATGGTAAGAATTTTGAAAATATTTGATGATTTATCTAACTTTCCTATTTTATATAAAGCAAAAGGAGTAACCATTCATTCATTCATTCATTGTTTATTGAGGGCTTATAGAATATGAGTCACTGTGCTATGCCCAGAGGGGTTAAGGCAATAAATGAGTGAGGCTAACACCCTGCCCTAAGGTCAATTCTATATTAAGGTGGGACAGAGACAATAAATATGCTCGACTATATTATGATGGGGTAACAGGGGGCAATAGTGCTGCTTTAGGTTTGTTGGCAAAAAAGGTATCTCTGAGGAAGTGGCAATGAGAATAAAAAGGAGAGAGAGAGAAAATCCAGAGATGCAAAGAGCAAAAAAATTTGTCTCACATTTTTGGAGGCATGAAGCCCAAACCAAGGTGTCGGTATGTCCATGCTTCCTCTGAACCTTTAGGGGAAAGACCCTTCCTTGCCTCTTCCAGCTTCTACGAGCTCCACATGTTCTCTGGCTTATGGCATGTTACTTCAATCTCTACTTTATGTTCACATGACATTCTCCTTCTGTGTCTTGACATCACCTTGTTTCTGTGAGAATTTATCTTTGTGTCAGACTTTTTGCTTTTTATAATGCCACCAGTCATATTGGAATAGAATCTACTCTAATGACCTCGTTATAATTTATCTCTTTACAGACCTTATTTCCAAACAAGAATACTTCATATTCTGAAGCACAATGCAACCCTAAACAGTTAGTTTCTGGAATTGTATAACCACATGCAATATAAGATTATCATGTATTTGTAGTAGGGACCATGTATGAATCTCATCCTGACCTCAGGGATATTGTTCTCGAGAAACATTCCTAAGTCCCTTTCCTCCCTCATCATCCAAATACCAATTTTTTGTATTACAGGGGTAGGAAAAATTCTGGGTCTTTTGCTTCTAAAAATAATTTACTGAACAACATGTTCAAAATGAAATCCGATGCAAGGATTTTTCACTCATCACCACTGTGGATACTAAGAGTATTCTGAGTGATGTAAAGGATATTATCAGAGTAGTAAAATGAGAAATAAAGTAAAAAAAATTTAAAAATACAAAGACATATAATAAATACCTGATAGACCATGTTAGAACCTAAATAGACTTTTTAAATCTTTTTTTAAAGGATTTTATGTATTTATTTAAGAGAAAAAGAGGGAGTAAAAGCAGAGGAAGGAAGGGGAGAGGGATAAGCAGACTCCCCACTGAGCAGGGAGGCCTACAGAGGGCTTGATCCTGGGATCATGACTGACTTAACTGACTGAACCACCCAAGTGCCTTCCTAATAATAGATTTTTTTGAAGGGGGGGGTGGGTGTGGGGGGAGTGGGAGGTCAGGGTACCAGGTGGTGGGTATTATAGAGGGCACGGATTGCATGGAGCACTGGGTGTGGTGCAAAAATAATGAATACTGTTATGCTGAAAATAAAAAATAAATTAAAAAAAATAAAAATAATAATAGCTTTTTTAAATGCTGCAAAGGCTGAATGGGAAACAGTGTTTATCTGAATAGGAAGGTAGCATGGAGATATCCCATAAAAGATGATTTGGGGGCACCTGGGTGGCTCAGTGGGTTAAAGCCTCTGCCTTCGGCTCAGGTCACGATCCCAGGGTCCTGGGATCGAGCCCTGCATGGGGCTCTCTGCTCAGCAGGGAGCCTGCTTCCCTTCCTCTCTCTGCCTGCCTCTCTGCCTACCTGTGATCTGTCAAATAAATAAATAAATCTTTAAAAAAAAAAAAAAAAAGAAAGATGATTTGGCAGAGACCTCTAACTGCACATCAAAGATTTGTGCTCCAAACTGATCACATAGACATCTTCCTGAGGAGTTGATGCTTAACTAGGGACTGTATTTCTCAAACTCCCTTGAAATTAGGTGGGGCCTTATAAGTAGTTCTTACCAATGAACTACAAACAGAAGCAACGTATGTGACTGCTCTGGAATTAGGAAGTGGTGTCCCTTCTCTATCCTCTCTTCCCTTTCTGCTGGCTAGACAATGATGCCCAGGTTGACCTTGGATGACTTGAAGATGGGCAGTCTGGAGTGACTTTGTGAGGCAGATGACAACTATCAACACACTTCACCCCACATCACTGACCAAGAACACCTGCCTTGAATTAGAAATAAATTTTTTATTGTGTAGTCACTAGAATTGAAGAGTTTGTATAGTAAGAGCTAACATTATCCTCATAAATGCAGATGGATATCATTGTAACTGCAAAGAGAATGGCAGAAAGAAGGGCTTTCTGGTGCTGGAAACAGTGTAGGAGTAAAGACACAGCGAGGAGAAATCACAGACAAAGGAAATGGACCAATTTGGCTGAAGCACCTCTACTGAGGTGTAATTGGAGATAAGCGTAACCAATTAGGCTTTTATCATATTATGGAGGCTTCCAAATGCCAGATTGGGTTTTTATTCTTAATTCATAAGGTGGTAGGGAGCCGTGGAGAAATTGGATGTGGGTGTTTTATATTCAAAGGCATTTTTAGAATATTTTTTCACATTTATTTAATAAGTGTACCATGTCTCATTAAAGAAAGGATTATAGCAACCTTTGAGATATTAATCTAGCAGTGATGTTTCAGAAAGATTGGATTGAGAGAAGAGAGGAAACATAAAAGGATATTACAATACTTTAGTCTTCATCAGGAATCTGCAAATCCCTGATAAGTATTTCAGGCCTGTAGGCCATAGTCTGGTTTGCAGGTACTGTCTTTGTAATATGAAAACAGTCATAAGCCATACGGAAATGAATAGGCATCTTTCTGTTCCAATAAAACTTTATTTACAAAAATACTTGAAAAGCCACTGAGCTTTCATTTGTCTATCTGGGGTCTCTATTGAAGAGTGACAAGGCTTCATGTACAAGGAATGGGGTGGAAGGACAAAGGAGGTAAAGCATGTAACACAAAGAGAAGTCAATCGGATAGAATTTGAGGAGCTAATGTACCACTTTCAATGTTGACTCTGTAAGCAGCCTGCCTCTTTTTCTGCTACTACTAGGCTGTGAGGTAATGGGTCACTTGTGCCCCTGTGAGGTAAAGGGGCAATTGTATCCATCTTCAAATTGAGAACACACAAAGTAACCAATGAAATAGTTATTTAAATAATAGGATAAATTTTGGGTTATTAAATATGTAGGGTAAGCAAAAATGACCAAAGACCCAAAGTGTTTCAGAGTACCTATTAAGCTTTGGTTAATGTCAAATACTAAATATTCATGGCTTTGAACAAATTATTTAATCCTTCCATACCTGAATGTCCCAAAGACATCTCAAAATTAGCAAGATTAGGAGCACCTGGTTGGCTCAATGGGTTAAAGCTTGTGCCTTCGGCTCAGGTCGTGATCCCAGGGTCCTAGGATCAAGTTCTGCATCGGATTCTCTGCTTAGCAGGGAGCCTGTTTCCTCCTCTCTCTCTGCCTGCCTCTCTGCCTACCTGTAATTTCCATCAAATAAATAAAATATTTAAAACAATTAGCAAGATTAGCAAATGTAAATGTCACATGTGATTTTCCTTCCTTCTTCACTCCAAAATCTAATCTTGCAGTGTTCTCCATATTCATCAATGTCTTTACCATTTATCCAGTCACTAGAAACAGAAACCTTATGACACATCCATGTCCCTTTCTTTCTTTCTTTCTTTCTTTCTTTCTTTCTTTCTTTCTTTCTTGACAGAGATTACAAGTACGCAGAGAGGCAGGCAGAGAGAGAGAGGAGGAAGCAGGCTCCCTGCTGAGATGAGAGCCCGATGCAGGGTTCGATCCCAGGACCCTGGGATCATGACCTGAGCCGAAGGCAGAGGCTTCCTTGTCCCCTTCTTTAGAGGAATGCAACTTGGAGAAAATGTCCTGTAGATCCTACCCCTGAATTAAATTGATGAAAATCCTTTAATTTCTATCCACCATCATTCATCATATAGATTACTACAGAACATCTCTGTTTCCAATATTGATACCTGGCTTGCAATCTCTACATAAATCCATGATTTCCTATTGAATTTGGAATAAATCTGTGTTTCACATCATGACCTACAAGTACATCCATGACTAGTCCCTTGCCCACATCCCCAACCTAGGATGAAGTCCACTCTCCACCTTACCAAATAGCAGGCAGTCACTGTTGCTCTCATTTCCTAAAAATTCTGAAGCTCTTTTTTTGCTTCCAAGTATTTTTGCTTTCCTTTGTGACTCCAATCTTCATGATTCTAAAGCAACTTTAGGCTCAACCCTGCAAACGAAGGCAGTAGGCTGCCTGTACTGTCCCATCAGCTTCCACACTCACATAAAGGGTAACCCCTTTTAAGTTGCTATAGAATCATGAAGACTGGAAGGCATGAAGGAAAGCCTAAAGTAGGTTTCACAGATCCAAGGTTAAGGATATGGTATATAAATCCAGGACCTTTCTCCTCTGACATGCACATGATAGAGACCAATGAAGCAGTTCTGCACAAAAATTTCACTTACAATTTTTATGATGAAACTTTCTAGCAACTCAGATAACAACAACTCTCAATTCTATGTTTATTCTTTTTTTTTTCTGTGTTCCAACTCACAATTTTTGCCAATCTGAAAAAATATCTCAAGATAGACTTAACAATTACTCATAGAAAATGCTTTTATCTTATGTTCTAAGCCCTGCTTATTTCCTAGTCCCATAGTTACAGTTAAGTGTTTCTAGTATGTTATCTCTCTGACCCTTAATTAAAGATTCTAGCTTATTAAGAAATGGGCTTATATTGAGTCTTAATTTAAAAATTGAGTAATTTCACTAGGGATTTTTGAAAAATTCCTTATTGATGAGACATAAATCTCATCCTCCAATAAGAAAATCCAGTTCAAGGTTGAAGTCTCCAAAAATTATTTCAATTTTAGTATGCTCTCCACAGTATCTATTAGTCTGGGTCCAATTAAGAATCAGAGACCATAAATCAGTTTAAACAGGGAAGTTTAATACTAAGATTTATTAAACTATGATAGAAGAATAAGTATGAAAATGTAATAATAACTCCAAAAGGTAACTCCCTAAGGCTAAGGGAGAGTATCCAAGGAAGGCCACATTTGGAAGAAGTCTTTCCTTCTTATTATGGGTCAAGTTGTGTCCACCCACATGTTGAAGTCCTAATCCACAGTACCTTAGAATGTGTGACATCATTTGGAATAGAGTTGTTGCAGATGTAGTTGACTAAGTTAAGACGAAGTCGTATTGGAGCAGGATGGGCCTCTAATCCAACATAGCTGGTGTCCTTGTAAAAAGATGACCATGTGAAAACAGAGACACACAAGAATGCCATGTAGCAATGAAGTCACATTGAGTGAAGCCACTGTAAGCCAAAAGTATGCTAAAGATTACTTACAAACCACCAGGAGCTAGGAAGAGGCAAGGAAGGACTCCCCTATAGGTTTCAGAGGGAACATGGAACTGTCAACACCTTGATTTCAAATGTCTAAGCCTCTGGAATTGTGAGATAAGAAGTTTCTTTTGTTTTAAGCCAACCAGATTATGGTATTTTGTGATAGTAGCTTGGGAAATTAATACACTCCCCAAAACTGGTATCAGACCTCTTTGAAGAAAGTGAAAGTGCAGCCTGCAGATGAAGAAGTTGCTCAGAAGACAATCCTCTGTGGCATAGATGAACAGAAGCTGGTGGGTGGGCATGCAGGGGAAGTCGTGGCACCAGCCTGGTCATGAGTCCTGAGTCAGGCATTATTCATTTTAAGAGGGCAATAGCAGTGTCATCATCACCCAACCTAGCCAGGTCTGTGAGATCTCCAAGGGTCTGCCTTTCTGGACACAAGGCTAAGACAGGGCAACCTGGATGTCCCTTCACACACACATACATCCACCCACCTGATGGATCATGCAGCAGACGGAAGGAAAAGCAAAATGCAGTGCATTCAACCAAGAGCGTCTCCATTCCTCCTGCCATTTTTCCACCATCACCTTCTGCTGCCAGTTCTTAACATCATATCCATTGTAAACAAGAAATGCTCAAATAGGCCAGTCTGTTTTAACAGAGAAGGTGCAAAGGTGAATTTGGAGCAGTGAGACAATAAATTGATAACTTCCATAGAGCCCCTTTGCTACAGTAATAGCGTATCAAGGACAGTCATGGAATTCCAGCTGGCATTTCCCCCGTTTTACACTTTTAGGTCCATGCAGTGTTGATGGCATGCATTGCTGACTCCCATCAGGATGGTGGATTTATTCTGTTTACTCAGGTGTGTGTGGGGGGAGGGGGCTGCTATTGATCCTTAAGTCCAAAATCCATCACATGTCTCCCAAAATATGACGAGCAAAAAACCAAGATGCTCATGGTCTAGGATCAGAATGGTAATGCGGTCAAAAGCCTTCAACCAAAAGTAATTTCCCAAATATGGTGAAGGAAGATATAGAACCCAACTTTTTCTTTTTGCATCTTCAGTTCCTTTTCCTCCCAGAGCAGTGAATCCTTCACCCCAAATATTCCTGAATCTTTCCAACTATCATTCTCCTCCTCTGACTTCATTTATCCCTATTCAGTGTTAAGATGCCCCAAAGAATTTAGTGTTAAGAAGGCACACCCCCTTGTGGAGGGAAATACAAAAGAGTATAAATCAAACTGCCCCTAAGTGGGTGCAGGAGCAGAATGTCTAGTACTACAAACTTCATTTTGATAATCACATCTTTATTAAAGAAATGTGACAGGGGCATTGGCTGGTGTTGGATCATGATCGGTGTAGAGTGTGGTGTTTTCTTTCCCCACACCATTTCACTAGTCAAACCCGAGTAGACTCTTCAGGGATATTTCTTACTTATCTTGTCATCAGTGTCTCTTTCTTTCTTTTTTTTGTTTTTGTTTTTTTTTTTTTTTTTAATTTTCAGCATAACAGTATTCATTATTTTTGGACCACACCCTGTCTGTTTTCCAATGCTACTATATCCTAGGTGTTAGACAACATTAAGTGAGCCTTTCTCAGACCTACTTGTACCTACTCCCTCTTGTAGGAAAAAAAAACAAGGAAATATTTCACCATCCTTGATTATCTATGACCTGGGAGGGATATCCCTATGCTCCACCCCCAAAGGAACCCCCAAATATCCCTTTTTTCTATCATAGCTAAGTCTTTGAACCACCACCATTTGGGGATTAAACTGTATAAGGGAGGAAACTGAGTCCCCATTAAAGTTCTAATAACCTCCTCTGCCTTACCATTTTACCATTAGTTTTTAAAAGGAATGGGCATGCTGTTTATAACTTTTGTCATGGGTACCATTGATTGAATTTATGAGAGCATGCAATGTCTTAATACCAGCTCCTCCAGGACAGTAAATAATTTAGATCCATCACTTTGATGGCATGGCCTCATTCCCTATCAGCACCTCAAATGCAAGCATTCTCCTGCCTAGCATCATTCCAGATGTAGGCTCTATTATGTTATCATGCTTCACTGGGAATACCCAATCCCACAAGGAAACCTGCAGTACAGCTTAGAGATTTAGGTACAGCAGACAGGTAGCATTTTATTTACAGCTTTCTACATTCTTTCAAATTGCTACAAAAGCTATATGGTAAGCTATTTAGAATTCATCCTTTAACTTAAATGAGTATTGGATAAAATTCTGAACTCACATTGAATCCAATGGCAAGGTCCAAGGCCCAATATCAATCAATAGCCAGTAAAGCCAATGGAATGATTGATGGCAACATTTTGTGTACTGGATGCGCTGCTTTGATTCATATATGTAAAAACTTTGGGCTTTCCTTCAGCACAAATATAGAAACCAGGTCTTGAATTGTTTGTACTTCTCATCTCTTTTCTACTATTCAATTTTGGCTGCATAAACCCTCAAATAATAGTTTTCACTTACAAGAAATAAAGTCATTAACATATTTATAAATGTTATGTGATAAATAAATGACATGTGATTTTGGTCTGAATCTTATAATTTGCCTTTGGAAAAATGTTTAAATCATCCTAACTTTATTCTCACTGATGGAAGTCACTGTTTGGAACATGTTTATAAACTTTATTTCTATACAGATGTGGTGACCAAAAATTATGTGTAAAAGTCACTACTGTGACAAATAATAATAAAGTGATGAATTTCCTAGGGCTACTATAACTTTGGATAGCTTAAAGCAACAGAAATGTATTCTTTCATTGTTCTTCTTGAAGTTTACATGTCTAAAATCAAAAGGCCATGTTCCCTCTGAGACCCTAGGTAGAATCTTCCTTTGCTTCATCCTAGCTTCTACTGGTGGCCTTCAATTCTTGGCATTCCTTGGCTTGTAGCTGTATAACTCCAGTCTCTGCCTTCATCTTCACATGATATTCTTCTCTCTATGTCTTTGTGCCCAAATTCCCCCCATCCTATAAGGACACTGGTCATCATATTGAGAATCACCTTAATCTAATATGACCACATCTTAGATTAGATCAGCAAAAACCCTTTTTACAAGGAAGATCACATTCAAGATACTAGGGGTTGGGACATGAACATATTTTTTTGGGGGGTATATAAATTAACCCACAACGTAAGCTAAAAATTAGTATTTGTTTGTTTACTTTGTGTTGACATTTCTATTTGCTTAAAATGATGAAAATTTGACTTGCAACAGTCAAAAAATTTGTCCAGATAAAGTAATTACTAAAATCGTGGATTGAGGATAAAATCAGAAATAAATTGAGATTTATAATATTAAAACCTTATTCACCAAGGGTATTTTAAGATTTGGTTCTTTTTTTTTAAATACTTCTTGAAGTAGTTGAAGAGAACCTGGGTTAGGCTTATGGTTGGATGATGGTGGCTGAGCCAAGAAAGCATGGGTCCATTCCTTACAATACAAAACAGTGAACCACAGCACTGTGAACAAGAGAAGAATGAAATTGCTTCTGTAGGTATGTTTAGGAAAACACAAGTCCGGTGTTATGAAAATCAATGACCATAAGGGCTTTGGTTACAGTTTTATGAAGCAGAGAAAGAGTAATCATTATTTAACTCAGAATCTCAACTTTTTCTAGTATCTCTAACTCTCATTTCACTCAGCTACCCTGATGCAGAAAGACCGGAAGATGGGGCTTAAGGAGGGAATCTTGGGAAAGCCTGTGACTCAGCAACAAAACCCTGATATAGGTGATACACGGCACTTCATGTTTCTTACCTTCGGAGACTAGTTTGAATGGCTCTTACACACTTCCGTGTTGGTACGGCTGGTTTTTGTTGTTCTTGTTTCCACAAATATTCCTCCTCTGGCCAATAATATTTTCCTACAGATGAATTTAATCGTCCCTTTGTTTCCCTAGTCCATCCTTATTTTTGGGTCAGTAATTATAATCCCTATGGACTGTCATGTCATTAGACTGTTTCGTTTATTTTCTGGGAATCTTAGAGATTCTTAGGGAAAGGATCTGTGGGTGATTGCACCTGATATCTATGAATTAAAAAGTCACTTTGGCTAATAAGGATAAGAAAACTAAATTGTGAAGCTGCAAGAGGTATCTATTGGTAATTTTTATGATGTGGTGAATTCTTCATATTGCCATCAACTCTAGTTTAGAATTGCCACTCAGAAACACTGGTTAGCAGACGTCACTTTTACAAACACTGATTTCCTGTTCTGTTCTATCTTCTTTCATTCAAAGTCTCTCTGGGTAAAAATTGAGAATGCCTTTTGGCTAAGTGAATGTTAGCAGTTGCCTCTTTCTGCATTTTACCGTATTATTAACCTTTGCGTATTTTTTAAGATGAGAATAGACATGACACTGCCCAGGGGACTGGCTTTTGATTTTATATTCTAAGGAAGAGGTATCAGTTTGGGAAGACATCCTGTTCTTTTCACATTTGTGGGTTCTTTCCCTTCAGGAGAACTGGACAGATTAATAGTGGCCCGCTAGTTACGAAAAGCCCTTTCTGTAGTATATAATTCTGGATTCACTAAATCTCTGTTTAAGTTTAATGAAGCATTACAAATTGGGAATATAACCGGATCCTCAAAACAGTCCCTGGCTAAAATTCATGATCAAGTCTATGCAGCATTTTTTGTTACTTCTCTAAGAATCTGAATTAAGGATTTAACTTATTGACCTCCTAATTAAATATCATAATCAGGATGTAAAAACATGTGGGGGCACATGTGTGGCTCAGTGGGTTAAGCCTCTGCCTTCGGCTCAGGTCATGATCTCAGGGTCCAGGGATCAAGCCCCACATCGGGCTCTCTGCTCAGCAGGGAGACTGCTTCCTCCTCTCTCTCTCTGCCTTCCTCTCAGCCTACTTGTGATCCCTGTCTATCCTTCAGTGGACGAATGGATAAGGAAGATGTGGTCCATATACACTATGGAGTATTATGCCTCCATCAGAAAGGATGAATACCCAACTCTTGTAGCAACATGGACAGGACTGGAAGATATGCTGAGTGAAATCAGTCAAGCAGAGAGAGTCAGTTATCAAATGGTTTCACTTATTTGTGGAGCATAACAAATAGCATGGAGGACATGGGGAGTTAGAGAGGAGAAGGGAGTTGGGGGAAATTGGAAGGGGAGGTGAACCATGAGAGACTATGGACTCTGAAAAACAGTCTGAGGGGTTTGAAGTGGTGGGGGGTGGGAGGTTGGGGTACCACTTGGTGGGTATTAGAGAGGGCACGGATTGCATGGAGCACTGGATGTGGCGCAAGAATAATGAATACTGTTACGCTGAAAATAAATAAAAGAAAAAAATTTAAAAAAATTTAAAAAATGACAAAAGTGTTTCCATATAAAAATTATAAACTATTTTAAAATGTTCTTTAAACTTAAATAAGAATTCTATTATTTTATATAGATTTTGTTTAAAATGAAATGCTACTCATTAATATTTTTTAATTGATAAAAATCTTAAAAATAAAACTATTTTCCTTCTGGGTTATGATGTTACATTATTTACTTTGATAGATAGTTTACCTTAGATTTAATTTTATACTGGTAAATAGTAAGCTGTATAGCATTTCTCATATTACTATGTGTATGGGTCATTAAAATACATGATCTCCCTTTTAAGCAGAATTGAGAACTTTGATAGGGAGAAGACTACATTTTTGTATACTTCAAACATTGTCCCAAGCAGAAAGAGAGGAGAGGCAGGATAAGGAAAGTAGGAGCTGAGGGGTTCACATGATTCATAAGGAGCCTGAGTCATAAACATCACTGAGCAAGTGCTGGTGCTTAGAATTCACTTAGATATTCAAAAGACAAAAGGATAAAGGCAATACCATTGCCTAACCTCAGGGATTTTACAGTCTAAGGAGACAAAATTGATAGGCATTAAAAATGAATGAACCATACAAATGAGTATAAACTAAATGATGATGGATTAGTTAGTTCATATTATGCTACACTTCATTCAGAGGAGCTTGTAATAATGGAGTTCATCCGTGAGAGCCCATTGTCATATTGCAACAGATGGAAGAAATACTGGAATTAGAGCTAGACATTGTGTTATAATGCCACTTCTGGCACTTTTTACCTGTATTGCTTTAGAAAAATTGCCTAATCTTTTTTTTAGTTTTCTTATTTGTAAGACGGGTTAGTTAAAGGACTTCACTGTGTTTTGTTTTGTTTTTTTACAGCAGTAACATCAACTGTATATTCTAAAGAATAATCTTTCTAAAAGTAGATTATTGATAAATTATAATAAATGATGATTTAATGACTCTTGAGCTTTCAGGGAAATCCAAAATGCTAAAAAAAAAAAAAGGAACACGAAGACCAGGAGAAGAATTTGTTTAGTGTCTACAAGCCAAATGTAGCCAAGCCCTTTATGGGGACAGATACCAATAAGGTAACATAGATAGCCAAAGTCAGATAGGAAAGCCTAGGTTGTATTTTCACAAGACAGGGAAGCCAAGCTGGTATTCTGCATTAGTCTAGGGCTAGTGAAATAAAGAGTATCAATTTGGTGACAACCAAGACCCAGGTAGAAGGAAACCCAAGTTCTCTCGCAGGAAAATAATTTATAAAAGAAATATTTCAAAAAGAGAGAAAATCACTATAGCAGAAAAAGCTTAAGAGCACAAAAATTAATTAACCTCTGTAAAAATATATAGTTAATATAATAATGATAATATCTAAATTACGGAATTATTAAAAAAAAGAAAAATAAAGCAGAGGTCAGTCCTGGCCAACAATAGCATATAAGCAGAGAGGGTGGTATAGCTCAAATTTCTACTTTCTTGTTTGTGCTCAAGAGGGTGGCCAAAATATTGATTAAGCTTAGGTTTGAAGTCTAAAGATGTTATGTATCCATGGTAAATTTTCATATCCACTAAAAAGAATAAAAACAGAGTTTATAAATCTCATATTAGTTGAAGAAAAAATATGAAACCAGAATAAAAATATAATTAAAATATTCAGTCAATAAAAAAGGAGTAGTGGATAAAAAAGAGGGTGAAAGAAAATAAAAATTAAAAGTAAGATATTAGTAATGTACATAAATATAAATGGACTGAAATTTCCAACTAAAATTCATAGATTTTCAGATAAGATTAATAATGAAAATTTACCTAAACACTATTTACAAAAGTCATACTTAAAACATAAGAAATAGGGGTACCCAGGTGGCTCAGAAGCCTCTGCCTTCTGCTCAGGTCATAATCTCAGGGTCCTGGGATGGAGCCCCACATCCGGATCTCTGCTCAGCAGGGAGCCTGCTTCCCCTCTCTCTCTGCCTGCCTCTCTGCCTACTTGTGATCTCTCTCTCTGTGTGTCAAATAAATAAATAAAATATTTTTTAAAAACATAAGAAATATAAAATTTGGAAGTAAAATAATGGAAAAAACACATATCAGGTAAAGTCTAATAAAAAGATTTTTGTATTTTTTTAAAAATTTAAACATTTTATTTAAAAATCATTGTAAATCCACATGCAATTACAAGACTAGTACAGAGGGCTCTTGTGTATCCTTTACTCTGTTTCTTTAAGTGATAACATTTTTTTTTTATTATAATTGGAGTTCAATATCACAACTGGGAAATTAACATTGATAAAACTCATTGACCTTATTCAGATCTTACTGGCTTTATGTGCACTCATTTTATGTGCATATTTCTATGCAGTTTTGCCACGTGTGTAGATTTGTGTAAGCACTACCATAGTCAAGATACAGAACTGTTCCTTCACCAGAAATATCCCTCATGCTATCTTTTCATATAGCCACATCCTAAGCCCTGTCTCTAACCCAGTAACCATCAGCTGTTCTATTTCCATAATTTTGTCATTTTAAGAATGTTATATAATTGGAATGGCAAATTAATTTTAAGGCCACAAATGTATTAAGTAAAAACAGGAACACTATAAAATCATAAAATTTGAATTTATCAATATATAAATATTGTAAAACTATAATAACAAAATATAACAAAAAATAATAAAATAGCTATGATAAATAACATAAAATAACATAAATAACATGGGAAATTTTACAGATTATGGGAAATTTTTATTTCCACTTTTAACTCTATATAAACCAAATAGAAAAAAAGAATTAGTAAACAAAGAAAATGTGAAAATATATGGCATTATCTTACAGAGTTATATAGTTTCTGCTCATTATATACTCTACAGAATTTGTACAGGAGTATACCAGAAGACAGAATGTTCACAACAGCAATGTTCTTAACAAAAAACTGGAAACTGCCCCGTGTACATGGTTGAGAGAATAGATACAAAATGGTATAGTATACAGCAGTGAAAATGAATGAACTTCATGAACAACTCACAATGTGGTTAAATTGTAGAAATATAATGTTAAATTGAAAAAGATTAATAAATTGTGACAGCATTCCAGAAAGCTCAAATATAAGAAAACCAAAGCAAATTTACCAGGTAAATTAATAAAAATTAAGAGTAATAGCTGTCTTCAGGTAATCCTCAGAGGGATGACATTAGAGAGAAACCACAGGTTTTATTAAGGATGCTGGTCTTTTGGGCACCTGGGTGGCTCAGGCAGTTAAGCATCCGCCTTTTGTTCAGGCCATGATCTCAGGGTCCTGGGATTGGGTCCTATGTTGGGCTCCCGGCTCAGCGGGAAGCCTGCTTCTCCCTCTGCCTACTTCCCCCCTCTGCCTCCCTCTCCCCCCTGCTTGTGCTCCCTCTCTCTCTCTCTCTCTCTCTCAAATAAATAAATAATTTTTTTTAAAAAAAGGAATGCTGATAATTTTACTTTTGAAGTCTTGTGGTGTGATCAGTTATTTGTTGTATTATATTTAATCACATCACACATATGTTGTATGTGTTTTTGTATGCTTGAAGTAGTATATGATAGTATATAATAAATTTTAAGTAAAGAAAATGAGCCTAATAACACTTCCTGTATTATAATGGCATTTTAAAGACACTTTAAGGATATACAAAGTTAATGTATGGGAAATCTCTTTGTCAAATATAAAATTGTTTACAAACATGAGACAAAATCATAATGAACACATTTCTGCTTCTGCATTACTGGTGAGCTTCGTCTCTGCTACAGTCCCAACTTGCCTTGTTCTGCAGTTAACTTGCATTGATGGTGACAGTGACTCTCTGTTCAGCTCCAGAGGGCAAGCTTTCCTAATTCTGCATTTAAGTTGAAGTGAAAACTCTCCTGGTACCTGAACTGTTTAATATCTGGCTCTAAGCCCCAGCCTTGGAGCATATCTTAAAACAGGAGAGAGTGGTCCCCTCCTTCCTGTGTTCCCATCAGAGATGGAGTCGTGCCCCTTCTCCATATTCCTACAAGAACTGATTTTATCCTTCTTCCACGCATTCATTTATCAGACTTAACTGAAATCTTGTGCGGATGCTTTAGTAAGATTGTTTTCCTACGTGATTATCAAAACAAGTGATGAAGAGGTGTTCCTTGAGGCAGACAGTACCAATAAAATAGCAGCAAAGAACTACTTGTTTTTATAGCAAACTGCTTTATTATTTCCTAATCACTTATATATATCCTGATTTGATAAGACTTCTTTCTTGGCTATTTGATAAAAACATTTTCCAGATTGTCTTCTTGCTTTCAAATCAAAATGATTATGACTAATAGAGGGTAAATATACAAGATTTTTTAAAAAATGCTTTTAGCATTTCATTCATTGCCGCAGATACACCCAGAGAGTTAGAGAAATGGGAAGGCTGTTCACTGTGATCCCTGACTTCCTAAAACTTTCTTTTTTTATTTTACTTGTAGTAAGAACAGGTGATGTGAAATTTACCTTCTTAGTACATTTGTAAGTGGGCAGTATAGATCCTTGACTGTAGTCACATGTTGTACAGTAGATACTTAGAATTTATTCACCTTACATAACTGAAATTTTGTACCCATTGAACAGCAACTCCCCATTGTCAAAACTCTTAACAGGATTCAGATTCTCGGAGGACACCATAATGTTACATAGGTTGGGGGAAAACACTTTCAGGGAAAGAACTGTGAGGAAAAGGCAGGAAGTAAGTGCTCTCTGATTCACTGTGGCAATATTTACACAGGGTCAAGAAAAAATATATGCTGGGCATTCACATAGACCTCAGACTAAGCTCAGAGTGGTTAATTTGTGTTCTGGTGTCTCTGTTTTAATTCTTCTTTTATTATCCCATTCCTCTGTTCTAGAACTCACAGCAGCTTTCATATCTTGGAGCTCCTTAGCTAGAACTCTCCAGTCTCAGTGAGTCCCTATGGGGTCCGTAACCAGCCACTTTACACATTCACTCTGCCTGGCCAGGCTCTTTAATACACCTCTGCTCATACATTCATTTTTGGTTTGTGCTTTTCATTCACAGCCTTATGCTTTTATTTTATATATAGTGAAAAGAGGAAAAGGAGACACCTTTTCTAAAGTCTATAAAATGTTTACTTTATTATTTTACTGACTTAAAGAGTGAACTCAAAAAGATGAAAGTCATATTTGAACCTGACGTTCCCTCGTGGGTGTCCTGCCTTTGAATAGGAATTCTGAATTTCGTATTCTTCTATTAAGTTCTCTGATCTATCAGATCTTTTTCCTCTGTTTCTCATTGCAAGAAAAGCCATTTTAAAGTAAGCCGTGCTGTGTATGCATAATAAAAACCCTTCAGAAAAAAACCTAACTAACAAACAAATAAAAAACTTTTAACAGATCATTAAATTTATTGTTTGTGAGGGGGGTAAAAATCCAAGATTTCCAGAACAAACACTTTTTTTTAAAATTTTGTTTTAATTTTTCTATTAGGATACTTAAACAGAAAGTGCTTGCCATTTCTAAAATAACAAATCCTCAAATAAAATCCACATGCCAGGAAACTAAATGTCTCTTAATAAACAAACAAATAACATCCTCCCCATATTGCTAAGGATTTAGATGGTGGATTTAAGGTGGATCTTCAACTTTGTACTTTTCTCTGTCTTGACATCAGCTATCAAGTCAGAGCTGACAAAAGCGGTAGAAATAAACAGATCCTACCCAGTCTTCTTCTGAAACCAGTACGATGATACAGCCTTCACTTTATTCTGTAGTTGTGGTATTTATAAGTGGGGGAGTTTCCAGTTGAGTTTTTTAGGACAGATGAAGAGAGGGCAGGGCAATATATTAGTTGAGAGTTAAGAGGCACAGGGCTTCAGTAATAACAGTTCAATGACCCCACTCCCAGATAAGATCTTTCTCTTTAGGAGGAAAAATTTGCATACATGATACTTTTGGAGCATACCAAACTTCTTATTTCCGTTATTTTTCAATTTTCCACATACTTTGTAATTCTGTCTTGTGGCCTGCTATGATGACCCTCGTTAGGGAATGCCTCGTTTTATGGAAGTAGTGATAAGAGGTGGAGGTATGATTCAGAGGCTTCTCATTAGGATGCATTCTGGAGGTGGTGTGTTTCTCTGAAGGTCCTTATGGCCATGCTCCCAGGTAATTACTTCCCTACTAGCTGGCCCTTCACTGTGCCAGGATACACAGGAGCAAACTTGAGAGATGACACCAAGCAGTATCGACTCAAGAAAACCATTGTAAAAATCATTACCAGTAGCACCTTGGGCTAAACACTGAATGCTATTACTATATTACAATTATGGTAGTGACCAGAAACTCAGTTTCCGCAGAGAAAAGAAATGAATAGGACGGAGATCATTGCTGAGGTAACTGAGAAATTATCTTTCCTAAGAAAAGAAATTGTCTTTTCTAAGCATGGAGCCTACCCTCAAAAAGTAGGACACAGTAATGGATACAAGATTCTTTAGCCTGCCCCAACTTCCTGGGACTTCTTTATTACTTGTCTCTTGAACTCCATGAGAAGTTCGGGTATCACCAGATAGGTCAAGTGTGATCATCTCATCCTGGTCATTGTACCTTTGATTCTCATCCCTGCTCACTCCGCCCATGTTTATTCTGTTAACAACTCAGCAGCAAGCCATTCCCCATGCTTTGGAGCACCTAATAAAACTCCTCAGGCAAAGCAATTTCATCTTTCAGCATTATCCTAGGTTTCCTGTAGAGAACACTGGTTTTTTTTGTTTGTTTGTTTGGTTGGTGGGGTTTTTTTCTGCCACAAAGGAGTTTTTAATACCTTATGTTTGCCGCCTGTGTAGCAGTTGACATGGGTGGCATATACCAGCAGGTTTTTACCCCCTCGAAAGAAATAAGGAGACAAATGTTTACATAAAAACACTCAGTTCACATGTTGACACATGTATTTGGTGGGAAAAAAATTTTGTATTCTAATAACAGGAGGACAGAGGTGGAGGTGGCTTATGACTTAAAATATAGTGGTCCGAGTCAGACTCACTGAGAAGGTGGTGTTGATCAAAAATGTGAAGAGAGGGGCATCTGGGTGGCTCAGTTGGTTAAGTGTCTGACTTTGGCTCAGGTCACGATCTCGGGGTTTTGGGACTAAGCCCCATGTCCAGCTCCCTGCTCAGTGGAGAGACTGTTTTTCTCTTTCCCACTACCCCTCCCCCGTTCCTGTTCTCTATCAAACAAATGAACAAAAAACATGAAAGAGCTTGTGTAACATGATAGACCATTCACATTTTTCCATTTGCATTGCATTTAAAGAATCAGTCATTTAGTTAAAAAATATTTATTGAATATTATTGAATACTTACTGAGTACAAGGCAAACACTTTGTGAAAGATACATTTTTAATCTCTGTTTTACACATAAGAAATACAAGGGATGGTGAGTTCAAGGAGTTTGTTCAAGGTTACACAGCTGGGAAGTGACAACACAAGTATTAGAATGAAGCCCTCTCTGCTATCTGCAGTATCAAGTTTCTCATCATCTGATCTCTGACTGTAAGGAGATGTCTAGGTCGCTTCCTGAAGGTGACCTCCAGCCGAGTGACTAAGCCTGAGCTTGAACCCAGGCCTGTTTGAAAGCCTCCACTTCTGGAGCTCTTCTAGACACAGTTGCTTTTCCATTAGAAGCTCTCAGTCTAACTGGAGACGAACAAAAATTCATGGGAGATTAGATGAGATGACCTAGCTCTCGTGCCCAGAGCAAGGAGAGCAGTCAGCAGGTTTGACCAATGACTGTCTTGGGGCAGTGCTAGGGTCCCTGCTAGATCTCTCTTTCAATAATCCCTTTCAATAATCCACTCAAGACCCTAGACAGAGGCAGCAATGACCTGGTTATTTAATATAGAACAGTTTCCTCTTGATCACCAGGAGCTCTGGAAATTGGGTGCACATGCTGTGGGATTGTGGCTAGAGGCTTTCTTCAGTCAAGGGGATAGATACTAGTGAGGTCTTGCCAGTAAGAAACACTGGGTCCCAAAACTCCATATCCTTCAGTGGGGAGGTTTGCAAAATTCAGAGCAGAAAAGGATCACCAAGTGGTTCTCTTAAAATTGTTTTCTGAGTTGAAATTGGGGTCCAAATTGGTAGAATACCTTCTCAAAATTGCCTGCTGGTCTCCAGCAGAGCTGAGACTTGAGACCAAGTCTCTTATCATGTCTCTCTCCCATGTTCTTGTAGTCACCAAGAAATGAAAACACACTCATAGCAAATTTTTGAAAATGATAATGAAGTGGATGAGGAAAGCCCCTCTTCACTGGCCCCATACCTAGGAAATCTGACCTAGAGAAACTACTCTTATCAAATTGGTGTGCTTCCTTTTTGTCATCTTTTATTTGGAACCTGCACACCTCCAGAAAAGATGCATTTGCTTTGCTTCTCTGTGCCACAAATTTTATTTTATTTTTTTTTTTTTTTTTTTTTATAAATTTTTTTTTTTTTTTTTAAGATTTTATTTATTTATTTGACAGAGAGAAATCACAAGTAGATGGAGAGGCAGGCAGAGAGAGAGAGAGAGGGAAACAGGCTCCCTGCTGAGCAGAGAGCCCGATGTGGGACTCGATCCCAGGACCCTGAGATCATGACCTGAGCCGAAGGCAGCGGCTTAACCCACTGAGCCACCCAGGCGCCCTGTGCCACAAATTTTAGAGATGCCCTCCCTGAGAAGTGTGTGTGTACAGTATTGTGTTGTGGCCCTACCTATAATTGTCCAATTCTGCCTATGACATGGTTAGTTTAATTCTGCAACAGTGGTAACAAGATGGTCCCTCACACCGCATCTCGTGTCTTATGATGGTTTTATCACTAATACATGTACCATTTTGTTTTTCCATCAGCCCAACTCCTTGGTTTTATCTTAGTTACATGGTTACTTGGGGATAATTAGATCTTTACAATATTATTCTAATAGGGAACATACTTTCTCTTTCCATTTATTCCATTTCTCCTGGTCTCTCAATAAATTCAAATCATCCCAAAGTTTCATAGTTTTCTTTATATACCTTTTGTTCAGTATCAGAAAAAAATTTATCCACAGTTCATTTGAACTTTGTCTTGCTACACAGAGTATGACCTATTTTTTAATATATATATAAACATATTTTATTTTATAAATATATAAAATTATATAACATATAATATATATTTAATTAACACTGCAGTTATAGAAGAAAGCAGTTGATTTTTCTGTTTTGATCTTCTACCTAGCCTCTTTATGAAACTCTCTTAAATGAGTTTTTCAATTGTTCTAGATAGTATCACCTGAAATAATGACTTCTTTTGTCCCTTTTTCAATATTTCTACTTATTTTTTATTACTTATTGTATTGACTCTACTCTAAGAGAAGGAATTGAACTGTATTAATTATGACACGTATTTGGGCTGAATTCTGACTTTAGTAGAAACTGTACCTCATTATCAACTTAAGAAATTATTTTTCTTCTAATTTCTTGTTTGCTATTAAAAAATAAATCAGGTATGGGTATTGAGATCTATTCAATGTTTCTATTCAGTGTTTCTTCCTACCTGTGTAATGTTTATGGTGATGAGGTCACTTTCATTTTGAGATAAATATCACTTGGTCATGATACATTTTCTATTTGCTCTAGGTTCAGAAAATAGATAGACTCAGAGAATTCTTTTGTGTGTGTGTGTGTGTGTGTGTGTGTGTGTGTGTGTGGTGTGTGTATGTTTTTTCTGGATTTGAGATCAAGGCTATGAAGCTTACAGAATTGGTTAGGGAAACTCTCATTTTCTATTCTTTGGATCAGTTTATATCACACAGATCTTATAATTTCCCCAGGGATCTGAAGGAGCAAAAGAAAAAGAACTATGGACTTCCTTCTTTCCCTTACTTCCTATGTCATTATGTTTAGTGTAATGATGAGTAAGAAAGGATATGATAGGATTCTTAGACATTCTTGTTACTTAGAATGCAATTTGCTTTCCTTCTGAATTCAAGCAAGTTCTGGTTGGAACAGAGAATGTGGCCCCAGGGGCGATAGTGCCCCACATTCCTATCACTTTACCTAATGTTAATGTAAGATGTTTATACTTGCTTTGAGTCTCTCTGAAATCTTAGGATCATGAGGCATTCGAATGCTATATGCAAATAGGGTAGCAAGGGACTGAGGCACTCATGGCTATCTCCCCCATTCCCTATGCTTCCTTGTTCTATTGGACTTCGCTCATAAAACACAAGCTCAAAATGTAAATTGTTTTAAAACTGTGACAGCAAAGCATGAAACCAAGCATGCAACCTTTCTGAATGAGGTGTCCTGTGTGACGGCACAGGTTATGAACCCGTGAAATCTGCCCTGTTTTTGTTGTTGTTGTTGTTGTCATTGTTGTTTTAATTATCAAAGTATAGTTACACTGGGGTGCCTGGCTGGCTCAGTTGGGGGAGCATGCAACTCTTGGTCTTGGGATTGTAAATTCGAGCCCCACATTGGGCATAGAGATTACTAAATAAATAAATAAATAAATAAAACTTTTAAAAAGTATAAGTTGCATACAATGTTTTATTGGTTTTAGGTGTACAATTCCATACAATTCTCAGTGCTCACCACAATAAGTGTAGTCACCATCTGTCACCATATAATATTATTATAATATTAATGACTGTATTCACAATATTGTAATTTTCATCTTCACAACTTATTTTATAATTGGAAGTTTGTACCATTTAATCCCCTTCATCTGTTTCACCTTTTTCCCATGTCCCACCACTCTGGAAGCCACCAATTTCTTCTCAGTATTTAAGAATCTGTTTGGTTGAGGAGCCTGTGTGGCTCAGGAAGCTGGTCATCTGCTTTTGGCTCTGGTCATGATCCCAAAGTCCTGGATTGAGCCCTCCACCAGGCTCCTTGCTCAGCGGGGAGTCTGCATCTCTCTCTACCCCTAACCCCACTCATGCTCTCTCTCTCTCTATCTCCCAAATAAATACAGTTTTTAAAAAAAATTAAACAAAGAATCTGCGTGTGTTTTTTTGTTGATTTGTTTTGTTTTTGAGTCTCCATATGTAAGTGAAATCAGATGGTATTCATCTTTCTCTGACTTATTTCACTTATATAATACCCTCTAGGTCCATCCATATTGTTACAGATGGTAAGATCTCATCCTTTTATGGCTGAGTAGTATGCCTGTGTGTGTGTGTGTGTGTGTGTGTGTATTAGATCTTCTTTATCCATTCTTCTACTGATGGACGCTTGGGTTGCTTCCATAGCTTGACTATTATAAATATTGGTCCAGTAAACATAGGAGTAGTGCATGTAATTTTTCAAATTAGTGTTTTCATTTTCTTTGGGTAAATACCTAGTAGTGGAATGATTGAATCATATTGTAGTTCTGTTTTCAAAAGGAATCTCCATATGATTTTCCACAATGGCTGTATCAATTTACATTCCTTCCAATGGTGTACAAGGGTTCCCTTTCTTCCATCCATGCCAACACTTTTTATTTCTTGTCCTTTGATACGAGCCATTTTGACTGGTGTGAGGTAATATTTCCTATCCACTGAAGGAGAGAAGAAAAGTTGTTTATGATAGTTGATAAGGGGTTAATACTCAAAATATATAAAGAACTTACATAACTCAACACCAGAAAAAATAATAATGCAATTAAAAATGGGCTGAGGTCCTGAATAGACATTTTTTTCCAAAGAAAACATATAAATGGCCAGCAGACATATGAAAAGATGCTCAACATCACTAATCACCAGGGAAGTGCAAATCAAAACCACAGTGAGATATTACTTCCCACCAGTCAAAATGGCTAGTATTAAAATATGTCCTGTTTTTAACCAAAAAGCTAATTAGAAACTATTCAAATTGAAATGTATCTTGAATATTTAAAATATCAAATAAGGAAAATGATCAAGTTATTATTTTTACCTCTTTCATTTAAGGATTTTACCTCATTAGTCATTTATTAATAAATATACTCGTGTTTTCAACTGACTACTTTTTTTAAAAGATTTTATTTATTTATTTGACAGAGATTACAAGTAGGCAGAGAGCAGGCAAAGAGAGGAGAAAGCAGGCTTCTTGCTGAGCAGAAAGCCTGACACAAGGCTCAATCCCAGGACCCTAGGATCAGAGCCTGAGCCAAAGGCAGAGGCTTTAACCCACTGAGCTACCCAGGCACCCCTCAACTGACTACTTTTTTGACTTGATGTTTTTGTCTTGATAATTTGTATTATGTTTTATTAATCACTTATTTTTTTTCATTTCATTTTTACTTAAGTTTTTCCAAGCATGCTTTGTATTTTTATTCTTTTAATAGTTTAAAATTCTTAACACGTGCTTCACATATTTTCCAACAATATGCAGAATTAATACAGAGAATTGATCACATCTATTCTCCTTCCCAATATCCTTCTATACTATTCATTCCTTTCAACCCCCTCATATTCCCTCTTGTAATCGTTTGGGTCTTGGCTCTGGATTATTCAGCATAACCATATCTGTATTATGACAGTGATTTCTTTTTCAACAATTTTTCTTATGTTCTTTGCCTATTCTTGGACTCAGAGGAACTTATTTTCTGAGATACAAAGAAGTATATGTTCAAAAGCATGCCTGAGTTTCCATGTGGGTGGGTATGTTAAACTGTCTATTTCTAATAGTTTCAACTACAAATGTACGCATATTTTTTTTCTCATACACTTAGTTCTCCACCACTATTTACAACCTCAGCATGGCAGACCATCCAATCTATTATGAAGGCCAGAAACCCAAGTGCCCTCATGATACATTTGCCTTCCTCACAACTCTCTTCTTACCCACCACCAGTTCATCACTAGTTTCTACTGGTTTTTGAGTTCTAAAATTTTATGCTATTTTCACCTCTCTCCATCATCATCCCTGCCACCACCACTAATGTTTCACTGTAATTTGTTTTCATCTCTCACCTAGAAAACAGGGAAAGGCTTTTAGTTGCCACTACTCTGTCTTCTTAGAGTCCCCTTCCAAGCCATTCTCTTCTATTTCAGGGTGGTAGTTACAAAATATATCTTTGATTTTGTTCCCAATCTTTTCTCTTGCTTAAATTGTCCTACTATACTCCCTTTGTTCATTGGACAAAGCTAAATTTCTTCATTATGCCTTATAAGAACTTGAATGATCTACAACCTTTGTGGGCCAACTTGGGCCATGTTGCATAGATGCGCTGCCATTATTCAGTTTTTATGACTTTTTATGCTCCAATGCAAATGGCACTTTGCTCATACTCATATCTCTTGCTCCTCACCACTACCCCCCTCCCCAGGTCATCCAGTACCTTCTATAGTTTCTTTACCTTCACAGTTCCTTCCTGAGTGAAACCCTTTCTTTACATTTTGTAAAACATAACATCTTAAAATATGCTATCAGTATATGTGATCTCAGTTAATACCACTCTTATTGCAGTTACAACTGTACATTACTTTGTGTGATTGTTAAATGAATGTCTATCATCATTAGACAAATTAAACATCATTGTATATTTTACATATTTCTCTTTTGTCTAATAAGATGTCTTCCATGTACTCTCAACAAATATTAAATGTATGAATCAACAAATTAATAAGCTGATATTCATTTTTGCTGGAGTACAACCTAGACAAATTCTTTCAGTGAAGCTCTTTGGATAGTAAAATGTTTGAGTGTCTCCATAAATAATTTTTACATTTGAATGCTAAATTAACTGAGGATAAGTCTCTAAGTTCAAACTTTTTTTTTTTTTTTTCTAAAACCTCCAAAAGTTTTGACTCATGGTCTTCTAGAAATCAAGAGTAGTCAGTGAAATTGTCAAGCTGAAACTTTTCCTTAATGTTTTGTCTGTAGGATGCTTTATTTTCTTCAGGAAGTTTTTAGAATTCTCTTTTACCTTGAAATTCTTAAAATTCACTGAGATGCATAAAATTCACTGAGATGCAAAAGGTCATAAAGGTATGACCTTTTTTTAACATTGCTTAAAACTCAGTGACCCTTTCTTTCTTTCTTTCATTCATTCTTTCTTTCTTTTTTAAGATTTTATTTATTTATTTGACAGAGATCACAGGTAGGCAGAGAGGCAGGCAGAGAGAGAAGGGGGGAAACAGGCTCCCTGCTGAGTAGAGAGCCACATGCAGGGCTTGATCCCAGGACCCTGGGATCATGACCTGAGCCAAAGGCAGAGGCTTAACCCACTGAGCCACCCAGGCGCCCTTCTTCCATCCAAAGAGTATACTTGTTACAGACAAGGAACATTTTTCTTCTATAATTTATTTTGTTATTATTGCCACTGCTTTCACTCTGATATTTTTTAAGGAATCCCTATTATTTAGGTATGGACATCCTGGACTGATTCTTCTCTCTCTCTCTCTTTCTTTTTCCTTTTTTTTTTTAGAGAGAGAGAGGGTGAAGGGGACAGGTTCAGGAAGGGACACAGGGAGAAGGAAAGAGAGACTCTTAAGCAGACTCCAAGCCAAGGACAGAGCCTGACTTGGTGCTTGATTTCATGACCCTGACATCATCCCTGAGCCAAAATCAAGAGTCAGATGCTTAATCAGCTGAGCCACTCAGGTGCCCTGGATTGATTTTTATTTTATGCTCTATGTATGTATCATTTTGCTACAAATTCTAATAAATTATCATGACATTTCATTCCAGGCTGTAAATCTTATTTTTAGTCAAATTCTTCTACTTGTTCATTTTGTCACATTCTACTTTTATAATAAAATATTTAGTTTCCCCCCAAAATATATTTTCTTAGTTGTCAACTCTTAAAGACTAAATATCCTCTCATTTCTCTCTGATGATTTTTTTTTAAGATTTCATTTATTTATTTGTCAGAGAGAGAGCGAGCATTCACAAGCAGGGGGAGTGGCAGGCAGAGGGAGAAGCAGTTTCCCTGCAGAGCAAGGAACCTGATGTGGGACTTGATCCCAGAACCAAAGGCAGATACTTGATTAACTGAGCCACTCAGGTGTTCCAACTTTGAGGATTCTAAATAGAATTTTTAAATTTTTCTTCTCTTCTCTGTTCATTTCTATTTGGTCCAGGCAAAAATGTTTTTGTTGTTTGTCCAAGTCTATCTTTTTAATACTCTTATTTATGTAAAATACCTAATTTTGTTGTTGTTGTTTTCTGTTACATTAATGAATGAATGGCTAGGTTCCTTAGTATTGGTAGATGTCATAGGCTTTGCCCAGCAGATTTTCAAGTAACTTTCTCTGACAGAATACTGCAGTGCTTAGACTCTGCCTTACTGGGAAGAGGGGCTGGTATTCTTGACTGGATGACCCTATTAGAATGCATTGATATTTCACTGGTATGTAGTGGGATGAAGCCATCCCAACTACGTATGTAAAATACCCACCTCTTACTTTCAGTCAAGTCAAGGAGAGGCTTTTGTTTGTCTTTTCCTGGGTAGATCACCTTTCTCTTTACAGACCCATCCATCCACCCCTCATCTATAAGAGAATTACTTCAAAGCCCTTCTCCTTTATCCACTGAAAGAATGATCCCCAGAAATATAGTTGGTTCTCTTTAGAGAACAGTTGAATTTTGTCCTACAATCAGTGCTTCTGCCTTCTACTTAGTGAAATGGACCAGCCCAGCCATATAAACAAGGCCCTGGTCTTCTGATAACTGGCCGAAGAGTTCTTCTATTTCTTTTAATTAGTTTACTCTGGGCTTGAGTTCTACTAGATTATACTTTACTTTTTTTTCCTGTGAGTGTATCAAGCTGATGTTTGCTCTATTCTTCTTTACACTGATCTCATCTGTTTTCTGTCACCCAGTAATTTCTGTTCTGAAAAATTTTTGAAGGTTTTTCTTGTTTTCTAGCACTGTCAAGGATTTAGTTCATGTGTTCTCTCTCTTCTCCATTTCCTGGCCATAACATATTAAAAGGTTTTGTAAGAGATTGAACAATTAAAAAAAAAATGTCTTGCCATCCTGATTCAATCTCCTCCATTTCTTTTTCTGTCCCTTCTAGACTATTACTACACTAGGGAAGAATATGTTCTTAGTCTCTGTGACATCAAGTATGATGCCATCTTCCCTGAAAGTTTTCAGTAAATGCATAGTACTAATAAAAGTGACATGGGTTTAATTCATTTTTCCTTGTAATTAGAGTTTTATAGAATGCACTATCCTAAAAGGTAATATTTTAATAAAATGTATAGGAACAAAAATTGAATTATGAAACAAACTTTTTGTTGTTAATTAAATGCTTAACTTTAGAAGAATTTGGATGCATAATACTAAGGATTTTGATTATAAAGTTTTACTCTAGTTATATGTATATTTTTGCTATTGTAAACAAAAAAGATAAATTAGTAGAGCAGATGCAACAAAAACAAACATTAATAATTCCCCTTTGCTCTTTAATCTACACACTCAAAATCTTCTGTCTTCTGAATAATCTTTGACCTTGAACTTGCAGTTCTACTTGTAAAGTAGTTCACAGCACATGAAAGACCAATGGAGGGGCGCCTGGGTGGCTCAGTAGGTTAAAGCCTCTACTGTCAGCTCAAGTCATGATTTCAGGGTCCTGGGATCAAGTCCCACAACAGGCTGTCTGCTCAGCAGGGAACCTGCTTCCCCCTCTCTCTGCCTGCCTCTTTGCCTACTTACTTGTGATCTCTCTCTCTCTCTCTTTCTCTCTCTCTGTCAAATAAATAAATAAATAAATAAATCTTAAAAAAGACAAATGGAGCAACCAGCCATTGAGGCAAAGGAGTTGTGAATCTTTAATCATTGGTTAAGCATGTTCTTTTTGTCCTTCTCTAATATATAGTCATAGTTGTATTAAAATCAATCATAATGATCATAATTCCCAATTATAATAAGTCATAGTTCCCAATTAATTAGTAATCTTTATGTACATTTCTTATAATTGAGTAAATGTAGCCCTCGTTTAGTTCCTTGTTATGGAAAATTTTGCCCTAAAAAGAATGCATATATTTGAAATTTCTTTCAGACTCTACATAATTTAAGAAAGTTTTGTAAAGTGAGCAAATAGTGACCAACCCAGATTACTTTCCCCTAAACCTCATAAAGTCAAAGCAGAATATTCATCTCTGTGAATCCTGTGTTCTCGGGGCTTCATGGAGAGAGTTCTGTAATGCATCCTACTGGGAGCATACTCTGTTACTAATGCTTCCTATATTAAGAAATTTCTATCTTCAAGCTTTAATGAATGGGTATTAACACATCTTGTAATTAAACATGGCTTTCCAAGAGTATTCCCAGTGCAAATTCTTCCTTTACGTAGCCATTTTGACTGATCCACACCAAAGGTTTTATACTAGTACATCTTTTTCTTTGGTAATGGTTTCATTAGCACCAGTTCACAATCTTTTACTTTTAATCTTTAAGGCTTTAATGTCAGAGAGGGAGATTGATGTTACTGCTGCTACTGAAATATTAGGCTTAGACTAAGCACACTATAAAGTGACATGAGACGTTCAAGGTGTCTCAATCCTGACAGAAACTACTCATTATCTAATTAGGCTCTGAAAGCCTGAGCAGAAATTTCTGGCCTTATGTGAAAACGTTTCAAGAGGAGCACATCATTGAAAGGTTCAGTTTTAAGGATAGGATGCCTTACTGTACAAATAGAATTCTGATATTTTGGAAGTTGTGATATCTGACAGGTCTTATTATCTTAAGATAATTCCCTCATCTCTGTGATTTTTCTCTGCTATAATTCTATAGCTATTTATCCATTTTCCTAGTTATTTCTACCATGTAAATTTTATACTGGAATTAACATCTTCAATATATGTATGTTTTCTTTAAACCATATTTGCTTCTTGACCTGTGTTTATCTAATTAACGTAGAAAATTTAATTGGTCTAAATTCCCAAAAGTATGCTTTTCAGAGGATATGGCAACATAAACATTTGTTTTAAAGTGGGAAAATCTTCAGTTTGATGAATAGAGTTTGCCTGCTTAAAGTGCTTTGTTCCCAATAATGGTCACAGTAATAGGAACTGAGTTAGAAGGCCCATCCCAAATTTTCATACATTTAGCCTTCTTAACTTATTTCTTGTGAAGATAGCTGGACATGATATAAAATAATACTATACTGTAAATGATCTAGAGGAATTCTAACACTTAGGTACAGTTAGGTACTTTTATCCCCAGTTTTTTTTTTTTTTTTTTTTTTTTTTTTTTTTTTTTTTTGAGCTGTGCATCACACATCAATCTTATCAGATTAGGAAGACTTGAAGCTCATATATGTTCTACCTCTAGTTTAGGATTGCAGGGAAGCTGATTTAAACACCATTTTCAGGTTTTTGAAGCAGTGTAACTCAGAGCTTAACTCAGTATAAGCTCTGAAGTCTGGGCAGATGAAACTCTGAATTCTATCTCTGCCACTTTCAAATGTGACCTGTCAAATCACATAACCTCCTAAGCCTTGGTTTTCTTATTAGTAAAATAGGCACAATAGGCCTTATTTTAAAAGTTACTGTGAAATGTAAATGAGATGCTATGTATATGCATTTACCATGGTGCCTGGTCCATAGTAAGTGTTCAATAAATGTTTAACGTTACTCTCCTCTTGTACTCACGTGAGAAACTATGAACTAAGAGAAACCGTCCTGGTTGCATTACTGAGTTTGTTTCTCTAAGCCAATTCTCTCCTTTAACTAGTGGCTACGCAGGAAAAGATGATACACAGTGACATATTGCCATGGGATGGTGTGAAACACTTATTTTGCTACAATACATCTTGGTCTCTGCATTTGAACAAACTTCCATAATAAAGCATATATCAGATGTGTGTGTGTGTGTGTCTGAGTTTGTGTTTTTCTTGCACCCTATTTTACTTTTTGAAACAGATCTTTTCTCCCAGATCACAGGAATGGATGAAAACTTAGTGTAGGACAATAATAGTATTTTACCCACTCTGGTCACAGGCTCTAAGGCAGGGATGGGGGCCCATGGCCCTGTTAGGTAGAGTAAAAGTAAATCCCTAAGATTCCTTAAATTGTGTATATTACTGTTATAACAATTTGCTCATAAATACACACTGATTTTTTTTCTGCTTAATATAAATTTTCCCAGATTTTTTGATCAATAACTTAAGATGTACATTAAAAATTTAACTTCATGCATTTAGCATGAAGTGTTAGAGTCCTCCAGTGACAATATAATGAACATGTCACTAACTTGCTTCAGAAGAGAGGTTTCAGTTACATTTCAAGGTTATATGTAACTAATAAAATATACAAATAGATGTATAAAGATCATTTTTCTGATAAAGTTAATATTTCATGTGGTCTAAAATACTCGTCTAACTGGTAGGGGACAGAGGGATTACAGAGTCACACACCCAAACTCCCTTTCTTGTCTTATTCTCTTCTACTGTAACTGGGGTGGGGAACTTAGTCCTTGGCAGCCATATCCGAGAGCTTTTTGACTAGACCTTCTTTTTCTCTCCCTTCATCAACAGTTTAGTGTTCCAGGGATTTCCTAGTATTAAACTACCCCAATTACTTGTCTCCCAACCCTTATCCTTGCCTTAGATTATGGGGCTGGGTTGGTAAGGTATTATGACTGGTCCAGTCTATGTTATAAACCCACTCCTGTAGGCTGAGGTTTAGGGTCTGTTACATAAGATAGATAGGAGTACTGAGTATATTCTCAGATACGCATGCACACACAGCCAAAAAGATATGCTGCATTTATTTAGGTATGCTGTAAGAGAAAAATCAACCTATAACTTACTTACGTGAGGAATTGAAGACGTGTGATATTTAGGATAATATCAGTATCTCCAATTTGGCTTGAATAGAAAGTGGGAGTAATAGTAAATGAGTTTTGGAGTTTAAATTGGGACCACACTATAGAAAGTCTTGTTTATGGGTCTAGCAGATTGGATATGTTGCTGAAAGCTTTGATATTTTCTGAGAACAAGTACTATAATAAGAGCTATATTTCAGTGCTATGTAGCTGGGATTTTAGTATGGATAGCAGGAGGTAGATATTAAAGAGGAAAAGAGCTCTAGAATGTCATTTCAATAGATTGAGGAAGAGGTTAGAAGGTGATTACAATAGATTCAATATGAGTTAATGAGGATCATAACTGTGGGGAGAAGAGTGAAATGAGTGACTGAGACATTATCAAAGTAGGCACAAAGGGATTAGTGGCTGTCACAGGAGCAGGGAATCAATAGGGGGATAAGAATAGAAATAATGAAGAAGACTGTAAGACTGCAAACCTGGCTGATTATGAAGATTATGGTGCTTTTATAAAAAAGAAAAATAGAAAACATAGCGGGAGGAACTGGTTTACAGGGAAAGAATAATGAGCTCTTTTTTGAGCATATGGTATTTGAAGTTAAAGAAATGTCCAGAAGGCAGTAAACTCGTGGTGCTAGAATTTCATAGAATGATCAGTTGTTAGACGTGCGTGGAATCAGTTACAGATGAGAGACAGTTCTGTGATTATAAATCCATACATGCATGCACACACATATATGTGTATATAGAGATGTGTGTGTAATATGTGCATGAGGGTAGGTGGGTGTGAGTGTGCACGTGCGTAGAAAGAAAGGAAAATTTTGTGGGAATGTTACTGTGTAGAGTGTACTGGGATGTGACATTAGGAGGCTATAAACCTCGTTATTGGAAATAATGGTTAGTTTATATAATTGGGGGAAACAGACTAGAGATGATAACTGTTTTCTAAAATCTTATGGGCTATTAGTTGGAAGAGAAATAGGATGACAATCTGGCAGAGACTGCAAGAGATTGTATTTTTAATAGAGAAACTTAAGATCCTGTAATTCAGATCCAATAACATCCAGTTGTTAAGGATGTTTTCTCTTATATAAATGCCATAATTTAGCATCTACCGAGGGTCAGACAGGAGACTAAATAGACTTGTATTAGTTTCCAATGGCTGCTATAATAAATTACCACACTTTTGGTAGCTTAAAACAACAGAAACTTATTGTCTTAGGGTTCTAGAGGTCTGAAGTCCGTGAAATCACTTTGACTGGACAGAAATCAAGCTGTCGGCAGGGAGTTCCAGGGGAAAATCCATTGCTAACCTCTCCCAGCTTCTGGTGGCTGCCGGTAGTCCTTGATTTCCAACCCAACAGTCTCCATCCCCTGACATCATGGTCGCACTGCTGCCTTTTTCTCTGTGTGTACCAGATGTCCTTCCAACCCCCTGTGCAAGAATACCTGTGGTTGACTTCAGGTCTCCAGATGAATTCACCATCTCACTATTCCTTAATCACATCTGCAAAGATTTGCCCATACAAAGTGACATTTACAGATTCCAGATATTAGGAACAGATGTAGTTTCTGGGGCTGCTTTTCGGCCTCCTGTAAGACTCTTCCTCACACATATCTTTACGTAGAGAGACTCTAGGAGGGAGGTACCCTATTTTTAATCCCTCTTAAGCAGAATGGGAAAATGAGCCTTGAAGACCCCCATAGCTACACATAGCTAGTAGGGGTCAGAACTTCACTTCAAGCATAGTTTTGCCATTTCCAGAGGTAGAACTTTTTTTTTAACTGTCGCACATCTTCACCTTAAACTGCTGTGAGCATCTGTGTTTCCGTTTTCCATGCACCGTACTGATTCTGCACTGAGCTGCTTCCATAATAGGCACACTTTTATGAATCTCAAAGTGGAAAGGAGTGGCACTCACATTAAGTAGTATGGCAGCTACAAAATGTTACATCTCGCTGACCATTGTTAGAAGTACTTGAAAGTACTTACTGGCAGACAGGCACTCAAGATCTCAAGAGATCTGACAAATAAAAATCCCCTCAACTATGACTTTCCGCCAGCAATTGATACTGTTTCAGGAATCCAAGAGTATTACTCTCTCTCTCTCTCTCTTTTTTTTTCTTCCTTTTGCCTGTCACGACCTCTTCTTCCCCTCTTGTCATCAAAAAAATTTTTTCTCAAGCCTGAGACAGATTTTTCATATTTATAACAGCAATGATAATTTACAACCAGCATGGATTTATGTTCACATAAATTTGTTGTACACAGCACATCCTAAATGTAGCCCCAGCCTGTATCTACAAAGCGCTTTTCTTTCCCCTCCCAGGGCCATCAGATGTGTTGTAGATTTAACCTCTCATTAATCCTTGCCAAGCACCATGCAGGTGTTATGATCCACAGTTTATGGATGTAGAACAAGCAAGAGTTGGCGTGTGTTCACAAATTTGAAAAAGAGATAAATTATCTGTCTTATATAGAATGTTGCTTGAAAAGGGAGGTCATTAGAAGGTGACCACCTGGGCATGTGGAAAAACACTCTATCAATATCAATAATAAGGAATGGTGGATTTGGTAGTGGGAACCCAGGATTACATGGTCTTAATTCCCAATTCCAAAATGAGCCTGGGCATCTCAATGGAATTTTGTAGGGTTGTGTGTGTGTGGTTTTTTTTTTTTTTTTTAGGGTGTGTTATTTACTTTCTTAAACACAAAAATGATCACTGTACCACAGAATCCTATGAGTGAAATGCGGAGGTCAGTTTTAAATGTAGCCCTCAGACAAGGTGTCGGTAACCATTTCACATGTGATCAGTCTTCTAAAAGGACAAGTGGGCATGTGATACCTTTCCTGTTAGAAATATTTAGGTGTAACAACCCAATACAATCACATAGGTGATGTAGAATTCTTCTAAAGAGCAAAGAAAATGGGTTTTCTTCATTATTTATGGTTCTCAAATACTTTTTTCCTTTAGTAACTTAAAAGGAATAGTATAGGAATCTTCCCAAAGGGACACTTAGAGTAACTAGAGAGACTGTAAGCCCCTTCTTATACCCCACTGCCAAAGGCTCATCTTCTTTTTTTTTTTTTTTCTTGCTTGTTTTTGTTACACCTTGTAAGCTTAATTATACTTGGGTTTATCTTTTTTTAGTTAAAAGAAGACAAAAAGATGTTCTTTGGGAATAAAACTATTCCCTATGTGCTTAGACATTCTTTTGTAGGGAAAACTAATATCATTTAATTCAGTTCAACAATGAGTTACTGAATTGGTATAAGCCCCATCATGGGGATGGTGCTTCAAGAAATGCAAATTAAAATTTTGTACGTGTGTCTGTGTGTGTGCCTTGTGGAAGTTAAAAGTCGTATAGAGATGACTATTATTTAAGACAAAAATAGGCTCCATACTTTGAGACAGATTCAAACAAACTGGTATGGGTCATTAAGGGAAGAGGGTCAAGATATTATAGCCAAATGTGAGAATGGAAGGTTTTATGCTGAAAACACCATTTGGCTTTGAAGAATGATGAGCATAGATGGAATACAGTCTGTGGGGAGGGAAATCGGCATGGGTTAAGTAAGGCCTTTACTGAAAGCAACACGTATGTTTTGGTTGCCATGTGGGGAGCAGTACTGGATGGACTGGGATAATCACTTGAGTCACGCTAAGAACAATCCTCAGTGCCAAAATGTAGCGTGCAAGCTTCATCCTGTGTGCAAAGGGAACTATTTGGAAGGCTTTTGTACAAATGAGATACTTGATGCCATTAGACTTCAGGAATATTTATTTAGCTAATTTGCAATAATAGTTTGAAGTGAGACTAAAAGGAATTCGGAGAGCTGGTTAGGAGACACAGTAAGAGTTAACGAGAAACCTGTTAGAAATGGTGGAAATGGAATAGAAACGAAGGGATTGATTTAAGAGCCACCATAGAAGTAGAATTAACAAGACCTGGAAATAATTGGAAATAAGAAATGAATCCATTGGGTAGCCAAATTTGACCTTGGATATCATCTACAGAAATAACTACTAGGAAGACACAGATGTATGAAATGCAAGGAAGGTGATAAGATTACTTTTGAAAACCTCCTCAAATATATGTTCAATTAAACATATATTTTCTCTCACATTTTTTCTTAATACCACATTACATTTGCTTATTTACTTAATTATTACTCACTTTATTTACATTTGGTTCAGTGACAAAACAAATCACTGAAGTGAACTGAGTGACACAAGGAAACAAAACATGGTCACCACCTTCATCAAAACCATCACCACTTTGAGGAAGCATAGGACAACAGATACGTGACTCTGGGACAAATATTTCTGTGGGGATCATGGGAGCTTTCTTACCTCTCTGTGGTCATCTTGGTGAATATTTAGCAACATAAAAGGTACTGAATATTCATTGAGTAATGATTGAGATAGTAAGTAGTAGATACTATAGATATTCATAGGAGTAAAGATCATTTCATTTATTTGGTCGAGCAATTACTCTGATTAAGACTTCATGATAGGCTGGAAAGGCAGTTTCTACCTTCAAGGCATTTACGGTTTGAGACTGGGAAACGTACTATAAATAAATAAGTACAATCAAAAGTTAGCAGGTACAGGGTAGATCAAAAGAATGGACCAGTGACTAATCATGTCAGGATGTAGAAAGGAATACCACAGCATGTTTATCTTTCCAAATTACACCTCTTTTATTTTCTTTTTTATTCCTCTTCATTCATAAAAACATTAAGTAATGATGGTAGAGACTGTAGAAAACATAAAGAAATGAGTTTAACTTTTCTCATATAAAAGTTGAACTTTATTTATTCAAATAGCCTTTTACTCTAAGGTGAACTCACCTCCTGTATGGACTTTAAGTTTCAATTTAGTGTGAGAATTTAACTAATAAATTAAAAATAATGCCCATTCCTTAGTTCACTCCAATCACAATTTACTCCTGCTCCCTCCTTCCTGTCCTTTACAAAAGTTAGTTACCTATGCATTACTGTCACCCTAAGCCTGACTTACTTGTGTGAGTGTGTGTGTGTGTGTGTGTGTGTGTGTGTGTCTCCTTCTTGTAACTATCACTATGCCTGGTCCTTGATAGGTGCCCAACAAATGTTTAGCAAATCAAAATGGAGTTTTTTCCCTTTTGACTCAATACTAGCTTAATACCTAGAGACATGTGGTGCTAATATTTAAGATGGATTGGTTCATTCTGTTTAAGTAGCACATAACCATTCACAGACCATTGAATTTAGTACTATTAAAGGGTAATTTTCCTTCTGGGAATTGGGCCTGTTGCAGATATATTTTACATATTCAGTCTTTTTTATCATCACTAGGCAGGTAAAGAGATTAAAATAAAAGGTGTTTTCAAGTGTGCAGTTGTACACGTAAACTGCATTTGGAAATGGCTGTGTATTCCAAGAAAAATATGGAATTATTCAATGTGCTTACACCCAGAACTATCCAGAAGTCACCTGTCTTTTCTTAAAGATGAAAATATTAATGTTTAATTTCTGTACTACACTAGCCACCCAAATGACTTAGAAAAGCCATAACTTCCTCCATTTTGTATCAGTGTAATAAAGCTCAATGAAATTAATTGTAAGCCTGTTTTACCCAATTTTATACTTTTGGCCCATTGTGATACTTTCAATTTGTTTTATTGTGCTTAATGTAATGTTTTTACTATTGCCTCTAATTCACACATCTTAACAACTTAAAAGAGAGCTTTTGTGTTTTATTTTTTCAAATAAGTTCCTTTTAGAATATGAAAATTTAATACTTCATAGCCTCTCAAACCTGTTGGAGAGAACTTCATGGCAAATTGCTTTGACATACGTTCTCTCCTTTCTTAGTATAGCCCTGTGACTAGGTATTTCTGTTCTTATTTCATTTTTACTGAGTAAAACCTGAGGCCTCAAGGGGCTAAGAGACAGCTGGAAGCCATGTGTTTTCAGGTACCACATGTAGAGCCAGAGTTAGAGGGGAAGGATTTGGGTCCCTCTGTTTGTTCTCTCAAAATTCGGATAAGCAAATCAGCCATACTACCGATGGCCAAATCACATAGGATATTTATGCTGAGTAATAACATTTGACATCGTGAACATTTACACATGCCAAGCCCCACCTAAGTGTTTTATGTGTTAGCTCTTTCAGCCTTACCACAATTTTGTGGAAACAGGCACAAAGAAAATCACCCAAGGAAAACACACCTAGTAAATTATTAAACTAGGATGTGAGCCCAGCCAGTCTGCACTGTGATGCCTTAAATGTTACTGTCTTTGCCTGCGTTTCCATGAAAGGAACAGATTTAATGAAACAAATATAAACTGTTAATGCCTTCTAAACTACACTACCTATCAGTAAACTTAGAGAAAGTTATCCTTGAACCATGTAATTCTGTGAAGTATTGTAGTGGAAATTGAATTTGTTTCCACATTCTAAGAGGTAACTTTTATTAGTGGTCACTCATTAATTTTTTATATATTTAATATCTGATTAGAATTTTACTGTGTGGAAAATCCCTTCCTATTCATTATATAATTTAGAATTACAGAACTTCATAATATAAATGAATTTATTGACAAATGAATTTTAATGACAAAGACCAAGTTTTAGAGAGGTTCCATGAGGAACACAAAACACAAAGCACTTAACCAAGCTCAAAGCCAGATCTTCCAAGGTCATTCCCACACTGAAGGAAAATGTGAGCATAATAAATGAGGGGTGTGTGTGTGTGTGTGTGTGTGTGTGTGTGCATGTTGTGTACTGACTGTTCTTTAAAAAAAATAATATTTGTAGAGGGGCATGACTTAATTGGCTGACTTGCATGTCTCCTAGGTAAGGCTGTCATTCCCCTGAAAGAGGATCAGCTCCCAGATGCAAATCCTAATCTGTTTAATGGCAAATAGCCAAATGAAAAGATTTAATTGCCTAAATACTTTTGGGAAAGTTTCTAGGTATACCTATGTATTGGATATTTTTAAATAATTAACTCCTTTTAAAAGTCAAATAAGTAACAGTTTTGCTTATTCATTGATTTGTTGCTTGTTCTAATAATTACTGGTGAGCTTATTTATGTGATAGAAGAAAGCCCAGCTGGTAAGACCACCAAATTACATTTTGTTTTCTTTTCTTAAACTCAGTCTGTCTGATGCTCTAATTTGCAAAGCAACATGCTTTTAAGAAGATAATTTATATATTTATTCTATTACTAGTTGAAGAGACACAGAGAAGTTTCTGACACACATGCTTTTCCCATGTATACAGGACTTGGACTTGGTGCTATTTAAATAATTTTTCATCATGTGCTTAGGACATTTCCTGTGGCTTTTGTTCATTGAATGGAATAATGTAAAATTAGAGTTTTAAATTATCCCTGGAAGCCTGCAATTAGCAGGCATTCTCAAGAAAACTAAGCAAATAGAGTAAATCATTACTTCCTATGCATTTTGTTCATTTTTCTTAAATTTCATGTCATAAAAAGCCCATAAATCATTTTATTATTGTATCTTAGCTCCAGTTTGAATCCACTAAGTTATCACTAATTATTTAAAATATGCTTAATCAAATTTCAGTAATAATATATAATATGTTGTGCATTATCAAAAATTCTGACATTAATCAAAAGGAAACCATTTGTTCCTGCTGGTGATTTATACAGAAAACCGTCATAATATTCTGTATATTCAAAAGGGTGGACAAGATAAAGTTAAACCTTTTCCTTTAAGTCATAATAGAAATACCTGAGCCAAACATCTGAGCCAAACTTACCTAAAGATAATTTATGGTATAGAAGAAGTGAGAAATATAAGTGTGTATTTGCTGTTTCTGGTTAATAATTGGATCTATTCTAAGTTCTTAAAACTCTTCAAAGTGTAGGGATAGAGGGCACATACCTCAATATCATCCAAGCCATCTATGAAAAACCCACCACAAATATCATTCTCAATGGAGAAAAACTGAAAAAAGAAGTTCTTAAGATCATAATAAATTCATTTTCCCACATTCTTTTTTTCAGAATTTAAAGTCTGTAGTGAGAGATATTCTAAAATGTTCATGCATTTTAAACACTCAGTGTTATAAAATATCATAAAATAGCCTGTGAGCTTCACCAGAGACCTTACTGTGAGCCTCCTCTAGATCCTAACACAGTGCCTGGCTCATAGTGATACTCCATTCCACTCCACTGGCTAAACTGCTTAGTGCTTCCTTCACAGAAGTTTTCCTGGGTGTTCTGTCCTATACTCCAAGAGCAATTCATTTCTGACGTACATACACTGCATTCTATTGTACTGTGGAGTTTTTGCATTCATCTGTGTATATATGGGGAGGACTGGGAGGAAGCTTATTTCCATGAATAAATTGTAATGCCATTGGGCATAATAATCACATGTAATTTAGTTAGCTAACACATGAATTTTATATAACTCCCCAGCATATGTCATTAAGCATCTTTCTCCCAGTGAATAAAAACAGAAGGAAATATTTGCCCTGGTGGTACCTAATACCCTTTTTCCATGCTGTTTTTCCATTCTGATGTTACTTTTCTGCCTTGGTATCTCTATCAAATGCTCTATTCCCCAGCCTATTAACAGAAAAATGATTTCTCATCACTCAATTATCCTTATTTATAAATTGGTTTTCCAGGTATTTGAAGTTAATCTTTTAGTCATTATTGGGAATGAAAATCACATACTCTTCTGTCAAAATTTCTGGTTAAAGTAATGCAGGAGACAGACATAAAAGGTAAAAAACATTTATTTATAACCTATTTTGGAGTAGGCCAGTGAGCCTCATGCTAGCGTGAGGTCACACTCACCCATAAAGATAATTAGATAAATAGATGCTACACCTCCTCCACCACCCTGAGCTCCACATAAACACATACATGCAAACTCTTGAGCAAACTTAAAATCTTCAGAGATGTCCCTAAACATCTGCACATTAGAAAAAGAAATCATAATGATGCATTCTGATTGTTGAGATTTATTTTATTAGACTCTTTTATATGGTATTTCATTTTATCTCCACCTATGGGGAAAGTACTATTACCCCACTTTACAGATGAGAAAATTGAGGCTTAGAGGAACTATGTACCTTGCTCAAGGCCACTAGACTATTTGCCAGAGAGCTAGAATTTTATTCCAGATCACTAGGAATTTAAACCCATTTCCATTTCAATATCATTACCACTAAAATCTGATGCCACTGAAACACTGATCCTACAATAATGCTGGAGAAGTTGGCTAATGCCAGTGAGGGTCTATTAGTCAGGATGCAAGAAGAAAGAGAAGGCGTATCCAGTTGGGTAATTTGAGAAAAGTTAAATATTGACAGTTTACAACAGAGTAGCAGTACCCTCATGCCAATTACAGTGGACATGGTGAATGCTGTAGGCCTGAAGATGTGAACCTCTGTTTAATAGACTATGGAAAGAGAGGTTCCAGAAAGAGGGAGGGAGGGGGAGAGAGGACAGAGCTGCCAGACAGGGCTATGCCTCTTGGTCCAGGAATACAGTGAGATCCTGAAATCCTGGTGGTGGGATGAGATGAGGGCATGGTCTTGCTAATCTTTATCATTGGCTGAATTCAGCTGAAAGACAGAAGGCAAGGGAGGCTGAGGACATAGTTGTGCCCATCAGCCACTAAGGAGAAAGGAATGTCGAGAATGGATTTGGGTTAGTAAGCAAGGAGTGTTAATAAGTACATCTTCTCTGCCCCCATCCCTCAGACCCACCCCCATTCTCTATTACCATAAGTGAAAATGGCAGAGACTTAAAAAAAAAAAAAAAAAAAATAGCTGTTAGGTTTTGTGCTCCTTAATCCATGGTTGTGATGCTTTTGAAATGTATTGGTGTGCTTTCAGCATTTCTTAGAGTTTACTGTATTGTGAACAAGGGAAGTATGAAATATTAGTTAAGACCTTCCCTCAAACATATTCTTTAAAGTTTTGAAGATTTCTTTTTATTTGTTTGTTTTTGGTTATGTCAATTCAGATACAGTTTACATAACAAAAGGCACCCATTTTAGTTACACAATTCCATCACTTTTCACAAATGTATACTGTCCTATAGCTAACACTATAGTCAAAATATAGAATATTTCCATCATTCCCAGAAGTTCCAAAGCATTTTTTAATGCATTTTTTAATCCCACCCAAATCAAATTTCAACCTCTTAAATGTTCGGTATCCTCTTTTGCTTCTTCTGATTGTAAATAGGAAAATTGGTAATATTGCCCAAGAGAATGTTGCAGATAGTAGATGCTTTTATGGCAAGTACTTTTTTTTATAAAAGTTGATTTGTGTCCCTACTTTTCTGAGTAGTATAAAGTATTTTTTACTATATATTAGACTGATTTACTATATATTACTATACTTATTTACTACATTTATTATTTATATTATAGATTATATTATTCAACAAGATATGTAATTATATTTTATATATTATATACACTTGTATTTTATAATTTTATGTGTAATTATATATTATATAATATATAGATTCACAATCTTGGCTACCAATTGAAATCACCTAGTTCTATTAAATGACCCAATGACCTGATAGCATCTTATTATAGTGGGATGTTTAGGGTTAAGACCAAGGCATCAATAATCTAAGCTTTCCAGATACTTCCATATGTGGTCAAACTTGAGACCCTATAGATCAGACCAGTTGTTCTCAACTCTGGCTACACAATAGAATCTTTTGGGCAATTGCTTAAAAATGCCTTTCCCCACTCCCCATTCTGATTTATATGACCTGTTTATAGAAGTTGACTACAGGAAAAAAAACAAGATTTGAATAACATATTTCTCAGTAGTTGGGCTTTAGTTAATCAAGGTTTTATTATAGTTCTGTGTATCTGGTAGCATTCAGTAAATGTTAAATGGAGGTCCTAATCCCAAAGCAGAGTCAAGAAGAATAAAATATGCTCCCTCTTGGAAGTAAACTGTTTGTGTATTTGAAATAATTATCTTGGCAAACTATCACTTTCTGAAAATTGTCCTCCTAGATAATTTACCTCAAATGGTAAACCTTGTATTTTTAAGAAAATACTATATTTCAACTTTATTTTTTCATCGTACTATTAGGCACATATATATCTTGCCTCACTTTCATAATTCTCTTCAAGGAAATAGACAGAAAACAAGATTAAAAGACTGAGGATAAGATTTAAACCAATCTCCCACTTGGAAACATAAATGAGGCTATTGCACCTCTGAACCTGAAGAGTACTACTATGTAAAATAGAGCAATGGTACTTTCTGCTTTTATAATGTAAATATATACACAAAGGACTCCTAGACCAATAAGTAGAACAAAAATGAACTAAACGTCTCATGAAACAGTTATGGGACTAACAAAATATGTACATCTAATATCTTTTTAGATTTCAGGATCTAGTAACAAAAATAACAAAAATCTTCTTTTCAGCATAAAGTTATTGATGATTTATTATCGCAGAAATGCTCATTAACAAAGCCCCTAAACTTGATTTTATAAATAATTAATCAGCATCACGCATGTTTCAATGTGCATTAATAAAGCTAGGTGTCGTATTTAATCCCTCAAATATAAACTAATGCAACAAACAGTGATTTTTTGAAGATAAATGTTCTTGGCTTAAAATTTTAAAAATATAAAGCTTATTTAATGTGACCTTCCCACTACTCATTTAATTATTCTACTTGTTTTTTTTTTCTTTTCTTTTCTTTTTAGGACCGCCTCAGAAAATAGTGTCACCTAAACAAGAACATGAAGATAGGAAACATGACAAAGTCACAGATAAAGGAAGTGAAAGTGGCACTTCCTGCAATGAGCTCTCGACTTCCAGCTGTGACAGCCATTCAGAGGCCAGCACTCCCCAGGACAACCCACCCAGTGCCCAGCAGGCAACAGCTCACCAACCCAACACCTTAACATTGGATCGCCCTTCCAAAAAGGCACCTGTGCAATGGATGCCCCCACCAGACAAACGCCGAAACAGTGAACTCTTTCAGACACTCATCAGCAAGTCCCGGGAAACGAATCTATCCAAAAAGAAAGTCTGTGAGAAGCTAAGTGTGGAAGAAGAAATGAAAAAGTGTATTCAGGATTTTAAAAAAATCCACATTCCAGATTATTTTCCAGAACGCAAACGCCAGTGGCAGTCTGAACTGTTGCAGAAATACGGCTTATAGTAATCGCCACATTCCTGCCGTGTTTCAGTGACATTCGATGTTTACTACAGTGTTGCCGCCTGACTATATCCTAACAATGGTCAGTGTGATTCTTGCTGCTCTTCCTTTTTGTGAACAGTGGACGTGGGACAGTCTTTTCTTTCATTCTTTTTTGTTGTTGTTGTTGTTTTTAGAAATATGATTTTGAAAAAAGAATAAAAAACAAATGTTGATTCAAAATGGCATATCTGATTCAACCCATTTTGCAAGAATGAAAGTAAAATGTGCATGATCAAGAAGCTTCGAATCTTGATTTTTTTGAACTGTGCTCACTGGATATGTTTGTTATTTTGTAACTCGCCAAAAACAAATCATCGTATCGCTCCAACGAAAATGACAATATGGGTGAAGCAACATCAAGTAAAATGTTCGATGATGGTTTGGGGGACCCAAATCCAAAACTGTTTAAATGTTAATGCAATAAAACAAGTTATTATTTTTGCATGAACACAATGTAACAAATAAATCACAAGACGTAGGGAAGATCTGTTTGTTGCTTGGAAAGAAAAAATTACAAAAAAATTAAGAAAAAAAAAGTGTTTCAGGCGAAGCCTGTAAATGTAAACTGTCTAGGAGATTGATTTTATTTGTTCTGGATCTGTGATATTTTTGTGTATGTGTATGGTGTTCTGTATGTTAAGATGGTGTAAATATGCCTTATGCTGTTGTGTTATGGCACTGACATTCATCTATTAATGCTAGTCATGATTATTTCTGTGAAATGAGTCCTTACATCAGGCTGTGAAAATTGGTCTAATGATGCTCTGAAAGATCCTATTATCGTGTTAATCAAAATAATTGAGGGAAATGGTAAAAAGCTTTATGTATTTATTAAAAAAAGGAAAATATATTAGAATTTCTCGATTTCTGTTGACTCTTCTTTGAAAATACTCAATTGTCACCTTGTCCTCCATGTTCCTTTAAAATCCCAAGCTGGAGAATGATACGTTCAACTGTAATGTTGACAAGTTAGAATTTCGACATAATTCAAAATGGATATAGAGTCCAATCCAGATAGCCCTGGGATTGATTAATAAACCCTTAACCCACAAGAGAAAAAGACTTCAGCTGAGAATGCACTAAACTTCTAGTTTGGCTGACAACCAGATTGAAAGCTTCTCTAAAAACAATTGGGAAGTTACCTCCTACAAATTAAGAGACAAAAACGTCAATAGCAAGTGGAAAGTTTAGCCTGAATGACAAAAGATTTCTTCCTGATTGTGTGTATGGAAATGAGCTTTCTTACCACAGGCTTTAGTTTTTGCCTCACCATCTCTACAGAAAGAAATACATAATATGAAATTTTACTAAGAAAGAGGCTGAGAGAGAAGGTAAAAATATCTTCAAGAATTGTAGAGGTCCACCTCTGTGGTGGGTTAAAACAAAAGTTGAGCAGCACTTGTATCATTTCTTTAATATTACAAGGAGATAAGCATTATTAACTCAAAAACGTTTTAATCTACATACATTTTTAGGTATTCTTAGATGTCTCAATCTACTATTATATAAAATACAGTGGACTATTAAAAAAAACACAGATATGTGATTGATTGAGCTTGAATGAACTATTAGGCTTTTGAGAAAGAGCTACTCTCAAATTCTGCATTTCTTTTTTGGGAAGGTTGGGAGTATTTCCAAGGACTGATGTGGCTGTAACATGATGGTTAAATGAAAAAAGTTGGTGGTTGGATTGTCACAGATCAAATCCCACCTCTACCACTTACGACCTGTGTGATTTTAGGGGTAATGGGGATGATATTAATATAAAGAAGACTTAAATGATGTAATTGAAGAAAAGCATCACTAGCGCTCTTGGAGACAGAGGGAAAAGAGGAAGTGGTGGTCTTACTAGAATCCAGGAACCAAGGCTAACAGATGGAGAACTTGGAATACAGATGAACAAGTTGTCCAGTAAGAACTCTAGCCACAAAAGAGTCACGATCACTTCCACAGATGCCTCCCAAAACAAAAAAGAAGGGGAGGGGGGTGCATGATCTTAGCTTCCCAATATCCCAGCAGATGTTCTCCATTGTTCTAATATGAATGGAAACCAGTTGGCAAAGGGGCCTTGGAAATATAATTTATAGAGGTGATCCCCTTGCGATACAAAGCCCAGCAAGTGAAGGACAGCAAATAGATCTGAAAAACACTTTATACCCTGGTCTGTTTTTTTCCCAACATAGAACTTCAAACAGAATTGTAATGGAAAGAATTTAGTAAATGTGGACTATTTCATCTATCCTTAGGAAATAAGAACCCATTTCAATAATAGTCCATTGAACAATTACCATACACCAAGTATTTGGCTCAAAGGTTAACGACACATTCAGAATTATGAATTACCAGCTATTGCTCTTGGGAAGAAACTTATGGTCTGATTCTTCCAAACCATTATGCTTTCACCAGAGGCTAGAATCTGGCTAGCCACATTTGGGTTTACAAGGGTATCAAGGAAAAGTAGCTAGAACGAAGATTCTTCCCTAAACAAAAGGAGACTCCAGATTTAAAGATGAGTCAGGCTAAAACTGATGTATAAATCTTCTTTTCCAAAGAACCAGGAGATAAAATCTGGAGGATCACCAAAAGCCAAAAGTGTTCAAAGCTGACACTGAAGTTGAGTACTTATGGAGAGTAAATGTATTTTGGGGTTCACATATATACTTTTTGAGTATTTACGGAGTCGACGTGGCTTACCTTTGTTTGCTACAGTAGACACTCAACTTGTGATCTGATGTCTTATTGTTATTGTAAATGGAAACATATTGAGTACTAAAGTAAAAGAACAAGAAGTAAAAGTTAATTCTGAGATATTCAAGTTTGAAGTGGACTAGATCTATTTTTCCCAATTTCTCCCACTAAATATAACAAAAAACACTAGATATATATAAACACACTTAAGAGACTCTGAAAGACTGAGAGAAGAAGGAAAGGTAGGTCGGGATATTGGGACACAAAGAACAACATGATGATGAGTTTCCTGGGTTTTCTTTTGACCTCATATACCCCAATCTTGGAGCTGAAGAAGTACCCAGGAACCCAGAAAGAGTATCGGGTGCAGACAAACACACACACACACACACACACACACAAACACACACACACACATGCACACACGCACACAGTCCTGCTCTCTCTCTAGCCACCGGGCCAAGAAAGGACAGCGTAGGAATTTAGCAAAACAGAAAAATTTTAGACAGTAACTGCTATGCCGTTTAAGTTTGCAGGTAAATGGACACAACGGCATTACATAGTAATTTTAAGTCTCCCCACTTTTTAAATAAAGATTTATTTATTTATTTGAGAGAGACAGAGAAAGCAGGGGAAAGGGAAAGGGGAGAGGGAGTGAGAAAATCTCAAGCAGACTCCCCACTGAGCATGGAGCCCAGGGACCATGACATCATGACCTAAGCTGAAATCAGGAGTCAGATGCTTACCCAACTGAGCCACCCAGGCACCCCAAGCTTGCCACTTTTTTAAAGACTTTCTTAGAGTGGTTTAAGTTCACAGAAAACCCAAGAGGAAGATACAGAGATTGCCTAGGTACCTCTTGTTCCATCCATTCCTAGCCTCCTCCACTATCAACATCCAGCTCCAAAGAGGTACATTTGCTACAATCGATGGACCCACATTGATGCATCTGATCTTTTTACTGTCTACAAGGGTTTGCCTTTTCCATAACGTTACATAGTCAGAATTATCTAGTATATTGACTTTTCAGAATAGCTTCTTTAAGTTAGTAAAATACATTCAAGTTTCCTCCATGTATTTTTGCGGCTGAATAGCTCATTTCCTTTGAGTGCTGAATTATATTCCCTTGTTTGGATGTCTCACAGTTTGTCCATTCACCTTACTGAATGACAACGTGGTCACTTCCAAGTTACGGCAGCTACAAATGAGCTGCTGGAAACATCCATGTACAGGTTTTTGTGGGGACGTAAGTTTTCAACTCCTTTGGGTGGATAAATGCCAAAGAATGTGATTGGCCGATTATATGGTAAGATTATATTTGGTTTCAGAAGGATGCATCAGATGCTTTTTCAAAGTAGCTGTACCATTTTGCATTTCTTTTTTCTTTTTTCTTTTATTTATTTATTTATTTTATTTATTTGACAGAAAGAGGATACAAGTATGCAGAGAGTCAGGCAGAGAGAGGAGGAAGCAGGCTCCCTGCTGAGCAGAGAGCCCGATGCGGGGCTCGATTCCAGGACCCTGAGATCATGACCTGAGCCGAAGGCAGAGGCTTTAATCCACTGAGCCACCCAGGTGCCCCCCCCCCATTTTGCATTTCTATCAGCAACAAATAAGGCTTCCTATTGTTTCACACCCTCGGCATCATTTGGTATTGCTAGTGTTCCAGATTTGGGCCATTCTAATAGGTTTGTTGTAGTATTTCATTGTTTTTCTGTTTTTTTTTTTGTTTGTTTGTTTTTTAAGATTTATTTATTTATTTGACAGACAGATATCACAAGAAAGCAGAGAGGCAGGCAGAGAGAGAGAGGGAAGCAGGCTCCCTGCTGAGCAGAGAGCCCAACGTAGGACTGGATACCAGGATCCTGGGATCATGACCTGAGCCAAAGGCAGAGGCTTTAACCCACTGAGCCACCCAGGCACCCCAGTATTTCATTGTTTTTATTTGTATTTCCCTGATTACATGTAATGTGAAGTATCTTTTCACTATTTTTTTTTTCCATCTGTATAACTTCTTTGGCAAGATGTCTGTTAGGGTCACTGGCTCAGTTTTTAATCAGGTTGTTTATTTTTTATTGCTAATGTTAAGAATCCTTTGTATACTTTGGATAATAGTCCTTTATCAGACATTTCTTTTGCAAAAATTTCTCCTAGTCTGTGGCTTGTTCTATCATTCTCTGGACATTGTGTTTCACAGAGTAGAAATTTATTTTTTTTTAAACATTTCATTTATTCATTTGAGAAAGAGAGACCAAGAGTACAAATGGTTGGAGGGGCAGAGGGAGAGGGAGAAGCAGACTTTCTGCTGAGTGGAGAACCCCATGTGGGGCTCAATCCCAGGACCCCGGGATTATGACCTGAGCTGAAGGCAAACACTTATCTGAGTCACATAGGTGCCCCAGAAGTATTTCATTTTTTAAAAAGTTTGATGAAGTCCAGATTATCAATTATTTCTTTCATGGATATTGTATTTGGTGATGCATCTAAAAATTCATTATCATACTCAAGGTCACTAGGTTTTCTTCTGTGTTATCTCCAATCTAAGAGATCTATAGTTTTTCATCCTACATTTAGGTCTGTGATCCATTGTTTTTTGTTCTATTATTCATTTTGAGTTAATTTTTGTGAAAGGTATAAGGTTTGTGTCCAGATTGATTTTTTTTGTGTGTGGATGCTCAGTTGTTTCAGAACAATTTGTTCCATTTAAAAAAAATAATGCTCCATTGTATTGCCTTTACTCTTTTATCAAAGATAAGTTGACTATATTTCTATAGGTCTATTTGGGAGATCTCTAGTTTATTCCCTTGATCGATTTGTCTATGTTTTCACCAATACCACACTGTCTTGATTAATGTAGCTTTATAGCAAGTCTCAAAATTGGATAGTGCCAGTCATCTTTGTTCTTCTTCAAAATTGTGTTGGCTACTGAGTCTTTTGCCTCTTAATATAAACTTTAAAAATGGTTTGTTGATATCCACCAAAAACACACACACAAAAAACCCCCAAAAAACAGAAAACCTCTCTGGAATTTTTATTGCGATTGCATTGAATCTGTAAATCAAGTTGGGAAGAACTGACATCTTTGCAATATACAGTCTTTTGTCCATGAACATGGACTATCTCTACTTATCTAGTTCTCACTTGATTTAATTCATCAGAGTAGTTTTTCTCATATAGATTTTGTACCAATTTTGTTTGATTTAGATTTAAGCATTTAATTTTGGTAGTGTTAGTGTAAATTGCAGTGTGTTTTTTATTTCAAATTCCAATTATTCATTGCTGGTGTATCAGAGCCATCCACTCTTTGAAGAGTAAAATCCAAACAATCAGGTATCATATTGTAGGCCATCAATAAAGTCAGCTTACCTTTCTTGAGCAACAAATCACTTCTTAAAGTTAGCAGTTTATAAACAATCATGATTCATCACCTCATGATTCTAAGGATTGGCAGTTTGGGCTAAGATCAACTGGGCTGTTCTTCCACTGATCTCACCTGGGCTCACTCACCTCGACAATGTATTGGTAATTGTCAGCTGCTAAATAATCTAAAATGACCTCATTCCATTTTTGGCCATTGTCGAGCTTCAGGAGTGTGAGGCCAAAGGTTGTACGGCTTTGAGGTTGTAAGGCTTCCGGAGGCTGGGCTTGAAACTCATACAATATCACTTCCCCTTCATTCTCTTCATCAAAGCAAGTCTTCTCAAATTCAAGGTATGTGAAAATATATACTACCTGTTCATGAGAGGAACAACAAAGAGTTTCTGACCATCCGTAATGTACTATGGATCCAAACTATCTTTTCCAGATTCACATCTAGAAGCAAACCCTGCACACCAGTTATTAGTCACTTGCTAAGGCTAAAAATTGTCACCCCCCCCAACAATCATACACACATACAAACTTCATTCATACTCGAAATCTTGTCCATCTTACACGTTTCAATTCAAAAGGCACCACTCTTCAAAGCTTGCTTTAATTCCTCTGGGAAGAATTATTAATCATTCCATTTTCAGACATCTCAGACCTTTTAAAAAAAATATCCTGCTGACTTGATGTACATGTCAGGTTTTATAAAAGAATAAGTATATAAATTTGTATTTCCCAATAGTTTGGAAGATTTTTCATATAGTTAAGAGCTTAATTTTCTTTGAATAAGAAGAAATGAGTACTACGTCTTTAGCACACAATAGGTATTAATAATTTTGGCAAATGAATAAACACACTTTTCAAGGTAAAATTCTCTCCAGCAGTCCTTGACAGATTCTATTCCTGTCTCACTACCTGCTAAAAGCTATTTTGCAATGTTTTCAGGCCAGACTCCACTCACTGGTCCTCAGTGCTAATCTCTCACAGAGAGATATGCTCATATAAATATTTTAAAAATATTTCAGTTTATTCCAATTTGTATGAATGTGGTTTTAGCCTCTCCCACTAGAGATTCAGTGACTAGGCCTTAAAATCATGTCTACCCCACAGGATTTAACCTTTTGTTTAGCATATAGTCAGCATAACCTGTGACCATGTAGATTGGTGTTTTTAGTTTAGGTTAGTTAAGTAAATCCTATGAAAGAATAGTTATATTCATTTTAAAAGGAAGCAATTTGGAAGAGTTTTCTATAAAGCCCTTAAGCATCACATTGATTTTCTTCAAAAGTATTCTCTCTCCCCATTGTTTAGTCCTAAAATCATTCACTTTGAAGCATAACATACATAAGCTAACAGATCCCAAACCTGTAGGGTTGAAAGAATCTTAAAAGTCATGTACGTTTTCTATATAAATGAATTCAAAACAATCTGGGCCTATTTCTAGAGTGCCTACTATGAGCAGGGCACTTTACCAGATGTAAAGAAGATACAGCAGTAAATAAGCAATAATAAAAATGCCTAAGAGCGTATAGATTTAATTTCAACCATACGATGTGTACACAATCACCATGATAAAGTGTAGGCAGTGGCATGGGCTATAATAAAAGCACAAATATTGCTACATAGATTTAGAGGAAAGAGACAGCTTTATGGTAGAAGTAGAATTTGAGCTTGGATGTGAAAGAAGAGAGATTTGGATTTGTACATACAAGGATGTTGCAAAAGAGATTGCAGGAAACAAGTCTTCAATATGTAAGAAGACCGCAGTAGGCGAAAACACTATAGAAAATTTTTCATACAAAAATAATCATCGAATATACTTTCGAATATAGCTTCTTTAAATGAATAAATCCTCTTTATGTTGAAGAATATATTAAGGAAGACTATTCCAGAGTACATCCTCATAACGAAATACTTATACATGCCCAGCCTGTTTTTCTGCATGGCCCACAGTCTCTAATTACAGCAGCAGGGAGTTGAGGTCGAAGCAAATTAAGAAGGGCACCTGGGGTGCTCAGTCCCTTATGCATCTGCCTTCAGCTCAGGTCATGATCCCAGGGTCCCGGGATTGGGGCCTACATTGGGCTCCCTGCTCTCTGCAGCTTCCCCACTGCTTGTTCTTTCCAAATAAGTAAATTTAAATAAATAAATAAATAAAAACTTTAAAAATAAATAAATAAGTAAAATGCCATTCAGAGACTGAATTGGAAACTGATGAAAATGAATGAAAAGAAACATGTGGATTAGAACTCAGACCAATAAAACTTTTTTTTTTTTTTTCCTGGGGAGGAATATTTTAATTTAACATCGTTTAGAATTGTGGATGCCTGGTGAGAATAAAAAGTGGATTAATTGATAGTTGGATTTATTGGCATTTTACAATTATCTACTTTTATTGCCTGCACCTAGGGCAATCTGTCTCGCCATCGACGCTTGAGATCAATGGCAGTTCAATGCAGAAGACAAACTAGGAATTATGGTACAGTTTAACAAGCACTAAACTAGAGGCATTTAAAAGGATTCTCTACTGCAGATACAAATTCACACCTTCATCGTGCTCCACTTCCCCATCAGTAATAAGGACTACACCTGGTCTGCCTTCAACGTTTGTCCTTCTAGACCATCCTTCACACTGCCAGAAATGTGACCTTCCTGTCACACAAATCTTTCATATTCTCTTCTTAAAACCCTTCATCTCACTGCCTATGAGGAAAAGGACCTTACACACTACCTTACATAATTAATGAAGACTCCATTTTCTGCTTGTTCTCTTTCTTCAGTTTTATCACCATGTACAAATACACGCACACATGTAACATTTTTTTTTTCCAGCCATTTCTGACTATGAATTATCGAGTGAAATTTGCCACTTCTTCCTTTGTGTCCACCAATATAGTTATTATGACAAGGACAACATTCATTATCTGATGTGAATGTTCTCGTCTGCTTCTCCCAAACTAAAGAGAATTTGCCAACTCAGTTCTCACCTACTGGGCAAACCAGAATAAACAGAGATTGAGAATGCAAGAAACACAATACACAGCTTTTTCCTACCATATTTTCCCACTTTTCCTTTAGGCTTTGTTTTCATGGCAGACTGAGTAATAAAAATAAAATATGGCCATTTCTCAAACCCTTATGAAATAATGGACCTCTTACCAAAAACATTAGAGCTGAATCTGAGAAGTCTCTGCATCTATGTTAGTAAAAGGATGAACCTTACAAATTCCACTGGATAGTTAAAAATTAAGTGAATAAAAGAGAAAGCAATAGATTGGGGATGGGGTGGGTAATGGAGTGAATACTAGACTGGAAATCTCAAGAAATCAAAGCATGATCTCAAAGAGAGATCTGGTTGCATATGCAAACCAGAAGGAACAGAGAGTGTGATCACAGAGAGGGATTGTTTTAATTGGTGATTTCAGGTTTTAAAGAGAATCCAGAAGTGCCAAAATCATTTGAATCTATTTATCTCAAATTTCTTTATTAAGGATTTGACTTCCATAATTCTGACACCATTGCATGATTGATTAATCAATCCCTGAGTGCTCTCCCTATGTCCTATCAAGTAAATAACCCATATCAGGCAAGATTATTCTTCATAACTCACTCAAAACTCTCGGTGGCTCCTTGTCTGCCTCCAGATTATATCCAAATGCCCAGTCTCTTAATCTGAGTTCTCTCTCCACTCACCACATTTTATTTCACTGTCCCAGTCCCTAATTCCTATCAGCCTCTGTTCCAGTGAGACATAGCCTCTTCCTGTTTGTTTGTTTCTGCTGTTTCTATTCTCCAAATTTGGAATTCCCTTTTCTCTCTATGGTTTTTCATATGAAGTCAATAACCCCATCAAAGTCCAGATAAATGCATTATAGCAAACGTCGCTTGGGTTCAAATCTTATCTCTACCACATAGTAGCTGTATGTAACATGGTGATGGTAATGGAGCCCATCCTAAGAGTTGCTGTGAAAATTTAACATACGTAAGGCACTTTAAATAATGTTTGGCATTGGTCAAAAACCTTTTGAACTACCTATAAAAAGACCTTCTTGCCTTGAAGGTATTTTCTTACTTGAAGTTTTTTTAGTAGATATATGTGATTGTTATATCTCCAAATTGTACCACATGTTCCCTTCGATTCATTCTATAATTATACAAAAGGAGAGTTATAATCTCTGCTATTTTTGTATTTATTATCTTTAAGTGGTATTTTGTACAATTAGGTACTTAATAAATGCTTATAATCAATTAAATATCAAATATCCAAATAAAGTAATATAAATGAACAAATGAATACATTAATGGATCCATAAATGAATGAATGAATGAGAGAGTAAACAAAGTAGCATGAATTTGTAAGGTGAAACTTCAAGACAGATGAATGATCTCAAATAAATGCCCAGCTTGTTCAGCTATAGGATGTTAATTTTTTTTTTATTTGACAGAGAGAGATCACAAGTAGGCAGAGAGGCAGGCAGAGAGAGAGGAAGGGAAGCAGGCTTCCCTTCGAGCAGAGAGCCCGATGCGGTGCTCGATCCCAGGACCCTGAGATCATGTCCTGAGCTGAAAGCAGCGGCTTAACCCACTGAGCACCCAGGCGCCCAGGATGTTAATTTCTTATTCAGGCTGCAACTTTAAGACTCCTGAGTTATGGCCTCCCTTTAACTAGTCATCAACTTTCTGATTCAGAAAACCAAAGCATATCTATTTTTCATCATTATAGCTGCTCCTTGTTTGTTAATAAAATTAATTTGTGATATAAACTTTTGAGAAAATGTTCTAATTTACAGAGGATTCAAAAGCATAGCTAAACTTCATAAAGAAGTGCTGAGGTAATTAAAAAAAAATAATAAACTCTGACACAATCAATGTTGACATTGTGGGTGCTTATCCATGTAAATATTTGCTCTATCTAAGATTTTAAATCTATCTATATCAGTGAGTAAAACTGAATTATCTAAATGCAAATAAGTAAACTTTGCGATTCTGCTAAAGAATGTTTTGGGGGTGCTCTTGTTCCAAAGATAACATTTCTCCTAAATTTTGCTTAATATTATGATACCTCATTATCTGATTATTTTCAATGTACTTAAAAACTGACATCAAAATGAATTTATTCTCTTTTATTTAGTGGACAAATGCTATTTGTGTCTCTTTTTTTAAGATGTAATTCACTTACCATAAAATTCGCACTCTTACAGTATACAATTCAGTGGTCATTAGTATATTCACAATGTTGCAAAACCATCACCCCTATCTATTTCAAGAGCATTTTCATCATCATATAAAGAAAGTACACACCCATTAGCAATCATTTCCCAATGCCCTTTTTTCCCACCAGCCCCTTGGCAATCATTAATCTACTTGTAGTCTCTCTGGATTTGCCTATTTTGGACATTTCATATATATGATTCTATGTATGTGGCCTTTTGTATGGAGGTCCTTTCATTTAGCATAATATTTTCAAGGTTTATGGATGTTTATCATGAATCAGTACTTCATTTATTTTGAAGGCTGAATCATATTTTATTGTGTAGATATAGGATATTTTGCTTATCCATTTATCAGTTGATGGACATTTGGGTTGTTTCCACTCTTTGGATATTATAAATGATGCTGCTAGGAAGATTTGTGCATACTTTATTGAGAAAACATATGTATTCAATACTTTTGGAGATAAACTTAGGAGTGGAATTACTGGATCATATGGTGACTTCATATTTAACTTTTTGAGGGACTACCAAAAGCTTTTTCACAGTGGCTGCAACAGTTTTCATCCCTACACGTGGTCTGTGAGGGTTCCAATCTTGACATCCTCAACAACATTTATTATTGTCTTTTTGATTATAGTCATCCTAGTAGGCATGAAGTGATACTTTGTTGTGGTTTTGATTTGCATTTCCCTAATGATTAATGATAGTGTGAACCTTTTTATGAGTTTATTTGCCATCTGTATATCTTTTGTTTTAATGTTTACTCAAGCTCTTTGCTCACTTTTAATTGTATAGTTTATCTTTTCATTAAGTTTTAAAAGTATTTAACATATTCTAGATACTAGACCCTTATCAAATAAAGGATCTGCAAACTTTTTAAAAAATGTTTAAACCAATAAGTCTCCTAGTCATTACCAAGAGGCTTTGTGTGCATGCTAAATCATACCTTCAACACTCAACAGATTATTATTCCATTTTGTTTTTCACTTATTGCTTTCACAGAGCCTGAAGGTCAGCCAGTGGCGAGAGTTTGGGATTTTCTCAGGTCCCTCCTAGGCATATATACAGCCCTAGTGCACACAGCCCTACAGATTTATGTGGACTTGTAGATTTCCAAAATAAGCTGGAACTTCATTATTTTATTTTGTAAATTAATTAATTAATTTACTATTTTATTTTATTATTTTTGGAACTTTTCAAAGTCCCCTCTGGACATGTCATTCCCTAGCTTTTCTTTGAAATTATTTTGGTCAGTTTGTTGTTTGCCTCAACTGTTATTATGATAGGTGGCTATGATAATAAAAATTGCCACTGATTATTTTCAACAACACCCTCAAAAAAAGACTGTTCACACTAGAAGAATTCTGAGTCACGTCAAATAAAAACAAGCCTTGCCAGTGAGATTTTCTAGGAAACCAAAGGAATTGTACTTTGGAAGAACTCCAGCCCCATTTCATTCCCTCTCGAAGATACTAAACTTCTGGTTTTCATTTTGATTGTCAGCTGTTGGTTTTCAAGGCCAGCACAGACCCAGGAGAGAGAGGTCTGGGTATCGATCAGGTGGAAATGCCTTAACACTCACTCTTATTACTGAGATTCAGTAAAATCTTGAATTAAAGACTCCCTAAATTGTTGCAAGTTTTGGTTAATTTCCAATTTTTTTAAGTTGATTTTTACCACTTTTGTCAATATTCTCATTATTTCTTTGGAGTTCGAAAGGATTTTTTAGAGGTTCTTACCCATTCCTGTTCTATCAGTGTTTTGAAATTTAACACCATCTTAATGTTTGTCCTTTCTGAGAAAATTTTTTCACAAATAAGAAATTGCACGCTTGCTATGCTCAGAAAATCTGTGCTTATCCAGTGGTATTATACAAAATCTTACAGGGTCAAGCCATTCACTCCTCTGTCTTCTCAGACAACCTAATTCAAATTCAACATAATTTGACTCCTACAGAACAGAAACCACAGGAACAATCATTTTCCTCTTTAGTTATATTTTTGCTTCTTGATTTTATCACTCTGAGATTGTATCATAATCCTATGATGAATTATGCACCATGCAAAGTAAGAGTGTAGTGGAATAACATGAATCCAAGAATCTGTGACATGTCGAAAGCTGTACTTCTCATAACTGAAAACCCTGGCAGTTCTCTCTCATCTAATGATAATAAAAACACTGTTATATCTGGATTTCTTTTCCTGGACAAAAACTGATAGTGATGAGTAAAATAAATCCATTTTTTCATAACTGCTTTCATTGTTCTAGAGTTCCCTGCATTCTAAATGGCGTAATAATCACCGACCTCAGTATCTGGAAATCAGGTGCCCGCGTGATAGAGGCCAAGCTGGGAGCTGCCACACTAAGTAATCAATCCAATCACTTCAAAAGAGCTCACATCTAGTCCTGATGAGACTGCCTGCAGTAGAAGTTTGCTATTTAGAATAGTCACCTTTCTCAAAACAATTGTCAGTGGGGGGATTATTTAACGTGGGAAGTTCTGTTAAGGAAACAAGATCTCCACGGACCGGCGGATGTAGCAGGTTCCACGGGTTGGGGAGGATCTGTCTTACCTTGAACAGGATGTGTATGGTTATTCGTAGACTGTCCTAGAATGAGAGAGCCTAATGTCCTTTAGAAACTTATTTTTAATTATTCCTTTGCAATTGGAAGGCCAAACAAAATGTTTTTGATATCACAGTAACAAACTGTCAATTGAATTAAATCATTAGCATATTTCAGAGGCTGTCTTCTCCCTTCTCCCTCATGACTTCAACATCCTCAGACTTTTCTGAGTACACATCCGAGAACAAAGCCATTTCATAATCACATAGAACTGCTGATGTTCTGTGTTAATATTTCAGAGTAAAATTCTGAATATGCCTATACACAACACACAAATCAATCCAATATAAAACTAGAATCTTGGGGTTTCTTTTTAAAGATTTAATTTATTTAATTTCAGAGTGAGTGGGGGGATAGAAAGCTGAGTGGGGAAGGCCAGGGGAAGGAGAGGAAAAGAATCTCAGGCAGGTTCTTTGCTGAGCAGATGTGGGGCTCTATCTCAGGGTTCTGAGGTTATTACCTGAGTGAAAACCAAGACTCAGGTGCTTAACCAACTGAGACACCCAGGACTCTCAAACTAAAATCTTTCTAATACTAAATAAATTGTCACTGAGAAATCTATTTCTTGCCACCTGGAGACAGGAAAAAAAGGAAGCGTGCCATAAATACTTTATTTTATATTTAGCAATCTTGGCTTTTAACAATCATCACTGCAGTCCTATATAAACAATATTTAGTATCCCAATGAAAGGTTTAGGTAATTATTCCTAGGATTAAAAAGAAAAAAAAGTTTCTTTAAGTCATTTAATGCTTTTAATGTTTACCTGGAAAGCTGAAATGGTTTCTTAAATTTATTTTTAAAGCAGAGCATACTATATTCCCCCTTTGTTAGTGGAAATCGCCTCCAGGTAGAGAGTAGACAGAACCTGTGTTCAAATTAGTATGACATTTCAGGTTCACATGTACTGTTGTTAATGTCTATACTGAAACAGATGTTTGTGTAAGAAAGTTAAGGACATAGTTGAAATTTTTATTTCAAGTAATCAGTTTCCTATACTGATTAAGTGTGCCTTTCCACTACATCCATCACTGTATTTGTCTGTTCTCTGTGGGCAAAATATTCTTATATTTTAAATAGTCATTCCATAAAGAATTATTAATGTAGGAAATACCCCATAGGTTGTCATTATGAACTTGTTATACTGGGTTTTGAACTATTTGTGTTTTTTTTACTGGGTAGTTAAAAAAAAAAAAGCTAACTGGAACACTGACTAGAGAACCATTCATTTTTTTTTTATTCATATCAGTACCCAACCATTTTATTTGCACAATCATTCATGTCTTATCAATTTTTGCTTATTTTATTTTTACTTTTGTTTTTGTTTGTTATTTGATTACCAAATTAGACATCAATGCGTAAGAAAGATGCAGTGGCTTCACAGAGTTTTACATCAATAAATAATGCTGATGTAAGGAAAGCTAACAAAATAGAAGCACAGAAGCCACAGGAGAGATCATGTGGATCTTAAATTATCTGACAGAAAAAGGGAAGTCTCCGGGAAGACATCTGGCCTGGATCTGAAGAATTAGTTGGATTTATCTAGAGAGGAAGTGAAGGGGATGACACGGTGCCTTTGTGGAAAGAATAATACTTTCAAATTCAACAGAGAGGCTTGAAGGAATAAGAAATCCAGAAGGTGGAATGTAGAAAGATGAAGCCATAATAGTCGGTGGAGACCGGAGCCTTTTGATCCATATTAAAGATTGTACATTTTTCCTATGGACAATGGGAAGCCAATGAAAGTCTGTAATTTGAAGAGTATGTGAAGTTTTTAGAATATCGCTGTGTTTATAGAGGAAGGAAAGTAAGAGTTTGTGTATGACCAGATGGAATTCTCTCATAGTAATCCAGAGGGGAAATTATCTATTTAAACAAGGGGATATAATCTCTCTATGATGCAGATAAAACATTTGATAAAATGTTGCATCTATTTTTGACAAAAAACCTTAATGAGGTAGATATAGATGGAAGATACCTCAACATCATGAAAGCCATATACAAAAATCCCACAGTTAATATTATCCTCAGTGGGGAAAAACTGAGAGCTTTTCCTCTATGTCACAAGACAGGGATGCCCACTCTCACCATTGCTACTGAGCACCGTACTAGAAATCTTAGCCACAGCAATCAGACAACAACAAATAAATAAATAAAAGATATCCGAATCAGCAATGAAGATATCAAATTTCACTAGCTGCAGATGACATGATACTCTATGTAGAAAGCCCTAAAGACTCCATTCAAAAATTGCTAGAATACATGAATTCAACAAAGACGCAGGATGTAAAATTAATATATAGAAATCTGTTGCACATCTATATACCTATAATGAAGCAGCAGAAACTATAGAACACTTATGAAAGGAATTGAAGAGGTCACAAAGAAAAGGAAAAACTTCCATGATCATAGATTAGAAAAAAAAATTGTTAAAATGTCTATATTACCCAAAGCAATCTACACATTCAATGCAATCCCCATCAAAATATCACCAGCATTTTTCACAGAACTAGAAAAAATAATCCTAAAATTCATGTGGAATCACAGAAAACCCCAAATAGCCAAGGCAATCCTGAGAAAGAAAAGAAAAGCTGGAGGCAGCACAATTCCAGACTTCAAGCTCTATTTCAGAGCTGTATGCATCAAGACAGTATGGTACAGGCACAAGAAAACAGACACGCAAGTCAATGGAACAGAATAGAGGACTCAGAAACTCAGAAATGGACCCACAATGATATAATCAACTAATCTTCAACAAAGCAGGAAAGAATATCCGACGGAAAAAAGATCATCTCTTCAACAAGTGGTGTTGGGAAAACCGGACAACAACATGCAAAAGAGTGAAACTGGACCACTCTTACACCGTACAGAAATCTAAATTCAAAATGGATGAAAGACCTAAATGTAAGACAGGAAACCATAACAATCCTAGAGGAGAACATAGGCAGCAACCTCTTTGTCTTCAGACATAGTCACTTCTTACAAGACAGGGTGCCAGAGGCAAGGGAAACAAAAGCGAAAATGAACTATTGGGACTTCATCAAGATAAAAAGCTTCTGCCCAGCAAAGGAAACAATCAACAAAACTAAAAAGCAATCTGAGAAATGAGAGAAGATTTTTGCACATGACATATAGGTTAAAGGGTCAGTATCTAAACTCTATATAGAACTTATCAAACCTAACACCCAAAAAACAAATAATTCAGTTAAGAAATGGGCGGAAGACAAGAAAAGACATTTTTCCAAGGAAAGCATCCAGATGGCCAACAGACACAAGAAAAGCTACTCCACATCTCTTGTCATCAGAGAATTACAAGTCAAAACCAGGCTGAGATGCCACCTCACACCTGTCAGAATGGCTAAAATTAACAACACAGGGAACAATTCCTGAAACCAGTATTATACTATATGTTAACTAGCTAGAATTTAAATAAAAATTTAGAAAAGAAAAAAACTAAGCAGGGTGGCAAACACTGAGTATGAAGGTATGTGAGGTAAATGGAAAGCCTCAGGGCTTTTAGGAATATATTCTTAAGATATCTCAGCACATTTGATACAAATGCCTCTGTTGGCTTAATCCTTTTACATGCTTTTTATCACCATTATAAGTTAACTCTCAATGGGAATTAAAACGAAGTACAAAGAGCAGTGGATGCAAATAGAATTGCAGGTCAGTTATCCACTACCTACTAGCAAGTCACTTAGCTTTTTGGAATTAGCCCTTTCTTAGCTATATAGTGGAGATCCACTATATCTAGCAGATAATACATAGTACTTTTTAACTACAAATGGAGATAGCACTATTATTAGCAGGAAGTAAGTTCAAGTAGGTTGGCAGCAATAATTATGCACCTAGAGGAAGATAGGAGTATACAGATGGGGAATAAACTATTCTTAAGCAGACATTGAGAATGGGAAGTTTAATACCCCATTACACATTCTAAGTCACAGCCTGCTGACTGTTTCATCTATTTGTCACATCAAACATCTGCAGAAATCCCATTAACCCGTATAAACCCATTTAGAATCTAGCTTTGCAACTATAATGCCAATATCTGTTTTTATCGCATTTTTGTGAATATCAGAACATTTCCTTCCCATCCTGTGAAAACCACCAGAAAGCTGACCCAGCATTGTCAAGCTGCTATATCTATAACACATTCAGATCATGTATCTCCAGGGCCAGAAAAATCCATGTCCAGTGCTCAGGTGTTTCAAGGTTAATAAGTATACTTCTCATTACTTGTATTCACTAGCAACATTCATGTATCTTTGATAATAACAAAAATACAATTACCTCTAAATTAAGTTAAATGACTGTACAATTTCCTGGCATGAGTCCATGCTTTCTGAGCTCCCAATTAGAAAATAACTTAAATAATTATGGATTGATTTTGAATCTTTTCATTTAAAACACTTTTTGTTGGAAAAATAATTCTAAATGGCCATATACAAATATCCTCCTATTATTTGGGAACATGAGGCCCACCGGAGTATTTCACTGGATTTAGATCAATTAAATCTAACCATTGGATATATTTCAAAAGTAACAGGGTTTAGATACGGGATGTCAGGTTGTGCAAAGAGGGATGTCAGGCTGTGCATAGAGACCTACATTTTATTTTGTTGACAGAAACTTTGTATTTTTCTTGCTGGAGGCTTGTGCGTTAGCTTTGGCCCACAATTCTTTAAATCACAAGCTAGAGGCAGCAAGTCTTTTATTCTAAAAATGCATAGATTAATGCCACTGGAGGTAGTTGCATAAGGAGTTTTTCCATGTGCTTCGTTCTCCTCCTCTGGTTGACTTTGCTACGTTATTCATGGTCACCTTTAGTCCATCTGATCCCACTTTTTTCTTAATTTCCTAGCTCTACATACCATCACCAAACCTGATGATGTTTAAGTAACATCATCTGGTGCAAAAGCAACCAATGGAAGCTGTTTGGAAGAATCTCACTGTCCTGTCTTCCTGACCACCCTGATATTGCTGACTTGAATAGCAGCGCCAATGAATCTGCTCTTGTCTGTGCTGATTGGGCTGGTTCTCAAGTGTGACTTCAAGTTTTATCCCCAGACAACCATAGCTATTTAATTTTCATTAAAATTTCAGACTATCAAAACTAAATGAAATGAAATCTTATGATATAAATGGTGGTGTGTAGATAAATGAGAATTCTGGCATGTGTATTACAGCAGTGTTTCATTATTTTGGATCTCTGATGAATTTGAGGTGTTAATTAACTGAGCTAATTTAAGTGCCCCTTTCATTTTAGACTTGGTCGCTGTTTTTGTTTGTTTTATAAAGAGGTCTTAAGAATATGTTTCCGACTTTGCTAGTGTGATGGAATATAATTGACTCACTTTCTCATGAGTGAGGATATTGCTTCAGCTTTAACACTCTTAAAATTTCAGCTACTTACATAGATCTGTGTAGATAGGCAAGGATGATCAGTTGAATATTTATGGCATATCCTGACATATATTGAAAGATATGCTTCGTTTGCTGTATTTTTTATGTTTGTTAACCAAATACCATGGAACTCTTTTTATAGTTATCATTTTGTTCTCTTTGCCATAAACACACAATGAACCCTGAATCCTTCAGTTATGAATGCAAGTACATTGTTGTTGTTGTTTTTTTCCTACAGCCTGGTTTGAGAGGCATAGGGAGGACCACATTGCTGTAATATATCCATACCTACCTATTCTGGTACAGCCATCTGGAATTTTTACAGTAAAAATTAGTTCTCGTGTCTTTTAACTTTATTAGTTATTCTTTTCTCTTAAATGTTTAAATAATTCTAGAGTAGGTAAAGAGAATTAAACTGTTTGCAATAAGGTTTGAACGACCTGGGTCAATTCTTTTTCTAAAAGGAAGATACAGGGGGGCATATAGAATGTGGAACATGGGTTATTGTGGTTGAGGGCTGCAGTGGAGAAATAAGAAACAAAATGCCCCTAAAGGGGGCTCCTGGTGGCTCAGTGGGTTAAAGCCTCTGCTCATGTCATGATCCCAGGGTCCTGGGATTGAGCCCCGAATCAGGTTCTCTGCTCATCAGGGAGCCTGCTTCCTCCTCTTTCTCTCTGCCTGCCTCTCTGCCTACTTGTGGTCTCTGTCTGTCAAATAAACAAATAAAATCTTAAAAAAAAAAAATGCCCTTAAAGGAGACTAGATCTATTCTCCAGTGTTTCCTGGTGATTTCAAGTCCCCAACACTTTTCCATAAAATGAGTGCCTATCACTTGTACCCAATGATAGCAACCTCAATCTGCATTCAATTAAAAAAAAATAAATAAATTCCCAATGAGAAAATTCGCTCTCCGCCATTTTCAGCCTTCCCTGTATAATCTCCAGTTCACCCAGTGAAGATTTAATAGCTTTTTCAGTTAACTCCTCATCTTAAGGTTGAGTACAATCATGTCCTGCATTGCCCTTGTTTCATTTCAGGATATATTTATAGCTGGGATCTTTCTGCCAAAGGGTTCTCAAACGATACAGTCTGGGTAGGCTAAGAGAACTTCTTGGACATTTGTCCTCAGACAATGTTTACTTCAACTGTGAACACAAGAAGTCAGCAAACAATTTTTATGAATTCAAGTGACTACCCAGCCTAGGCCATTCCATTTCCAAGAAACAATTTATATAATCCATAATAGAGTGAAAAGAACAAAATAAAGCACAATATGTCTCCAGTGTTTCCATCTTTCCCTGTCAAGAGACAATTTTGCTTGCCTGCAATTCTGTAATATCTCCATTAGCAAATAGAAAAATCTCCTTTATCATGCACCAAATACTAAAAAGATGTAACTGGACTTTATCATTGTTATTTTGGAAACCAAGGAAGGAGGCAAGTCACTACAAGGAAAGAACCATGACTAGGCCATGTCTTCTGTCTTTGCTTGGGCTTGTGTAATTGTTTAAAAGATAACTTGTTGCCAGAGGTCTGAAAAAAAAAATAAAAACAAAACAAAACCTAGGTAATATTATCACTCTTCGCAGATGATATGATACTATATGTGGAAAACCCAAAAAACTCCACTCCAAAACTGCTAGAACTTGTACAGGAATTCAGTAAAGTGTCAGGATATAAAATCAATGCACAGAAATCAGTTGCATTTCTCTACACCAACAACATGACAGAAGAAAGAGAAATTAAGGAGTCAATCCCATTTACAATTGAACCCCAAACCATAAGATACCTAGGAATAAACCTAACCAAAGAGGCACAGAATCTAAACTCAGAAAACTATAAAGTACTCATGAAAGAAATTGAGGAAGACACAAAGAAATGGAAAAATGTTCCATGCTCCTGGATTGGAAGAATAATATTGTGAAAATGTCTATGCTACCTAAAGCAATCTACACATTTAATGCAATTCCTATCAAAGTACCATCCATCTTTTTCAAAGAAATGGAACAAATAATTCTAAAATTTATATGGAACCAGAAAAGACCTCGAATAGCCAAAGGGATATTGAAAAAGAAAGCCAAAGTTGGTGGCATCACAATTCCAGACTTCAAGCTCTATTACAAAGTTGTCATTATCAAGACAGCATGGTACTGGCACAAAAACAGACACATAGATCAATGGAACAGAATAGAGAGCCCAGAAATAGACCCTCAAATCTATGGTCAACTAATCTTCGACAAAGCAGGAAAGAATGTCCAATGGAAAAAAGACAGCCTCTTCAATAAATGGTGCTGGGAAAATTGGACAGCCACATGCAGAAAAATGAAATTGGACCATTTCCTTACACCACACAAGAAAACAGACTCAAAATGGATGAAGGACCTCAATGTGAGAAAGGAATCCATCAAAATCCTTGAGGAGAACACAGGCAGCAACCTCTTCGACCTCAGCCGCAGCAACATCTTCCTAGGGACAACGCCAAAGGCAAGGGAAGCAAGGGCAAAAACGAACTATTGGGATTTCATCAAGATCAAAAGCTTTTGCACAGCAAAGGAAACAGTTAACAAAACCAAAAGACAACTGACAGAATGGGAGAAGATATTTGCAAACGACATATCAGATAAAGGTCTAGTGTCCAATATCTATAAAGAACTTAGCAAACTCAACACCCAGAGAACAAATAATCCAATCAAGAAATGGGCAGAGGACATGAACAGACATTTCTGCAAAGAAGACATCCAGATGGCCAACAGACACATGAAAAAGTGCTCCATATCACTCGGCATCAGGGAAATACAAATCAAAACCACAATGAGATATCACCTCACACCAGTCAGAATGGCTAAAATCAACAAGTCATGAAATGACAGATGCGGGCGAGGATGCGGAGAAAGGGGAACCCTCCTACACTGTTGGTGGGAATGCAAGCTGGTGCAGCCACTCTGGAAAACAGCATGGAGGTTCCTCAAAATGTTGAAAATAGAACTGCCCTATGACCCAGCAATTGCACTATTGGATATTTACCCTAAAGATACAAATGTAGTGATCCAAAGGAGCATGTGCACCCGAATGTTTATAGCAGCAATGTCCACAATAGCCAACTATGGAAAGAACCTAGATGTCCATCAATAGATGAATGGATCAAGAAGATGTGGTATATATACACAATGGAATACTATGCAGCCATCAAAAGAAATGAAATCTTGCCATTTGCGACAACATGGATGGAACTAGAGCGTATCATGCTTAGCGAAATGAGTCAAGCAGAGAAAGACAACTATCATATGATCTCCCTGATATGAGGAAGTGGTGATGCAACATGGGGGCTTAAGTGGGTAGAAGAAGAATCAATGAAACAAGATGGAATTGGGAGGGAGACAAACCATAAATGACTCTTAATCTCACAAAACAAACTGAGGGTTGCTGGGGGGAGGGGGGTTGGGAGAAGGGGGTGGGATTATGGACATTGAGGAGCGTATGTGCTTTAGTGAGTGCCGTGAAGTGTGTAAACCTGGTGATTCACAGACCTGTACCCCTGGGGATAAAAATATATGTTTATAAAAAATAAAAAATTTTAAAAAAAAGAAAGAAAATAAAGGGACTTCACTGAAAGATTCTTCAGACTGATATCTGTTGCTTGGCTAAGTGAACTTTCCCTTCCTGCTTAATTAAAAACTAATTTGAAGTTTCCTCAGGAAAAGCAAATCTCTGATTTGGCGGGGCGGGGTGGGGAATCCTAAAATGGTGCATTCTAAGTAAGTGTATTTATTGAATATCTCTTTCAACATCTATCTTTATTTTCTTTTAGTATTTTCACCCAAACAAACTGTATGCTATTCAATTTCAGAAATTTACATAGTTTCCTTATATTTCTACAGCATGATGAGTTTCATCTCTGGGAATTCGATAATTAGTAATTTTGCTACAGAGTATTATCTGGGGACATTTATTATCACTCATAAGGTAAAACCACTTGCTTTTTTTTTTTCTCCTCAGGAAATCTATGAAATTATCTCCTTCCTATTTTGCACACGTTGGAGAAATGAATGTCCAAATAGCCACAGCCACAGTATTAATCTCTACATTACTGACTTAATATGTTAATTTTTCTCTATGTGCATATAATATTACCATGAGTCTGGGAGAATCACAGAGCTGACATTTTACTGGTTTTGAGATTGACAGTGTTGAATGATCACTTGGATAGCCTCAACATAAAGACAACACATAGTTTTCTCTTTTCGTGTCTTCTTTGTTGCTTCCTGATTGAAGTTGTCCTCTCTCTGGCAAGACACAGCAGCTTTATATCCCAGTATGTCCCCTTATCCTCTTTCAACTCCCATGTCTGTCATTTTTATATACCTTACACTGTAGCCCAACAGGATTGATCATCATTTCACAAACAACGCCAGGTTTTCAAACTGTATCATTGCCTACACCATTTTACCATCTGAAATTTCCTTCTGCACTCATGAAGAGAAACTATTTCTTGAAATTTGTCACAAATTTTTCTCCCAGTTTCTGATTGACAAAGACCTGATGTGTTTCTAACACAAATGCCCACAGAATCTGGTCTGTCCTCTAATAATTACAGATTCAAAATGCTGTATTTTAATAGCCATTTATATATTTATTCCTCTTCTGATATGTAATGTTTCTAAAATCCTAGAATGGGCTTCTCTATCAACTTTGTGTCCATGTAGCACCTACTATGTGTGTGTTAGTGTGTGTATATACGTATTTTTATACATTTATATTTGATATATTAAAACAGTTAATAAATTGAAGAATGGGAAATATGGAACTCAGAAAATGAATATCTTTTGTTTTTAAAGATTTTATTTTTATTTATTTGACAGACAGAGATCACAAGTAGGCAGAGAGGCAGGCAGAGAGAGAGGCAGAAGCAGGCTCCCGCTGAGCAGACAGCCTGATTCGAGGCTTGATCCCAGGACCCTGAGATCATGACCTGAGCTGAAGGCAAAGGCTTTAACCCACTGAGCTACCCAGGTGCCCCGGAAAATGAATATCTTTAAGAAGAAATTAAAAATGAAAGCAAAGGCAACAATCATACGTTACTACCAGTAATGGATTTGGTTCACAGTATCAGAAATTCATTTAAATTTGGATGATACCTAAGGTTAAATAAATTTGAACTAGTTCAGTACATATTTATTATCTATTATGGGTATAATTTCCACACTCTTTACATTCATATAAATATCTATGAATGCATACATATACATGCTTATGTCTTTTACATTCACTAAACTGAAGTCACATATATGCAATAGTTAACAATTTGCTTTTTGTTTTAGCAATTTAATGAATATCTCCCCACATCACTAAATAAAGACTTAATGACTGCATCGCATTCCATAATTCGAGGTAAATCGTAAGTTATTGATGAACATTTAGCTTGTCTCCAGATTTATTGTTACAAATAAAACTAATAATAATACCCTTGTGCATATACAGCCATATTCTCAAATTTTATTTTTTTGAAACAGCTTCTTAATGTGGTGTTTCTGGTCAATACATACACCCAATTACAATTTTAATATATCATGTTAAATTAATCTCCATGGAGACTATAATTGTGCTTAATTGTATCTGTTTCCTGAATGCTTATCCATATTTGACATTGCTAATAGTTTGAATTTGATTTCTAATCTTATGGCTAATATATAGTCCATAGTATTTTAATTTGCATGTCCATTGCTATATTAATTAAAATGTGTCTTTAACGTAGTAACTCTCAGTGTGTATATTTTCATTTCTCTACTCTTTTTCCCTGGGCTCTTAGTAATATCTTTTATTTCTCAGTAGTTATTTCTTCAGTATTTTGGCAGTGTCTGTGCAAGTAAGACCTAATGATCTCCTGCCTAATATACAAAAGAAGAACGAACACATTTACATTATTAGTTAGTAACAGATAATTTCATTTTGTCCATCTCATTTTCAAGGATATAGAGAGGGTAGGAGACGGTGCTTACTTTACGTTTTTCTTATCTATCACAGAATAAAAGCATAAATCTGTGTACATGATTTCTATGAAATTGGAGGCTTATTTACGTAACTTAGACAAGGATCTCTTGAAAATATCATTATTGCTATCCCAACTATTCTGCTCTTAACTGGTCGAGGGGCATAGGAAAATAAAATAAGTGATAAATTGTAATGTCCCAGATGTAATCTATGTCTAAAATACACATATATATTGTATTTGTAATGCATGTATTTTGTATGACCTATATTTTATAGATTTGTAGTTCTTTTTCAGATATGTTATCATTTTTAAATTATGCATATATGTCTGTATATATAGTTTTATCTATATAGATAGATTGATTCAGCAATATAAACATTCTGTGTTGTTTTAATAGCATTATACATTTAGATAACATTTTCATTTTATCTCCAGTATTTATGCACACATTAAATGTAGACAACTATAAATCACTAAGATTCTCCATTTAATTTTGTTTTAATCTGTCTTCTTCTGTGCTTTCCACCTCAGAGTCAATAACTCTTTCCTCCTACCTCACATGCCCTGTCAACTTTCTTGTATCTGAGCTATTTTAAATGAAATCCTATTTATCATTGCATGCTTGGTTTCATGTACCCCTCTTGACACCAAGATTATTAGACATTATTTTGTATGAAAAAAAGAAGAAAAAAAAATGACCTTGTACTACTACCAATTAAAATCAGCATTGTACCTCTATTATCTTTCAGTTTTTAAAAAGTATCTAACAGGGGCGCCTGGGTGGCTTAGTGGGTTAAGCCTCTGCCTTCGGCTCGGGTTGTGATCTCAGGGTTCTGGGATCGAGCCCCATATCGAGCTCTCTGCTCGGCAGGGAGCCTGCTTCCCCTCTCTCTCTGCCTGACTCTCTGCCTACTTGCGATCTCTCTGTCAAATAAATAAATAAATAAATGTTCTTTAAAAAACTTTTTTTAAAAAGTATCTAACAAAAATTCCTGAAACTGTTGGTACTATTCTTTTCTGCTACAGCTGATAAATCTTAGAGTTACTTTTGTATGATGTGAATATGGAGAGGCTAAAATTTTTGAGAAGAATCAAGGTTGTATCTGGGGATGACAGCAAACCATCATCATGAGCCCCCAAGGTTGGTAGTACTGCTGCTGGTCGGTGGTATAGAATCCCTGCTTGCACTTGTACAGTTTTAAAGTTACAGTTAGGGTTATAACATGAAAAATCCAATCAAACAATGAGTTGTGTTATAATACGATGTTAAATAACCTCTTCAATAGCATAGTTTCCCTAAATTGTTTCTGTTTTCTCTCCTTTGGATCACATACATATTTTAAGCTACCCAAATTTGTCAACAAGTCTAAATTATCATTTCCATCTAAAAATATAGTTCATAATTATTAATTCCTGAAACTATATTTAGCAAATATGAAAAGCAGGTGAAAAAAGACTTCTAGCTGTTTTAATAAAAATCTTGGTAGAAAATTTGGATTATGTAATACAATATCGAAGAATTTCTGAATGTTTCAGGTCAGTATATGTAATTAAATATATATATATATATATATGTATAACCACCTTTGAGAAGAAAACCTTCAATAACTGAGTATTAATAAACAAAAACTCTCCACCTAAACTTTCTCTTAGGATTTTTTTTAAAGATTTTATTTATTTATTTGACAGAGATCACAAGTAGGCAGAGAGGCAAGTAGAGCGAGATGGGGAAGCAGGCTCTCTGCTGAACCGAGAGCCCAATGCAGGGCTCGATGGCAGGACCCTGGAATCATGACCTGAGCCAAAGGCAGAGGCTTAACCCACTGAGCCACCCAGGCGCCCCTCTCTTTGGATTCTTATTTAGATCTTCTTGATCTTCCTTTTTTTTTTTTTTTAAGGGATTTCCATCTCTTACAAATATATGCCTAAATGTTTATTTTCATATAACATTTGGATAGTAGGATAGAAATAGGAGGCTACACTTCTTTAAAGATTTATTTATTTACTTACTTATTTTAGAGATTTTATTTATTCATTTGACACAGAGAGAGAGAGATAGCACAACCAGAGCAAGCAGCAGGCAGAGGGAGAGGTTTAAAAGCAGACTTCCCACTAAGCTAGGAGCCTGACTCAGGGCTTGATCCCAGGACCCTGGGACCATGACCTGAGCTGCAGACACTTAACAAACTGAGCCAGCCAGGCACCCCTTATTTATTTTTCTATCGAACTATCTATCTATTTATTTTAAAGAGAGAGAGCAGGAAGAGAGGGGGCAGAGGGAGAGAGAGAATTTCAAGCAAGACTCTGCACTGAGCACAGAGCAGATGTGGGGCTTGATCCCAGATCCCTGAGATCATGACCTGAGCCGAAACCAAGAGTCAGATGCTTAACTGACTCTGCACCCATGTTACCCAAGGCTACACTTAAATCAAGTAGGCTTTTGTGTTCTAATAACTAGACATTTTTAGGACCACTATCTTCCATCCACGTTCGGAATCCTCATTGTCACAAGTACCTGACTCCTCATGGTTTTGTCATAAAGACACACTATCAGAGGTGAGTTTTAATAGTATTTAATACGGGCGCTTTGGAAGCTTACAACTTTCAACCTAGCACCATTACAGAGATCTGAAATATCTGAGAAGACCCAAGGTTTTGTTCAGAGAGATGCAGAAACAAAGGCTTAGCCTTCCCGCAGATTCCCTTACTTTGACCTCATCTAGTTCCTATTGGCCACCATCGAATGAGAACATTTAATAACTGTGTATATTCGTATAAAGAGGGCTTATTTACCTAATTCAGAAGTTTCTAGATATAAACATTTTAATTTTAGCAAAAAGTTTAATTCAGTACCTCATAGACACCGGATTTTCTTCTTTCCTCCCTTTCTCGCTTCTTCTCCCTCTCCCTCGCTCTTTTTCCTTCCTTCCTTCCTCCCTTCCTTCATTCTGTCTCCCTTTCTTTTGTTTTCTCTCCTCTTTTATAAAACTGGCTTCCTCGTTTTGTAGAAAACCTGGCGCCTGAGTTGTTAGAAGCTCTTCTGTGCTTTTTGTTTTGTTATTACATGGTTCGTGGAGCAGAGAAAAAAGAAGTCTGAAAATGAAAGAATTTTAGAAGACCTTGTCCCCAGGTGTGTAACTGAATATGGATTACGAAATGAAGCTTAGAAAAAAAATATTTCTGGTAAGTTTTCTTTTGCTCTGATTGGTGGTGGGGGTGGAGAGTTCCCCTGCTAAACTTCAACATTTATTCTCCACTCATGTCATTCTGAACATTACACAGACTTTACAATGATGCTATCATTGCCTATCAGAATTTTATATTCCTAGGCAATGAATTGTAAAATCCAGGACAAAAATAATCATTTAAGGGCCAAAAGAGAGAGAAAATGCGGTAATAATGCATTGCAGTGAGGCTAGAGTAAATAAAACCTTGTATTATTTTATATTATAGGTTGATAGACATGGCAGAGTGAGAGGGGAAGTCAGGAAAATGTAGAAAGCACTAGAAAAAAGAAATCGTTGAGAAAAGACAGTACAATAGAGGAAGTGCAAATGCGAAAATGAAAAAAAAAATGAAGGCAAAAGAGATTGAGAAGAGTAGAAAAAAAGAAAAGGTAAAAAGTGAAGGAAAGATAAACAGAAAAATAAATGGTAGGAAGAGTAGAGAAGGAAAAAAGGAAGGAGGAAGGGACGCCTGGGTGGCTCAGTTGGTTGGACGACTGCCTTCGGCTCAGGTCATGGTCCCAGAGTTCCGGGATCGAGTCCCACATCAGGCTCCCAGCTCCATGGGGAGTCTGCTTCTCCCTCTGTCTGCCCTCTCTCACTGTCTCTCTCTCAAATAAATAAATAAAATCTTAAAAAAAAAAAAAAAAAAGGAAGGAGGAAAGAAGGAAGGAACAGATGAAATATTGAGTTTATCAAATCAAAGGTGCTTTAATCAGATATAAATGAAAAGAATGATATAACATCCAATCCTTTTTTTGAATTTGTATCAGCAGTGAATGGTTAATGTACTTAAAAGTCATTTCACATGGGAAAAATAAAATGCAATTCATTCAAATGCTTTTTATGAAGAATAAAAATTTGCTTTCATTTTTTATGATTCTCCCTCTGTTTCGTGTGTGTGTTTGTGTGTGTGTGTGCATGTGTGCATAATGTGCATATCTGTATTTACAGTTTCAAGGCTGCTTCTATTAGTAATTTTCAGTTATATCTTTATATTTAACAAAATGATTATTTAATTGGAGTTTTCTCAGGAAGTTAACGTAGAAGACAGATTAATATTCATTTCAATTCTACAATTTGAGGTTTTGAAAAGAGGGACCTGTCTGATTTGAAACAATTAAATGATTAATTAAGTTTTCCCAATAGAGTGAAACCTCTGCTATTAAAATTAAAATTTGTTTTATCAGGGAATAGCTGTCTATAACCTCGATAATATTAATAGCAAAATGCAAAAGGAAATAATGAATGAAAATAGCCCACAGGAGAAATAGAAACCATTTATATCAGTGGAGGCTGAGATTTAGAACTTGAATTATTTCACAAATACAATATAAGACATCTGTATAATGACAGAGACAAAGCAAGTTTCAGTGGTCAGAGAAAGGGCTGCAGAGGTTTTATGATTAGTGATAGGATACATTTAAGTTTTTTTGTTGTTAGGTAATTAACACTTGCTAATGACTTAGGATCGATGTGATTAATGGACCGTTCTTTCTGCAAATTTGTTTTTTCTACTGCAGGAAGAAATACAAGCCACAGTGGTGAAAAATAATAATAATTAAGGCAAGAACAATGACTCTACACAGAATAAAAGCAAAATCTGTCAAAATAGCTCTAGAGCAAGTCCAAGAGGAGCCCAGATTTCTGGATGTTACCTCTGACAAGAAACAAGGGAGAAAAGCTTTATTCAGATTCACTGGAGATTTTAATTTATTTTAACAGAAGCACTTCCAAGATCACTGATCTGTAAAACATGCCCAGAGCTGAGCCCTTCAGAGCACTTCCAAAGAAGAACTTATCCTTTCCCCTTTGCCAAATCTGTTTATTTTTTATTGAATAAACACAATGCACTCATTCCCTTGGCCTCAGGACAGGTTTTTTTTGGTTTTTGGTTTTTGGTTTTTTCTTCCCTAGTAAAAAGAATCCTAGTCCTTCTTAGCATTGGAAAGTGTAAGAAAGGTAAATGTACCCACACACACACACACACACACACACACACACACACACACTTGCAGCACACTATATATGTTCCAGGAATAAAGTATTTGTAAAACCAGATGGACTCCTCTTGGTGCTCAGGCAGGAGGTGATGCCTGTGCAGTGGCGTTGTGTTTGCTGTCAGGGTTGGTGCGCAAAGGGACAGAAATTTGAATTTTGCCTCCGAGACACCTGGGTTCTCCATGAATTAGTGAGTGTGGGTTGAGATAAGGAGGAGCAATTGGCCAAATGCTCTGCTTGCTGCAAGAACCAGCTGTCACAGCAGCAGTACAGCTTTGCCTGTTCCCACCGGGCCAGTGGGGATGGCTATTGAGGCTCGAAACGAAGAATGTTGAAAACACAGATACAGTGTCTGCTTTCCTCTTCCCTCTTAGTCTCTTCGGATATTTGTGGGGAATGAGTGCATGCCTGTTGGTTCTGCAGAGATCACTTCACTGGGCCCCACAGTAACTGCTGATTTTCTCTTGTCTCTAAACATATCTTTAGATCAACAGACTTCTAGAATTTCATCACTGCAAAGGAAATTAACAAAATAAAACAAACTATTGGTTTGCGTAAATCATACTATTTATCTATGAACATTTGAAAAATGAAGAGCTTCCAGACAAAGAAAGCAACTCAGAAATGCAGCCCAGTACTGGTGTCTGCTAACCCACTATCTCCTTGAGAACCTCTTGGGAGCTGGTCTAAATCCTAGGTGAAAGGCAACTAAGAAGAAGAGAAGGAAGGGCAATCCCAATTTAAGTCTTTGGTACCAGTTCCAAAACCAGGACCCGAAGCAGTACACCAATGCCTTGTAATCTGGGCAAGATTGTGTCTCCTCCAAATTCATATCTTGAAGTGCTAACCCCCAGTATCTCAGAATGTGACTGACAGGGTCTTTAAAGAGAGAATTAAGTTAAAATAATGTCCAGGGTAACCAGGTATCAAGATTGGGGGATTCTGACTAAATTGCTTTAGTAGCATGTGCTATTCTTGTTAAAACTGGGCAATGGGAACTGAAGGTTGCTGGGGGTAGCGGGGAGGGAGAGAGTGGTTGGGTTAAGGCATTGGGAAGGGTATGTGCTATGGGGAGTGCTGTGAAATGTGTAAGCCTGATGATTCACAGACCTGTACCCCTGGAGCAAATAATATATTATATGTTAAACAAACAAACAAACAAACAAACTGGGCAATGGATAGACAAACACAGAAGCCCCAGGGTCAGAACCTAGTTGAGAAGACTGTTCAGGGAGCTTAAGTGGAGTTTGGTCGAGAGAGAATCTTTGTCAGCCCTAAGCCAATGTGATTGGTGTCTTTATATGAAGAGGCAAGGAAATATGGGCAGTAGCAGAAGGAAGACAATGTGAAAATGCAACAAGAATCCTGTCCAGCTCCAAGCCAAGAAGAGAGGCCTCTGGAAGAACGAACCCTGTCAGCACCTTGACCTGAGGCTTCCACCTCCAGAACTGTGAGAAAATACACTTCTGCTGTGTAAGCCCCCTACTCTGTGGGATTTTGTCATGGCAGCCAGAGCAAGCGAATACATCTCATAATGCCTGACTCTCGGCGGCAACCACACGTTGCAAGTTCTTTTTCAGGATCTTTCTGAAAGGTAGTGACCAGACGTTATGCTTCACAGAGAGTTCTTCCTGCATCAGGATACATTTTCGTTCATGGAGACTGTGAGTGGAAATCTCTGTAAAAGGGCTAAATGTACCACAGAGTTAAGAAAAACAAACATGGGGGGGGGGGACACATGAATTTGTGATTTAGATATGACCCCAAATTGGGTCCTCTCTGGTTTGGCTGGGTAAATGCAGCACAGTGGGCTCGGTTCGAGCAGGATCTAGAACAGCTGAACAAAGGGAGCAAGGACAGCTGAGTAAAAGAAAATAGATTAGCAAGTGGAAAGCCATGCATTGTTTACTGCAAAGTCATCTAATGACCAGTAAAAATCCCTCAGGGTTAAGAAGTTTAGTGCACCATTTTTTGGTTTGTTTTTTGTTTGTTTTACTATTGTCTGGCTCCTGCAGGGCACTGATTCGCTAAGCCAGGAATAACCTCTAGTAAAGTCTTTTTTCCTCTCCCCCAGTACCGACCCATCAGTGGGGCTCTCTGTCTTAAAACTATATGAGAGTGACTCGTGGTGTGAGTCCCTAAAGAAAATGGAGCAATAACCAGTTCTTTTTTTTTTTTTTTTAAAGATTTTATTTATTTATTTGACAGAGAGAAATTACAAGTACACTGAGAGGCAGGCAGAGACAGAGAGAAGGAAGCAGGCTCCCTGCTGAGCAGAGAGCCCGATGCAGGACTCCATCCCAGGACCCTGAGATCATGACCTGAGCCGAAGGCAGCGGCTTAACCCACTGAGCCACCCAGGCGCCCTGAGCAATAACCAGTACTGAGTGCTTTCTCCTGCTCCCTCCTTTTTCCTGCCACCTCAGAACCATAAAATTCTGAGTGTAGGGACTTACCTTGGGCCCATCTAGTAGAGCACTGATTCTGACATTGTCTGCCAGAAAGCTTAATATGCATTTTAAAATTTAACCTCATAGCTTGGATGCATGGGTAGGTTTGAATTCAGACACGCGTCAGTTCCAATGTAGGTTTTGCTTCCTTGTAGCTATGTGACATTGAGCACATGATATAACTGTTCTGAGTCTCATCAATAAAACACACTTTATGGTATTGCTCTGAGAGTTATACGAAATGATGTATAGAAAATGCTTAGTAGAGACTTTGGCACATAGTTAAGACAGACCAATATCTCAAAATATATCAGTTGTGATGATGAACATGATAAAGATAAAATAAGCATATGTTGATGTCTCCAGTCAATAAATACAGATATTGACATGCAGAAGTCAATAATATGCATAATTGGTCCAAGGTCACACCACTGGTAGTTTACATTATTGGAATTTTAACCTAAGTCTGCAAACTTGGCCACTTTGTTATACAGCCTCTTAACTCATGGTTATTGGACCTCCACCATGTAGCAGTGATGATGTTTGCTCTGGAATTACAAAATATATAGCAATATTTACCTCCAAATTAAAGGAACTTGTATCTTGTGACTTATTCTTTGAATACTTTCGCCACCGATGTTAAGATGCATGTTACACTTTCATTCTTACAGTAAACGGGCACAATCATTTTTTAAAAAATATTTTGTTTATTTATTTGACAGAGAGAGAGAGAGATCACAAGTAGACAGAGAGGCAGGCAGAGAGAGAGGGGGAAGCAGGCTCCCTGCTGAGCAGAGAGCCTGATGTGGGGCTCAATCCCAGGACCCTGAGATCATGACCTGAGCCTAAGGCAGAGGCTTAACCCACTGAGCCACCCAGGCTCCCCACAATCATTTTTTTAAAAGGAAGCTATACAATACTATTTTCATTTTAATTAGTTATTTATTTCTGCTTTTTGGGGAGGGTATGCCCTAAGGTATTATGTGAATTGATTCTAGAATAAGCACTACATTTAATAGTCCTGGGTTTCCTTTTAAGCTTTTGGAGTTCCAGAGCATGTTTCTTTTGTTTTCACAGGATGGCTTATTCACTTGGTATCTTCAGGATGCATCTGGTGGTATGAGCCAATAAATGCACAATGATTATATACTCAGAAGAACCAGATAGACAGCTGTCTGAAGATAACGTGAAAGAAGAAGCTTTCCTATTATTAAATATCAAACACATAAAAAATCCAGCAATATTGTAACAAATGTATTAAAGGAAGGCAACTGAGAATTAAAAGCTGAAAGCCTACCATTAACTCACCCCAAGAGAGACTGAAGTATTCTCAGGACGCTGAACAATGAGATGAAACACAACTGCTTCATTCGCAAGGCCAAGTGAGTTAAGAGAAGCTCTGACCCAAAGTTATAAAAATAACTGTTTTGTTGTTTTATTTTTTTCCTTCTTTAGTAAAGTATAGGAAAAATCATAACTTTGTAACTGACATTCTATTACTTTTCTAAGCTGAGGTTTAAGAATTATTTTGAGTGGAATAATATATCTGGTGCCAATTTGATACTGCTCTTAAAGGATCTTTGGTTTAGTAGCAAATTTAGTGTCACACGCACAGTAAACTATCAAGATCAAGACTGAAAAGGTTTTTAGATAACTTAGTAAATAAAAAAAGAACAGAATGTTCTTTGGTTATCTTAATGATATAGGAAGAAATTGGGAAAATGTTGGGTCTAGATATTCTGGACATTGCATCTATGGGGAGATTACCATTTTCTTCCTCATTTAAATTAGTGTAGTGAAATGAAAGTGCATGAAAGTGTCACGTATAAATAAAAGTTCTCTTAAAAGTGTTAAATTTTAAATAAAGCAGGGCAAATTCCTATACTTTATTATTAATAATAATTAGTTTGCAAATCTCTACCACATATTGTGCCTCACCAGTATATCAAGACCCAGAGAGAGAGACCATTTGACATTAAGAAGTACTTGTAACCCTTGGGTGTTCTGACAGATGTCTGTATAGGTCTCAATGCAAGCATCGAAGTATCATTACAAGGATACAAAGATACTTAGTGGAGGCTTTTTTTTTTAAAGCACAGAACTTTGAAAATCAATTCATTTGCTTTGATTTATAGCACCTTTGAATCTCAATAAAAGCTATGAAGTGTTAATTCTTTTATAAGGAGGTGATATTCCACTTCAGTACTTAAAGAAGAGAAGATGCTTACCAAGGAGAAACTGGGGAACATCAGGTAGAATGGGATGTCAGAATTCTTCCAAGGAAAGGAAGCAAAGATACTGAGAGAAATGAAGTAGCATGACTCACTTGGAAATCTCCAAGTAGCTTAGAATGCTGGATACTCCTTCAGACATGGGTAGAAAAATGTGTGGAAGATAAAAATGAGCTGGATCATTATTACTGCTTCACAATGCTCCATAAGTCTCTTGTATGTCAGTAAACAAAGGCACTGAAATATTTGTTGAAGACTATCTTTTCAAGGATATTATCAAACAGACTTAAAGCAGAAGTAAGATGTCTTCAGTGCCCAATCTAGCAAAGAGAGTATCTTTCTCCATTGCAAAGGTTTGGCAGGTTTACTTGCAGCCCTGTCTAAAAGATTGGATTTCTGTTATCTTGGGTTTCCTCAGGTGTGATATAAATGCATGTACGCAGCAACCACCTGGATCCACCTCAGTATTGGTTTCACGAGACTTGGGGAGCAAGAGGTATAATTATTATGCACATGAAGCTCATACTTCTTGCTCTACCACAAATAATAAAATCCTTTGTCTATGACCCAGAAGTCTCATATCTTCTACCAGGACCCATGAAGCTATAGTAGACTAACTTGTAAGCTTGCAAATAGAGTGAAATCTCAGAACCTTCACTGTTCATAACAATTATATAATCCTAAACTTATTAATCTGTTTCAACAAATATTTTTAAGTGATCCTTATGATCTCATTGGTGTTCTAGGGTTCTAAGAAAAACAAGGAAAAATTCCCCACTTTCATTGATCTTACAATCTAGTTGAATTGGAAGAAGATCATAGGGGACACCTCAGTAAGTAAGAAAAATGATATATTACCTTATGATGAGTACTTTGCTGTAAGGACAATGGGTAGAGAGTTTCAAGGTCATGATTGAGATACTACAGCTTACAATTTTAAATAGGATCCTTGGGGAAGTTTTGACGGAGAAGGTGACATTTGAATAAAGATTTTGCAAACTTAAGGACAACTTTGGAAGGCCATTTGACCATTTCTTAGAAAACTAAACGTACTCTTACCATACAATCTGGTAATCTCATTCCTTGTTATTATCCAAATCAATTGGAAACATATCCATACAAAAGCCTGCAAACAAATGTTTACAGCAGTTTTGCTCATAATTGTCAAAACTTGGAAGCAACCGAGATGTCTTTCAATAGGCAAATATATAAACAAAGAGTGGTTCAGCCATGCTATGAAATATTGATTAAAAGAAATGAGCTATCAAGCCCCAGGAAGACATGGAGGGATCTTAAATGCATAATGGTAAGTAAAACAAGTAAATCTGGAAAGTCTATATACACATTGTGTAATTCCAAGTATGCGATGTCCAGAAAAAGTAAGACCATGGAAATGGTAAAAAGAGAAGTGGTTGCCAGGTAGAAGAGGAAAGGGATGAATAAATGGAGTACAAGGATTTTTAAGGGCAGTGAAACTCTTCTGTATGATACCATAAAATGGATTCGTGCCATACATTTTTCAAAACAGAGAATTTACAACACAAAAATAAACCCTAATGTAAACATACAAACTATGGATTTTGGCTAATTATATTATATCAATATTACCTATCAATTGTACAAATGTACCACACTATTGCAAGATGCTAATAATAAGGGAAACTCGGGGCGGGGGTGGGGTGAGGAGAAGTATGAGAACTTTAACTCCACTCAATTTTTATGTGAACCTAAAATTCCTCTAAAAAAATAAAGTCTATTAAAATTATTTTTAGAAGTTATAGAAAAAGCTGTTTGGAGAGATAGGATAAGAGAGCTCTAGTCAGAAGGAATAGCAAATGCAAATACCCTGAAGCAAGAACATGCCAACATGTCAAGAGTGAGGAGACCAGTGTGACTAGAACCAAATGTAAAAGGGAAAGGCGGGTAGGAAATGAGGTCAGAGCCCTAATAGCATCACACTGTGCAGAGGGTATGGAGATGTTGACTTTTCTGAGTGAAAAGGAGGGGGGCTGTTGAAGGTTTCAGCAAAAGAGTAACAAAATCAGCGTTAACTTTTAGATGGATCATGTTGGCTTCAGTGTTAGCTATATTGTGGGGAATACAAGGATAGAAATAAGTGAGCGAGTTAAAAATCACAATAATCTTGGAGAGAAATGGTAACATTTGGACATTTGGACCAGGATTTCTGAACGGAACAACTAAAAAGATAGAGTGAAGCTTTACACAGATGGAGAAGATGTGAGGATGGCACTCCTGAGGACAAGAGGAGGAAGTCTATTTTGATTGAGATAAATCTGAGATCCATAATAGACATCACAGCTGAGATATGGAGTAGGTATCTACATATATAACTCTAGGTAGACGTCTGACAGGAGATACCAATTTGGAAGTTATTAAGCAACAGTAGTTGGAGATTTGAAGAGAACGGAAAAAAAATATGAAATCCTGGTCTACAAGACTGCAGTATAGAAAGTGAGTAAAAGTAGAATAATGCAAGGTAGCATTGAAGACCCATTTGAAATTTGTGTTCATAAGAAGAAGCGAGACCAGTCAGCACAGATGAGTGCTCTCTTCAACAACATTCAACAACTTAGGTATAGGGATTGAGAATGCAAAGGATTACATGTAATTAGGGTTGGAATTTTTTCAGATAAGTTGGAGAAATAAAAGACATGGTGGGGCACCTGGGTGGCTCAGTGGGTTAAAGCCTCTGCCTTCAGCTCAGGTCATGATCCCAGGGTGCTGGGATCAAGCCCCGCATCGGGCTCTCTGCTCAGCAGGGAGCCTGCTTCTTCCTCTCTCTCTCTCTGCCTGCTTCTCTGCCTACTTGTCATCTCTGTCTGTTAAATAAATAAATAAAATCTTAAAAAAAAAAAGACATAGTTATCATGTGAATAAGAAAAAGTCACTATAGGGATGGACTATGTATCAAACAAGAAATTGAGCATATATCAGTAATGAGAGACAGAGAAAAATTATAGTCAATTAATTTTAGGTCATGGGGAAGTTAAGATGTATTTGGAGTTGATGTATTGGAGAGAAGAAATCAGAACGGAAAGCAGTGATGCTCTGAAGTGATATAGTTTAAACTGAGATTTTTAGGAGGTTTCCAGTCTAAGATAAGCTATAGATGTAACTGGCTGGGATCAGGTGGAAGCCAAGTCATTGACGAAACCAAAGTACTGATTGCTGGGTTTCTGATCTGGCATATAAGGAGAGTGGAAGTCATCATTTCATGCTAATAACAACTAGAAAGTGACCAAACTAAAAACCAACAACCCTTTTTTTATCAGTTAGAGTTGAGGTCTGGGGGCAAACTGCTGCCTTCAAAATTGGAGAGACAGGTGGGCAGCTACAGAGAATCATAACATATGAGACCACAGACCCACTAGTGGAAATCTCCTAGGGAACCAGTCCTGGGGTAGGAAGACTGGAACTGTACTTGATGAATTTGTGGAAGTTCAGTGTGGACAAATCTGAGAGTTAAAAAACAAAACAAAACAAAAACAAAAACCCAGTAGGATCCAGTCTTAGGGCAAAATAACCTCACATCTGTGAATTTTACCTCTGGGATTATCAGATTCTCATAGTGAAGTCTGGAGAAAAAAAAAATCTCTCCATACTTCCAATAGGGGGAGAAGAATAGTAGCCATAATATTCTGTTCTTTAGCAGGCCTGTCTTCAAGAGAACCTGCTTTACAAGGGCCTGACCTATTGGGGCTTTATCAGAACCAAACTGATGTGGGAGAAGGGCAATACCCAACTCCAGTCCCCTCTAACCATCTTGTCCCATATTAGGGGGGCAGGGCACAGAGTCCAAGAAATAGGTGAAGTTTACAATCTGAGGGCATAGGTTCACTAAAAGACTGAGACTTATGCTTGGGAATATTTCCCCTCCCCTGAACGCCTCCCCACCGCATTACTAAAGGCATATTTATTGCAATTCTTTTTATTCGGCATGTCATTTCTGGCTCTTACAATAGATTCCAAGGCATACTAAAATGGCAAAAAATTCAGTTTGAAGGGACAGAATAAATATTAGAACCAAGGTCAGATATGGCAGGAGTGTTGGAATTATCAGACTAGCAAGTCAAAATAACCGTGATATATTAGGGGCTCTAAGTGGAAAAAGGAGACAACATGCAAGCATAGATGAGTATTGTAAGCAGAGATGGAAATTCTAAGAAAGACTCATAAGGAAATGCTAGAGAGAAAATTAACTGTAACAGAAATCAATAATATCCTTTATGAACCCATTAGTAGGCTAATACCTTCGAGGAAAGAATCTCTGAACTTGAGGATATATCAATAAAAACTTCCAAAACTGAGAAACAAAGGAAAAAAAGACTGACAAAATGAAGCAGAATATCCAAGAACTGTGGAATCACTCCAAAAGGTGCTACAAATGTGCAATAGAAATACCAGAGGGGAAAAAAAAAGAGAAGAAGGAACAGAAGAAATACTTGAAGCAATAATGACAGAGACTTTACTCATGTCAGATGCCAAGCCTAAGACCCAGGAAGGTTAGAGAGCATCATACAAACAAACAAACAGTTCTACCCAGTTATATCATATTTAAACTGTGAAAACTCAAAGAAAAAGAAAAAATCTTGAAAGACATCAGAGGACAAAAACACATACAGGAGCAAAGATCAGAATTATATCAATTTTTCAGAAACCATGCAAATGAGAAGGGAATGGAATGAAATTTTTAAGTGTTGAGAGAATAAATTAAAAAAAAAAAAAAAAACCACCTGTCTAGAATTCTATACAGGTGAAATTATCCTTTATAAGTGAAGGAGAAATAAAGACTTTTCCAGAAAAACAAAAACTCAGAAAATTTGTTGGCAGCTGATCTGTCTGGCAAGAAATCTTGAAAGAAGTTCTTTAGAGAGAAGGAAAATCATGGAGGTCAAAAGCTCAGATCTGCATAAGGAATGGAAGATCATTAGGGAAAGAATTAGTGAAGGTAAAATAAAAACTTCTTTTTCTCATTCTTAAATGAACTGATAATAGGATGTTCAAAATAATAATAGCAACAATGCATTTGATGTTTGCATTAATTTGAGTGACAGCAATAATGTAAGGGACAGGAGGAAGAAATGAGGGAAATTTTGTTATTGTAAGGTATATGTACTACCTGTGAACTGGTATAGTATTATTTGAAAATGGATTTGAATTAGTTGTAAATGTATATAACGAACTCTAGGGTAACCACTAAAAAAAGCTTGTGAAAGAAGTATAATTGATATGCTAAGAAATGATATGCCTGGATATTAGAAGTGTCAGCCACATGAATATTGAAATTGCCAAGAGCAAAGAGAGAAGTTATGCTAGAAAAATAGCCTTGAGCCCAAAACTTAAATATTCAACAGAATAGAGAAAAGAATCCTACAATCTGTAGAAGTTACAAAAAGGATATTAAGTGGTATAGTTTGATGAAAGAGATTCAAAGCTGGGAGATTTTTGGACGGAGGGAAAGAGCACAATCTAAAGAAGCATATAAAGAAGTCCGGACTTTGTGTTGTAGATAATAGGGAGCAATTGAGTGCATGATTAATTGCACATTTTATGAAGACCGCTCTGACAACACAAGGCAGTGAGGATTGGCTTGGTGGAGGCTATTGGGAGTCCTATTGAGAGATACTGGGAATGCCTGGAACGGTGAGGTAAGAAGGAAGAGAACAGATTGTAAGAAGATGAGAAAACAGAGACACTTGGGTTTGGTCACTGATTACTTGTGAAGCAAAAAAGTGTTTTAGCTAGGGTCTCTGTCAGGTTCTGACTAAGGTGATTGAGCAAATGATGACCAAAAGAGGAAAAACAGGGGGCAGATTTTGAAAAGGATTTGGGGCAAGGATGAAGAGTTCAATTTTGAGCAACTGAACGTTAGATACTTGTGGGACAGTGAAGTGAATGTGAGGTAGAGGAAGACATTCAGGACGACCTCTGGAACTCTGTACTGGGTAATATGGCAAAAGGTCATTTTTAAGACTGCGATCAGGAATACATAAGAATGATCAAGTTTGGAGCTAAATAAAAGAAGCTAATTTAAAGAAAGTTGGAGCCTAGGTATCTGTAAGTAAAATGTTTTGTATCAGGTAGGATTAAGTTCAGGAGAGTAGAGCAGAAATCTCTCATAGAATTATGAAATCAGTAAGAACTTTCTTTCTCTCTTATGGTAAAGAAACATGATGGGGTGTCTGGGTGGCTCAGTGAGTTAAGCCTCCACCTTTGCCTCTGGTCATGATCTCAGGGTCCTAGGATTGAGCCCCACATCAGGCTTTCTGCTCAGCAGGGGGCCTGCTTTCCCCTCTCTCTCTGCCTGTCTCTCTGCCTATTTGTGATCTCTCTCTCTCTGTCAAATAAATAAATAAGAATCTTAAAAAAAAAAAAAAAAAGAAAGAACGAAACATGAAGGTTTCTTCATATGGTCTAATATGTCACTTAGTCAACCTGGATGTACCTTAGTTATGAACTGTTCCCCAGCTTTCAACTGTTAAAATTTTGGAAGACATAAAGCAAACTTGAAAACTTCTCTTTGACAATCTAATATGTTAGGCACATATTAGTTATTTGGACATAGCAAAATCTTTTCTAGATTTCTAAGGTGAAGTTATTTTTATCTTCATTTTATGAATGAAGGAAAAGACTCAGAGAAGCTAAGAAGCCTGCTCAAAGATCAGTCAGTTAACAAATAGCAGCAACCAGTTTTCTGAACTAGGACCCATGTTCTTTTGTAATCTGCTTCCATTCTTGTATTTCCAGGGCTGGGGGTAGAGTTTTGGGAGAAAGGCAGTGCCACAATATGAGACAGTTGAGTAAGTATGGATAAGGCACTGGGTAGAGGACAAAATAAATTATTGCGAGAGTTTACAGAATTCACAGATAGAGAGTAGGGATGATACTGATTGTTTATATAATTCTTTTGCTAGATTATCTGTTAGTTATGCTTCTTTATTGGAACTTTCATGTGTTATTTTAGTGTGTATTCTAATCCAATTAGAGAAAAAGAAAGTTTACATTTCCAAGGCAAGGAAATGTAAATCTATGAATGTATGTGTGTGTATAAATTTCTTGGATAATACATAAGTTTATTTGGGTTTTTTAAGTTTGAAGAGGTTGACGCCTCCATACACTCAAAATTTCATTGATAGAAATTATTTTTCCTCCCATTTAACGGACAGTGCCTGGACTTATTTTTATAGTGAGAGGCTGGTAGAGTAATAATTTTCTACTGGCTCAGGTTAAAAAGAAAACAATAGACCCAAAACAGCATTACTTAGGTTAAAGCCCCAAGTCAGTCAACCAAGACTCTATACTGAACCTAACTGCAGTTTCAACCACCCGGAGTTTAACCCTTGGCCTTCAGTCTGGAATTTTCAGGTCAGCACCGTAAGATTCTCTGTCACATGGGTGCCCTTCATCCCTGAAAGGAAGTTGAGATAATCCTCTTCCCTAGAGGAAGGTGACTTCACCTGAAATAATCCTTTTTTCCTGTTTATGATTTCCTCCTACTGCCTTTGAATACCTTTCCTTTTCTGTAGCCCTCTAGGTCTCCCCTCTGTAAGCTACATGGGGTGATGCCTGATTCAGGAAGTGATTAATAAAGCCAATTGGATCTTTACAATTTACTCGGTGTAATTTTTGTTATTTAACACTAGACAACTACTATTTCCATACATATAAAAGCTACATTTTTTCCCACACAGCCTAAAAGACTAAAACTCTAAAGTATTGACAAAAGTTTAATTTATAATGCATTGTCCCTATTCTGCTAAGACAAAACACACTGATCTCAGGGATGAATCTGTTAGAATTTGTTATACCTTTTCACACATCTAGAAACAAATGCTGGTGTATGTCAGACTTCATGGAATGGCAATATTCTAATAATAGCTGCGTGTTATGCAGTATCTTATAAGAAGGAAAATAATGTTTTTATATGGAAGTTGTGAATATATGTAGGCTAAGTTTTCAGATTAATAGAAGAGCTACAGAACTAAAAGAATTATCCATGAAATTAAAATAGCTAAGATACTATCTGTATTAATATCATTAGAATCATTTAAGTTGTCACTTGGAAAGTATCCAAAAGAAGAACTGGTTCAGAGTGACTGGAGATATCTGAGAGAAAAACAACCAAGTTATTTTGCATTTGTTGAAAACTAACAAGAAAATTCCAGTTCTTTTTAAAGAAAAGGTATTTATTCATCCATTGTTAACCCACTCATTCACCTGTTCTTTAATTTATTCAACACAAAATTGTCTTTTTTATACTACATACGCGCACTGTGGGATAATGATTTTTAACTAAGGATAACAGCACCCACCTAATGGACATTTGATTTATTTTATTGGGGCCATGAATGAACATTTTGTGTAAAGAAGAATCATTCCACTGAAAAGATTATCAGTAGCACTTACACTGAGAAACATTGTGTGTACAGAAACACTTTTCTTTTTTAATTATTTAATTAATTAATTTATTTATATTAATTTAATTTATTATTTATTTTTATTTAATTGATTTATTCGTTAGAGAGAGATCACAAATAGGCAGAGAGGCAGGCAGAGAGAGAGGGAGAAGCAGGCTCCCTGCCAAGGAGAGAAGGTGATGCGGGGCTCGATCCCAGGGCCCTGGGATAATGACCTGGCCAAAGGCAGAGGCTTTAACTCTCTGAGCCACCCATGGGCCCCCAATGTATAGTCTTTTAACTCCAAGAGACTCATAGCTTGGTAGAAGAGTGATAGAAATAGACCAGAACCTGCTCTCCTGGATGGCAAGTGCTTGCACGCAGTCATTCATTGGCTGTGACAGAAGAATGGCCCAGCAGAGTCAAGAGGGGCATGGATGTTTTCTCAGGGAGATAATCTATGAACCATAAGGAGTCAGCCAGGAAGAAAAGAGAGGTGACAAGTGTTCCAGGAAGAAGAGCTGTGATGGTGAAGGCAAAGAAGCATGAGAGAGAAGGGTGGTGTATTCTATATAGTTAAGGTGGTTCATTGACGTTTCATAGGTAAGTGCAGAAATGGTGAGATAATAAGGCCTGAGGAGACAAAGTACAAGTCATACTGGACATGGGGAGGCAAGTTAAGAGGCTGTAGCAGGATTCTGGTGAGTCACTGGTGAGGTCTGACCTCAAGCAACTGCAGAGAAGAAGGAATGAGGGAACAGACATGAAAACATCATAGATTTCTTTGCCTAATACCTATACAGGTTTGTCCCGATATCCAAAAGTAGAGCGTTCTGTGAAAACTTTTGTAAATTGAAATGACATAAAATAAAATGATGAAGCAATTATCATTAATTTACATGGAATCCAAGTTTGGATGGGCCTGTCTTCTTTCTATTAAAATAGTACAGTATTGTTTGAAAAATGTATCTTGAGCCCTGCAATGGGCTCTGCACTGAGTAGGGAATTTCCTTGAGATTCTCTCTCTCCCTCTCCCTCTGTTCCTCCCCCTACTTGCACATGCACGCTCTCTCTCTCTAAAACAAATAAATCTTTTAAAAAATAAAATAAATCGGGACGCCTGGGTGGCTCAGTGGGTTAAGCCACTGCCTTCAGCTCAGGTCAGGATCTCAGGGTCCTGGCATCGAGCCCCACATCAGGTTCTCCGCTCAGTGGGGAGCCTGCTTCCCCCTCTTTCTCTGCCTGCCTCTCTGCCTACTTGTGATCTCTGTCTGTCAAATAAATAAAATCTTAAAAAAAAAATAAAAATAGAAATAAAAATAAAAAATAAAATAAAAATAGTGGTGCCTGGGTGGCTCAATGGGTTAAGCCTCTGCCTTCGGCTCCGGTCATGATCTCAGGGTCCTGGAATTGAGCCCCGAATTGGGCTTTCTGCTCAGCAGGGAGCCTGCTTCCCCCTCTCTCTTTCTACCTGCCTACTTGTGATCTCTCTCTGTAAAATAAATAAATAAAATCTTAAATAAGTAAATAAATAAATAAAATAAAATGCATCTTGAGTTTTCATCTCATTTTATAAAATTGTTCATAGATGAATGTATTAGTGCCAAGTTAAATCTCTATATCACCAGCATATTGTTGCTTTTCATATCTTAGACAGTATTTTATGATATTATTCTTTTAATATTCTGTCTTGGTTATCTCATAGGTTTTTTATACTGATGTTCTCTGTAAACCTGTGCTCCTCAGAAAGTTCACCAAAGAGCCACATTTATGTCAGATAATACCTTTTTACTCTTTATTTGAATTATTAGCATTTGTTTAACAAAATTTTAAACATGTCTTCTAGCCCATTTAAAAATTCTTGTTTATGATATTGACCAAGTTAAGATTTAACATCCCCTCAGTTTAACTAAACTTAGATAGGCATTTTCCTGAGTAGACCTCTGACTTCCCTTTTCCTAGAACATTTGGTTTAGAATACTTAAAATTGTAAATTCTTCTTCTGACTCTATGAGATGTAAATCTTTTTAAAAAAACCTCCAGTCAATTTCTAGCCCAGAAATGTCTTTCTCAAGGACCGAGAAACAGTCTTTGAAATGTAGTCATCAAGAAAGATACTGCTCTAGCTCCTGGTTTCTGTGGGAAAGTAGGAGACTAATTTCAGGGGAACTTGCTCCGAGCTCTAAAACTATCTCTTACCTGAGTTTACTTTTCTTTTGGGCAAGGGCACGTAAACCCACATAGTCTACAATCTCTCCCACCCAGATTTTCATATTCTCCAGTCCTTTATATCAACAAAGTTCGTTTCAGATTGAATTCTGGCCTCCCTTCCCTATTGCAGGAAGCCTTGAATAAAATCGTACTTGCTGGTTTGATTCTGTCGGATGCATTTTTTTGTTTTGACAAATGTTTTACGGATTTTTTTTTTAATATTTTATTTGTTTATTTGACAGAGATCTCAAGTAGGCAGAGAGGCAGGCAGAGAGAGGAAGGGAAGCAGGCTCCCTGCTGAGCAGAGAGCCCGATGCGGGGCTTAATCCCAGAATCCTGGGATCATGACCTGAGCTGAAGGCAGAGGCTTTAACCCACTGAGCCACCCAGACGACCCTGTTTTACGGATTTTTTAAGTAATAAATTGCCTTCATTAATTCTTTTTTAAAAAGACTTTATTTATATACGACAGAGAGTTAGTGAGAGAGGGAACACAGGCACAAGGGAGCTGGAGAGGGAAAAGCAGGCTCCCTGCTGAGCAGGAAGCCCATATGGGGCTCCATCCCAGGACCCTGGGTATCATGTTCTGAGCCTAAGGCAGACGCTTAACTGACTGAGCCACCCAGGCACCCCACCTTCTTTAATTCTTAAAAGGGTGGGATAAAGCTCTATTTTCTGAATTCCCTCTTTTCCAGTTAATTATAGTAATAATTTTTTCATAGTTTATCTTTCCTTCTACCTCCCTCCCTTCTCTCCCTCCCTCTCTCCTTCCTTCCTTCCTTCTTCCTTTGGACAAAGAATGTTAAGTCCTATAATAATCTTTGTCCAGAACTGTGCTATTAAAGCAACAGGCTTGGGTGTAAAATTCTTGTCTTTTATTACTCTACTGTGGTCATTTGCCTTCTTTGTCCAATTTGAGTTGAAAGTATCAAATTCCTACTGTCTCTTTATTAAAGGAGGAAGGAAGGAGGCTTTTCTTCTACATCCTCATATTTTGCTAATGGATTTCCATTCTATTTCCAGAAGAAGCCGCAGTAAACTATTTGCAAATCCTTTCTGAACTCTCTGGAGTCCCTCCCCAGACAGGTGTTATGGAACACATTAAGGTGAATGATTATTTTAAGAAGCAGTGCTGGGTTGTCTCCTTCTTCTTCTTATGTTACCTATCTTGTACTTGTCAGCATATACACAAGAGTTTGCTGTGAAAACAAAACTTTTTCCTAGACAGAATCTTCCTTCTCTAGACTCTTACCGGAATCTAGATTAAGGGCATTTTTTTTCGAGGGATGGGGGGAAAGTAGAAGGAAACATAAGAAGTTCTGCTTATGATTTACACTCAACAATTTCTTTGTTATGTTTTGGAGTAACAGGCTCATATAATTCTTTAAATGTTATTTTCATTTTTGTTCTTTTAAAAAAAAATTTATTTGAGGGAGAGAGAGGGAGAGTGCATTAGGGAGGAGGGGCAGTGGGCAAGGGAGAGAGAGAATCTCAAGCAAACTTCCCTCTGAGTGCTGAGCTGAACTTGGGGCTAGATTTCAGGACCCTAAGATCATGAGAGAGACTTAACTGACTGAGTCACCCAGGTGCCCCTTTGTGCTGTTTTTTTTTTTTTTAATTAGTTATATATCATAGGGGAGAAGGCATAAATATACAAAATCCCTGAAATATGAAACAAATCCCTCCTTTTTCTAAGTAATGAAAGTATCATTAAGACAGGAAGTTAGAAGATAAACTGCTTTTAGTAGAATTATTAGTATTATTCTGAATCCAGATTGATTTCATACCGAAAGTTGACTACAAAGTGATATGTGCATCATTTCTACTCACTGTATCAGTATTGAATATATTCCACTTCTAAGTCCAGATTCTAGAATTTAAATATTTCAATTATTAAGCTCCCTCTGCACCAGGAGAAAAGAAAAAGACAAGAAAGAAATAATAAAAAATGGGCAAGCTTTATCCTCTATTTTGTTAGATATGGTGGTTCAATCTTCCATAATAATAAAGTATCTGATTCTCTCCTATTCTCACCTTCCTGTTTCTACCGTTAATTCTTGGATTTCATAGCATAAAAGAGATTCCAATGAAAATAAACACACAACTGAGTTTTTTAATATGCAGCCTTTAAAATTAAGTTCAACCCAGACCAGCGAAGATTCTGTCTGGATTATGAAGACTTCTTGCACTAGAAATATTTTAAACTATTATAGTTATACTATCAATTTGCTTCCTACTTTTTCTCAAGTTTGACAGTGAACTCACTTTCCTAAATCGACAAACCTTCTTGTCTCCATCTTCCCAAAAGACACAGCTATGGTAGGAAAGGGAAGAGGAAGGAAGAATAGCGTATTTATATTTATATTTTCCATTCGGTACATCCTCTCTGCTTAAATAGATCTTGCCTTCCTGGTGGGTGTTTGCATTGGTTCTTAAAGTTCAGCCTCCTGGGGCTGGCATTAATGACTCTCCCATAAGTCCTATTTTCCAGAGGCAATGGGCAGAGGACTTCAATGAGACATTAGCATCTGAATAGGTCAGGAGTCCTGATATTTAGTGTGACAAAGATTTGTAATATTTATTCACTTAATTATAAATCAAAAGTGTCTGGCCTTTTATCAGCACTTGAGGTTCACATATAATGCAAAGTTTCCTCTCTTAAATCAAATAGTTACCATATATGTTATTCAAACAGTATAGATATATATATCTTTATACATATATATATCTTTATATCTTTTTTATCTTTATATCTTTTATATCTATCTATCTATTCCCATATCTTTTTATGGGAATGTAATAAAGAACTCGTAACTTTGCTCACTAGAGGTCAAATCTGATTTTCTGATTTTATAGAGTGATTGCCCACTATATAACCTCCTTTTTCTGCCATATATTTATGCCCCAAACCTGTTGTCCCTGAGTGTATGACCTATGATTCTGTCCAAATGCCTTTTACAAGCTTCTCTGCTCCTTTCACAAGTTGTCACATTTTAAGGTGATTGTCACCTGCAGTCCCTAGGTACTGAATTGAGACATGTCAGAGATGGCAAGAAGAGAGAGATTCATTTCTCTCTGGGTATCACTGCTTTATTGTCAACATTCCTGAGGGCTATGAAGGCTTTTCTTTGTCATATTTTGTGGCATGTGATATCTGCAATGAAGAAATATAAATAAGAAATATGAATGACCTCATTTGCAAAAAAAAGGGGGGTAAATTAAGCAAGGATTAAGTGATATGTCCCATTGCATTTATTTATGATAAATACCTACAGAAAACTTATTACACATGAGATACTTTAATGTGTGAACCTTGAGGTAAATATGTAAATACCTTGGGCAATATGTGTAAAAAAGAAAATATACTTTAGACTCTACACTCATCCTATGTATAACTTTGGGCATTATGCTTAACCTCTAGGAATGTTTGTCTCAAACTTATCACCTGGAATATATTGACATTTGATCTGCTTACCTCACAAGACAGTCATATGATTCAAACAAAATAACATGTATGAGAATGTCACTAGAACCTGGGGGCTTTTTAATTTTTTTTAAGATTTTATTTATTTATTTGACAGACAAAGATCACAATCAGGCAGAGAGGCAGGCAGAGAGAGAGGAGGAATCAGGCTCCCTGCTGAGCAGAGAGCCTGATGCTGGACTCGATTCCAGGATCCTGAGATCATGACCTAAGGTGAAGGCAGAGGCTTTAACCCACTGAGCCACCCAGGCATCCCGAACCTGGGGGCTTTAATGAGGACATGAAAGCTTCATAAATATTCATATAACTGAAGAGACTAAAATGGAATATGAATTTTAAAAAGTCAGATTAGTGTGATGGTTAAGACCACAGATTCTGGGTTTAAAACCTGGGTTTGCATTGGCATGTAACCTTGAACAATTTATTTAGCTTGCTCCATTCTGCTTCTTCATATGTAAAATTGGAATAGTATCATGTCTAGTTCATAGTCATATTATGAGGGGTATATCAGTTAGCTCTTGCTGCAAAAATAATTAAACTTCGTGGCTGGAATCAGCTGGGTGATTTCTCTTGTTGCTTTTGCTTGAGTGACTCATGCAGCTATAGGCATTTGGTGAGTTCATGGAGGATATCTGATGGAAGAGCTTCACTCAGGTATGTGGTGGGTGTAGTCATTGGCTGCCCTATCTCTCCACAAGGCTGCTTACACTCAAGGAGGCTGGTGTGGCTCCCTCTACCTGGCAATCTCAGGGCATCAAGAAAGCAAGAGCAGAAGCTGAAAGACTTCTTTCAACCCAAACTCTCAAGCCACAAAATGTCACTTCTGCTCGTTTTACTGTCAAAAAATTCACAAGGGCAACACATTTTAAGTAAAGTCAGAGAAGGACTTCTTTTTTTTTTTTTTTTTAAAGATTTTATTTATTTATCTGACAGATAGAGATCACAAGTAGGCAGAGAGGCAGGTAGAGAGAGGAGGGGAGGAAGCAGGCTCCCTGCTGAGCAGAGAGCCCGATGCGGGGCTTGATCCCAGGACCCTGAGGTCATGACCTGAGTCGAAGGCAGAGGCTTTAACCCACTGAGCCACCCAGGCGCCCCAGGGCAACACATTTTAGAGGAGACTTGGAAATGTGACAAGATCACTGAAAGGTCCCCCACTAATGAGGCCATGATTAAAGGAGCAAGACTGATACAAAGCGAAGGTCAAGCAAAGCTTTATTTCGCACCAAGCATCAAGAATCAAACCAAATGTTTAGGGCTGCACCTCTTACAAAGAGGGCAACCTCTCTCTGCTTCACAGACTAGCTTTTAAGGGCAAAGGCCATGTGGTTGGGCCTGGCCATGCACAGGTGGCCAATGAGATTGTGACACACAGAGAAAGCTGTACAGTCATGCTAGGTCACACATAAGTGACCAATTGAATTACAATTTACCCTAGTAGTCTATTACCTTGGTCAGAATTGGCACCCAAAGGGCGGGGACCCATACTCCTTGGTAACTAGGGAGACAGTAGCCTCCCCCCCCAACCCCCGCCCTCCACTGATTTTGATGTCTCCACCTGGCCTGACCCACCCTTGTATTTGGGCTTTGTTACCTGGCACTGGTTTCTGGGACTTGTTTTTAAGTAAGTCCCCTGGGGGAAGGGAGGTAGGGACAGTTAAAGGGTTAAACAACAAGGTTATTGTTTAACCAGATGGAAGCACTCTGGCTAAATAGGTCCTTACAACGACATTACAAAAAGGTGTGCAAACACAGTTGGGGAGAGGCGTTGCTACATTTTGCAGTCTCCCACAGGATTAAATGAGATCATATTTGCAAAATGCTTAGAGCAGAGCTTAGAACGTAGTAAGTGCTACATAAACCTTTATTGAATAAATCATTTATACATTTTACTGAAGAAGAAACAACATTTAGACTTCCCTATGAAATAAGAGTCTATAAAGAGTGCCATTTGCATGCTGACACGAAGGATGAGTACTGATGAGTTAGAGAGCTCTTCTATTTTTGATGAACGAAAACACTTAACAGAGAAAATGACATTTGAGTGTGGCCTTAAAGAAAAGGTAAAAAAAATAAAATAAAATAAATGGCAGACCAGGATATGTGCAGAATGCTCCCTCCCCTAGCTAGAATCTCAGTTATTTTGCCATCTTTAGCAATAGACCCATATCATTCCTCTTCCATCCGTTCTAAAGGTAAAATATCAGATTTTAGAGGACAAGCAATCACGTAACTTAATAAGATTGCTTTGACTGTGAAGTTTTAGGTGTCCCTGCTTACCCTTTCCTAAAGTAGAATAAATTGCTCCAATCCCCTTGGGCTGTTTTTTATTTGACTCATTTTTTTTCCTACTTAAGCAGGTAAGGAAAATAATAATAACTCATATTTATTAAACATTTGCTAGACACTGTTCTACATCCTCTACATTTGTTAATTAGTCTAATCATCACTGTAACTCTGTGAGTTCAACATTTATCCCAAGATGAGAAAATTGAAGCACGGAGAGGTTAAGTAACTCACCTCCAGTCACACACTTAATGTATGTCGGCAATGTGTTTCAACCACAGGCAGTCTGTCCCCAGTGCCTGTGACCTTGTCAGTGCCGTGATGGGCTGTCTCTCTGCTGGCATCCCAGATCATTCATAATATAATAGATTCTAAGGTTGCATGTTTTCATTTTTTTTAAACAAAATGAAATTTCTAAATAACACCCAAGTCTGAAAATCTATAAGAACTCTATACTAATGAGTCACAGAGCATGATACTATAGAGTATTACAGCTGGAAGATATCATAAAGCTCATCATCTGATGTGACTACCACTTTTTATAGTTAAGGAAGTGAGTAATGTTTTATTTATGATACATTGTGAACTATAGACATTGGCTAAATGCCAAAGAATGTTCCTGTCTTTGCACATGTCCCTATGTGAACTTAGAATCAGGGCATCTGGAAGCTGGGATTCAATGATTGCATTTTGTTCACTTTTTATAGACCACCTAGATCATTTCAAATTCTAATGCTTTGCTATGAAACTCAATTTCCCTAGCTTGTTTTTTTTATGATTCTAAAAATAATAAAAATCATTTAAATTTGCATGCTAATGAACAATATAAATACATAAAAGTGCATAAACGCAAAAGAAAAAGCCCATTTAAAATAAGATTACACATAATCCCACTATCTACAGCTAAGAGCTGCTAACACAATGGTCTATTATATCATGTCTTCTGTCTGAATTTTTTTTTTTAACAAAACAGCCCTTAGATTAAGGTCTTATTATCTTTTTTTTTTTTATTTTAACCACTGCTAATGTTTTCATCGTTAAGTATTTTGATGATGAAATTTATAATAGCTTCCTAATGATGGAGATTTGGAATATAGGTGAGGTTCAGTGGGGAGAGGTCTAGAGACTCAAATTCTTGGGATGTCTTTGGTGCAAAATGGTAGTTTATTGAAACATAGTGAGGGGACCCAAGGGCAGAAAGAGCTTCTACACTGGGGTTGTGAGAGGTGGCTAATTATATACTATGGAGTTGATATATAATTATGGGGGAAGATAAGGAAAAGGGAGGTTTTCAAAATAACTTTTATATGCTAAATAGGACCTACAAGAAACTGGAGGCCTTGCCATTGTCAAGTTAAGGTTGTTTTTCTTTCTAGCAAGGCATTAACATTAATATAGCTGGGAGCTTCCTGGAGGAACATTAGAGTCTGACTGCTTCAAGTATCTGTCAATGGGCTGAAGGTTATAAGGAGATTTAATTGTATCTACATTTCCTTTTGGAAGCTAAGTTATTGATAGAGATGCTTTGTTCCTGTAGATTGCCAAGACATTTGTAAACTGAGGGAGACTCAAGTCTTGTAAGTTTAACTATTTGTTTTTCCTCTCCTTAGTTTTAGGGCATCCAGTACTGTATGAGAAATGTCACCCATGGAGGGGGTGGTTGTGGGGTGCCAGCTTCTGCTTAGTCCTCAGTTTACCTTCTGTTCCCTTATCAATAGTATTTCACTGTATGGCTATAATATCATCATGTATTGTTTTCATTTAATGACTCAGCTTCTTGTATATTTTCCATGATCCTAGCTGTGGTGTGATGTTCTATTTCCTTTTAGTTTAATGACAATATAGATGTCCCAATCTGTATTAAATCTCAAGTTTTGATACTGCTCAGGGCACCTTGATTGAGCTTCCAAAAATCAGAAAGGGAAAGATTATAAAGCTTCAGAAACAAACACGAGACAAGCAAGAGATGGTATTTTGCAGTTTAGCCTAGAGGTGAAATAATCTTTTAAGATGTAAATTCTTGGTTAAAATGAGGTTTTTTTTTTTTTAATACGAAATCTTTATCAAAATCTCTGTACATTTGTCATGTTAAATAAAGTAAAGCTAACAAAATATTAAACATACCTAGACTTGGATTTCAAACCAACTTCTTCACAGGTTCACTCACTCTGTACTCTACTTGGGCTTTCTAGGAGAGAAATTACATTCTTAAATGTACTTGTCACTGTTGAGTCCCCAATGTTGGGTCCCCCAATAATGGGTTCATGATTAAAGGAGGGAGACTGATACAAAGCGAAGGTCAAGCAAAGCTTTATTTCGCACCAAGCATTGAGAATCAAACTGACTGGCCAGGCCATGCCTCTTAAAGTGATCGCGACCCCCTCCCTGCCTCAAAGACTAAATTTTATAGAGCAAAGGCCATGCGGTTGAGCCTGGCCACACACAGGTGGCCAATGAGATTGTAACACACAGAGAAAGCTGAACAGTCATATTAGGTCACACATGGGTGGCCAATTGTACTACAATTCACCCCATAGTAGCTATTTGAATTAGCCTATCACCTTAGTCAGAATGGGTGCCCAAGAGGCACCCCGAAGGTGGTGCCCATACTCCTTAGTAGCTAGGGAGACAGTATGCATGCTTTACTGATTGTATGTCTCCACCTGACCCAACTCTTCCCTACATTCGGGCTCTTATCTCCACCTGACCTGACCCAACCTGGGACTGGTTTCCCAGACTTGCTTTTAAGTAAGTTTCCCTGGGGGGGGGGGGCAGGGGTAATTTAAGTTTTACTGCATAAACAACAAAATGGCTGTTCAACGGGGGTGGGGCTGCTATGACTAAATAGGCCCTTATAGTCACTATTTTCTTATTATATAATTAAATTTATTATTATTTTTCTTTCTTTGGTTAATATTGTTTGGAAATTATGGTGCTTAGACATTATATTGAGTGTCACTTGTTAAGTAGCATTCTCCAAATGCCCTTTGATAAATTGCCTTCTCTTTGTCATATTTCAGAGTATGATGCAGTGTGGATTTCTGAGTTCTTCCTCTAGGAAATCATCCACAATGATTAGAAACACAATACATTTTGTTTCCTTGGTGGCTCTAGGCCAGGGACCAGTCTTTGCAGTTGGAGACAGCCTTTAGGTCCATGCCCTGTGGCTGCTTCCATAATCCCTCCTACAACCTGACAGTTTACTTCTTCAAGGCCAGCAGGAGAGCACCTCTGTGTTTGAGGAGGCATGCATTTTCTGGTTAGAGTCCTTAATTACATTTAAAAAGTTCCTTCACTTTCACCATGTGAATTGAAATATCCCATTATATTCACAGATCCCACCCCCACAAAGGAAGTGGGTTATATAAGGGTAGGAGGTCACTGGGAACCATATTAGAATTTTAACAGCCACAGCATCCTTCTCAACCCTTTCCAGCTTCCCTCCCCTAGCTTCACTTATCTTTGACTTTGAGTAAAAATCAGATGTAAATTCGATCTGTGGTTGCTGTTGACATATTTCTGTGGCATGTGGTAAAAGCATACACACATAATTTTGGGTAAATCTGATGTTTAAACCTCACCTTTCACCTCTCTAAGCCTCATTTAACCTCTCTAAGCCTTTCTTCTCTAAAAATTTCTTCCATGGCCTTGGGAGGACAAAATATGATCATGCATGTAAGGCACCTAATGAGTATCTGCTATACAGCAAAAACTCTGGGAATTTTAGCAACTGTTAGCAGTTAAAGCTTATTATCATTATTCTTTCACTTTGCCATAGTGAAACATCACTTTTACATCACTTATTAGTTTGTGATAATAGTACTAACTTTATAATGTAAATCTTACAGGACAATGATGGGTAACTATTAGTTTTTTCTGCTTATATGGAATTTTGAAAGATTTTTTTTAAAGATTTTATTTATTTTACAGAGACAGAGAGAGAGAGATCACAAGTACACAGAGAGGCAGGCAGAGAGAGGAAAAAGGAGGCTCCTGGCTGAGCAGAGAGCCCGATGTGGGGCTCAATCCCAGGACCCTGAGATCATGACCTGAGCCGAAGGCAGAGGCTTAACCCACTGAGCCACCCAGGTGCCCCTTATATAGAATTTTTACTGCAAGAATTGATACTTTCTTAAATCAGACTTAAAATATTAACTGGCTAAATCAGTGATTTTCTAACTATTTTATTTCTACAAACACAAAACTCATGACCTTCACAAATGAGACATATTTTCCTGGATAATAACTAGAATCATACACTGTTCTGGATACAGTAGTTGTAACTTCAATATTTCTTCTCATATCTGAATTAGCATAAAGCAGATCTGTGAGTGTGTGATTATTGTAGGCTACATTGAATTAATGCTAATTAATGCAAGAAATAGTAAAATAATAAAATACCAGTGACATTTCTCACAACTGATCTGAAGATATCATTGTGGTGGGGGTCTGCTGAACTAAAATATCAATTTTGGTAAACAAAATGTTTTAATATGTGATCTTTTGCTTCAAATTAATGAGAATTTACTTAATGTATGATTTAAAATGAAGGCTACCCAAAGGCTAAATGCCCCAGTAGGGAGGAATAGTTAGTAAATTCATTCATTATCTGTTTACATTTTAATAAGGAGTATGGCTTTCTGCTTTTATCACAAGTGTGAATTAAGGGAGAATTGTTCATTTAGGTTGGGTTTGGCTTCCTACTGTGAAGTGTAAGAGTTGTGAAATTCCAAAAGAGCTTCCTGTATTATTAAACCAATGAGCCAAGGAGAGTCTATTCCCTAAACAATTAGCTTTCTTAAGTGAAGTATAGAAAGGCAATCCATGAATTCATTACTTGTTCTTCCTGGATGCAGACATTAGCTGGCATTAAAGCTCTTTGAGTTGTGACATATGAGATGTGATTCCAAAGGAAGAGAGTGATTGCTACTAGTCACCCAGGAAATCAATCACAGCCTTTTATAATGACACCCACATGCCCATTTCTCATTATGGGGGAATACATTTTACCTTAAAAGTGGAAAACTGTGGGGACACCTGGGTGGCTCAGGTCATGATCTCAGGTCATGATCTTCGCCTCAGGTCATGATCTCAGGACCCTGGGATGGAGCCCCTCAACAGTCTTTCTGCTCAGCAGGTTGTCTGCTTTCCCCTCTCTCTCTTCCTGACTCTCTGCCTACTTGTGATCTCTCTCTCTCTCTGTGACAAATAGATAAAATATTTTAAAAAGAAGTAGAAAATTGTGGACTCCGTAGTGGTTCCCCTCTTGACAATTTAAACCTTCCATTTGGAGTTCTCAATTATCAGCATCTTTTATTAGTCATTTTTTGAGTTAATTTTACAGGAATATCCAGGTGCCACACCAATGAAAACTGGCAAACTCTCAAATTGTGTGATTCTGTTTTGGGTGACTATAAATCATAACCTACAGCTACAATTCCCGTTCATTCTGTTGTTTGAGCCTTGCTTCAGGTGTTAAATCCAGTGGACCTACTTTCAGGTTCCATTTATGGCCTCATAAATGGCCAGACAAATTAATCTGAGTATAGCAAATGGAAGACTTTCATTAATTTAAACTTAATTAGATAGTGACAGGTTAAAAAAACTATAAAATATTCAATGTAATTTTGAGAAGTATTGCATAAAACACAGGACTTAAAGCCCTAAGTGAAAATACTGTAACTGTTAATTCCTTGGAGCTTGACCTTTAAATCATTTAACATCTAGGAGGCTTATCACACAAAATTGAGGGAGGAATCCTATAGGAGTGCTAGCATTATAAGATAAATGAAAGAACTCATCCAAGTTTCTGTCATGTCGAAATGTATAAGGGAAAAATGGGAAAGTTATTAAGCACATAGACTCTGGAATCAGACAATTTGGATTCAAGACCCAGGTCTTGCACATACTAGGAATATGATCTTGGTCACAAAGCCTTGACCTCTGTTCCTCAGTTTTCTTATCTATGAAATGGGAACAATAATAATAACTATCCATAGTTAAAACTAAATCAGTTCATATACAGCAATCACTCAAAACAATGTCTAGAACACTTTAATAATTGCATACATTCTTGCTATTCATATTATTAATATTCTTTTTTTTTTAAGATTTTATTTGACAGAGAGATCACAAGTAGGCAGAGAGGCAGGCAGAGAGAGAAAGGTGAACAGGCACCCCACTGAGCAGAGAGCCCGATTGAGAAGAGAGCCTGACGTGGGGCTCGATCCCAGGACCCTGGGATCATGACCCGAGCCGAAGGCAGAGGCTTAACCCACTGAGCCACCCAGGTAACCCTTAATCTTCTTTTTAAATCATCATCCTTATTAAATAAAGCTTTTCAAAATATTTATTCTATAAGCCAATCAAATATTAAGTGATAATAATGGAATTTTGGTTTTTCTTTTTGTTTCTCGTGTTATGCCTCACAGTGCTTGGCTCTTCTTGACCAATTTAGCACTGGGAAATTTACTGAAGTCTGGGAAAATTATTCAAAGGAGAAAATAATCCATATCTTCACATCCTTTAAAATTGCCCCTTCTTTCATATTCTTAGTCACCCCAATTATTCTTTATGAAATAATAAATGTATCAAAATAAATAATCAAATGAAAAAGCATTTAAGAAACTTCTAATGTGATGTGGGAAACAAAGGCAAATGGAAAGTTAAATTTCCCACTACCTACAGCCCACTGACAAGTCCTTGAAACAGGCAGAGAGACATTCCTCTAGGAACTCAGCTGCCTTGATGTTGATACTTGCTAAGTGCAAAAGGCAATCTTAGCTCAATCCCCAAGATCCTGTGAGTCTACTTTTACATATGAAAATTCCTTTGGAAACTTCCTTTATCTCCACCCAGCAAGCATGTGAAGGGTCTCATGACTAAGGTTTTATCAGACAGTAATAAATGAACTTTTCCTAACATTAGCTAGACCTCCCAAGGTCCTGAATACCTTGCTTCCAAAATTCCTTAGAGTCTTACACTATCCTTAACCCCCTCTCAACTTGAAATATATATAAATGCTCACACTTCATGACCCTTGTGCAGCTCTTTCTGCCCACAGGTCCTGTCCCTGTGCTTTAATAAAACCACCCTTTTCACCAAAGACATCTCAAGAATTCTTTCTTGGCCATTGGTTCCAAACCCTGACATTTTCCCTACATTATAATGTACATATTTGCAAACTCACATGTGCACTCCACATGTGCTTATGAGCTGAGACCTTGACAGATATTATCTTGATTAATTACTTATTCATATTGTAATCCTATAACAATCCCATGAAGTACTAGTATTTTTAGGATATAGGACACAGAAAACAAAACACAACAGTAGAGCAAAGAGTTTAATAAATTTCTCAAAACCACACAGTACAATGAATATTTGAAGCCACATATGCCAAAATTCTCCTAGCTTGTGTGCACTGAGAAGGTTGTCCTCCTTGTTTATGACTAGAGTCAATTGTGACTGGTTGCTAGGTGTCCTGGCCTGATTGGCTATTGTCTAAGTTGTACCCATTGTTTAGTGCCTGGCCTTGGTTCCTGAGGGGGTTTTCAATAATCATCTGCCTATTTCTCTTTAAGTTCTTAAAAACTTCTCTTCTGGGATTTTAACCATTCTTGTCTTATTTTTCAGGATTTAGAATGAAGAAATCCCCAAAATTCTGTATCTAAATTCTTTGAACTGGTACCCAAAATATGTAGAGAAATGTCAGAGGCAAAAAAGTGGAGCAAATCAGCTCCAGGATCATTCATCATCTACTTGACATTACGAACCTGTCATGACCTGAATTCTGTAACAGAGATTCCCCAACAGGCAGGGTTAGAAATGATTACAATTTTCTTATAGTGTAGGTATCTAATTTCCAGATGTGCCCAATGAATCAATTGCTGGAAAACAAAGAATATTTAACAAACCCTGCTTTTCACCTTGATTTTTATAAAAACTAATCACTTGAATTTAACTCTTTTTCCAAGAAAAGTATGTAGTTGAGAAGTGAGGATTCAAAGCAAAATAAAATCCAACAATAATCTATTTGAAGTCTCCTAAGTGGCCTTTTAAAAAAAATCAGTTGATAAACAAATACAAAAATCAGTTGATAAACAATCAGTTGATTGTTTTTGTATACACTCAGGCATTTATTCAGCTTTTGGTAGCCTGGCAAAATAAAAAAGTCCAAGGCCCAAGAGATGAATAATCAGGATAACATTTTCAATTCAGCATTTCTGCAGCTAATTTCTTTTACAAAACAACAAAAATAAGAACATAAATACGACTGGGTATAATTTAGATGGCTTTTAGTCTTCTGTGCATTGCAATCTAAGTTTATTCTAGGTCTAAGTCACAAGTCAGACATCCTTTGTAGAACTATATAACAAATTTTGTTATAACAATATTGTATATGTTGGAGTAGGCTAGCAGTGAATTTGAAAATGTCCCAGAATCTGAATGGTGAGAGAATGCTCAAACCTAGTGTATTTTATTTATCAATCTACCCTTTGCTGCTTTCTCCCCTCCCTCCCACCTGTAGACACTCATTCACAATATCTACAGTTTAATTCAGAATCAGTTGCATTTTAGACTTATGATATTGAATATGAATTAGTGACTATCATGGGCTAACTGTGTCCTTCTTTCCTTCCATCTCAAATTTGTGTGTTTAAGTCCTAATTCCCTGTAATTCAGAATGTGGCCAAATTTAGAGATAAGATCTTAAAAGAGTTTGTTAAGTTACAATGAGGCAGGTAATTGTTGTCCTAACTCAATATGACTATTATCTTTATAAGAAGAGGTAATTTGGATATAGGCATGGACAGAAAGAAGATGCTATAAAGACACAGGGAGAAGATGGCATCTAAAAGCCAGAGAGCTGCCTGGAACAGATCCATCTTACATAGTCTCCAGAAAGAGCCAGTTTTGCTGACATCTTAATCTTGGACTTCAAGCCTACATAACTATAATAAAATAAACTTCTGTTGTTGTGGTATGTTGTTATGGTAGCCCTAGGAAACTAACTCAGTAGCCTAGTTTTTAGACAGTTCTTAATGTTTATACACCTTGGAAAAGAGAAATTTAGAATTCATCTTTAATCTCATCTAAATTAAAATACATCTTCAGTGTGTAGCACATATGAAATATAAAGTTATAAAATTAAATTGAAAACCAACACTGCCAATTTTAGAGTCCAAATGCACAGTATTTCATATAATGGTGAGTGCTACACAGAGAAGCAGAACAAGAAAGTGGAATAGAAAATGTTTTGGGGGTGGTTGTAATTTTAAATCCAGAGTAGGTAAATTGAAGAAGTTGATAAACAAGCCATACAGAAATCTGAGGGAAGAATGTTTTAAGAAGAATGAAAACCAGTAGAGGTCTCCAAGATGGTGGAGGATTAGGAGATCTAAATTTCTTCTGATCCCAGGAATTCAGCTAGATAGTTATCAGACCATTCTGAACACTTGTGAACTCAACAGGGAATTGAAATAAAGAATAGCAGCAACTCTATAAACAGAAAAATGACCACTTTCTGGAAGTTAGGACATATGGAGAAGTGAATCTGAGGTTATATACAGGAAGATAGACCACAGGGGGTGGGGCCCTCCATCAGCCTGTTACCCACAAGTGACAGAGCAGCAGAGCATGAAGTCAGAACTTTGAGAAGTCTGGTCTGCTGAGGGACATTGCTTCAGTGGCTAAGCAGGAGGTGGAACCCTTGCAGGGAAGTATGGTCTTAGGATCCTCAAGGTCACAGAAAGGCCAGGGGTGCCCTCCAAAGACTGAGTAGAGGAGTAGGCTTTCAGCTCAGGATTGTCATGACAAGGATCCACCAAACAGTCATGCCACTGCTTTTCAAGCAGGAGCCCAACAAGTGGCAGATCCTAGGAGACTCCCCTTCCTCCCTCAGGAGGATTTGTGAGGGAGGACACCACAGGAATCTGTTGGGTTTGGAGGCTCTAAATGGGGTTATGTGCCAGAGGTAGAAATGCTCAGTCACAGACTGAGTGAGCACAGAGTACATGTGGGGATCAGGGAGACAGGAGTGATTGGCCGCTTTTCTCTGAGGTCGTAAAGGAGTGAGGCCCTGAGATCTTGGTTTCCCCAGGGCTGGAGACTAGAAGGCTGCCATTTTTATTCTCATCCTCTAAAGCTGTATGGAAAGCCTTCAAGAAACAAAAGCTACACAGAGCAAACCAGAACAGATTACTTACCTTGGCCCCTGGCAAGGGCAGTTACAAATCTACCTGGGACAAAGACACTTAATAATCAATGCAGTATGCCCCTCCCTGAGAAGATCAGCAAGAACATCCAGCCAAGACCAAGTTTATTGATCAATGAAAACTATAAAATTCCAGTACTAGGGGAATATAACACATAAAACTCATGGCTTTCCCTCATGATTTTTTAGTCTTTTAAAGTTAAGTTTTTGAATTTTCTTTATTTTTGTTTTCAATTCCTTTTTAAAAATTACTTTAATGGTCATTTTTATAGTCATATTCCATCCCTTCATTATATTTACTCTTATTTGTCTGTGTGTGTGTGTGTGTGTGTGTGTGTGTATGTGTGTGTGTGTGTGTGTTTTCTTTCCTTAAAATTTTGGGAGGCAGTTTTTTCTAACATGCAAAATACATCCAAAATCTAGTGTGGCTCTGTTCTATTCACCAGTCTGATCATATTCTTCTACCCCTCCACACCATTTTGGGTCTTTTTGATTTATTTAATTTATATTTTTCTGGGGCCATTGTTACTTTTTTAGTATTTTTTCTTTCATTCATCTATTCTTCTCTGGGCAAAATGACAAAATGGAAAGACTCACCTTCAAAAGAAAAAAAAAAGAAAAAAAAGAGCAAGAGGCAATGCTGACTGTCAGGGAGTGAATCAACATGAAAATTAGTAAGATGTTGGAACTACAGTTCAAAATAATGATTATAAAGATACTAGCTGAGCTTGAAAGAAGCATAAAAAGATACTAGAGAATCACTTTCTGGAGAAACAAAATTTAACCAAGTCAAAATAAAAAAGGCTATTAATGAAGTGCAATAAATATTGGAGGCTCTAATAGCTAGGATAAAGGAGGCAGAAGACAGAATTGGTGATATAGAAGACCAAAAGATGGAGAATAAAAGTAGAGAAAAAGAGAGACAAACAACTATAGGATCATAAGATGAGAATTTGAAAAATAAGTGATATCATAAAGCAAAACAATATTAGAATAATTGGGATCCCAGAAGAAGAAGAAAAGAGACAAGAGGCAGAAGGTATATTGGAGCAAATTATAATGGAGAACTTCTCTAATTTGGGAAAAGAAACGGGCACCAAAATCCAGGAAGAACAGAGAGAACCCCCTCAAAATCAATAAAAATAGGTCAATAAACTGACCCTGAATAATAAAACCTACAAATCTCACAGAAAAAGGAAATCCTGGAAGTATCTCAGTACAAGAGGTCTACAACCTACAATGGTAGATACATTAGACTGGCAACAAACCTATCCACAGAGACCTGGCAGGCAACACAGGACTGGTATGTTATACTCAAGATACTAAACAGGAAAAATATGAAGCCCAGAATACTATATCCAGCTTTCAATTTCATTGAAAATAGGAGGGATAAAAAGCTTCCAGGACAAAAACTAAAAGAATCTCTGATCACCAAACCAGCCCTAAAAGAACTATTGAAAGGGGTTCTCTAAGCAAAGAGAGAGTCTAAAGGTAACATAGATCAGAAAGGAAGAGAGATAATAAACAATAACACTCACCTTGCAGCCAATGCAATGACACTCAATTCATATCTTTCAATAGCTACCCTGAATGTAAATGGTCTAAATTTCCCAATCAAAAGACACAGGGTATCAGATTGGATTAAAAAGTCAAGACCCACTGATATTATATCTGCAAAATACTCATTTTAGACCCAAAGACACCTCCAGATTTAAAGTGAGGATGTGGAAAACCATTTAACAGGCATCAAAAGAAAGCTGGGGTGGCAATCCTTAGATCAGAAAAATCAGATTTTAAACGAAAGACTATGAGAAATAAAGAAGGATACTATATCATACTTAAAGGATCTATCAAACAAGAAGATCTAACAATATTAAATATTTATGCTACTAACATGGAAGCAGCCAGTTATATAAGCCAATTAATAGCAAAATCATTAGAAAGAAACACAGCAACAATAATACAAAAATAGGAAGGGACATTAATGCTCTCCTTATTGAAATGGATAGATCATCTAAGCAAAAGATCAATGAGGAAATAAGGGCAATAAATAACACACTCGACCAGATGGACTGCACAGATATATTCAGAACATTCCATCCCAAAGCACTAGAATACACATTCTTCTCTAGTACTTATGGAACATTCTCCAGAATAGATCATGTTCATGGTCACAAATCAGGTGTAACCAGTACCAAAAGATTTGGATCATTCCCTGCATATTTTTGGACCACAGTGCTTTGAAACTAGAACTCAGTCACAAGAGGAGAGTTGGAAAGAACTCAAATTCATGGAGACTAAAGAGCAACCTACTAGGGAATGAATGGGTCAACCAGGAAATTAAAGAAGAATTTTAAAAATTTATGGAAACAAATGAAAATGAAAACATAACAGTTCAAAATCTTTGGGAAGTAGCAAAGGCAGTCTTTTTTTTTTTTTTTTTTTAGATTTTATTTATTTGTTTGACAGAGAAAGTGATCACAAGTAGTCAGAGAAGCAGGTGGACGGTGGGGGGGAAGAAGGCTCCCTGCTGAGCAGAGCTCCCAATGTGGGGCTTGATCCCAGGACTCCAAGATCATGACCTGAGCTGAAGGCAGAGGCTTAACCGAATGAGTCACCTAGGTGCCCTGGCCCTGCAAAGGCAGTCTTAAGAAGAAAGTATATAGTAATAGAAGTCTTTCTCAAGATATAAGGAAGAGCTCAAATATAGAACTTAACCCTACACTTAAAGGAGTTGGAGAAAGAACAATAAATAAAGCTTAAGCCCAGCAAAAGAAGATAAATAATAAAGATCAGAGCAGAACTCGATGAAGTAAAAACCAAAAGAGCAGTAGAAGAGATCAACAAACCTAGGAGCTGGTTCTTTGAAAGAACTAATAAGATTGATAAACCCCTGGTCAGACATCAAAAATAAAGTAAAATAAATAAAATCATGAATGAAAGGGGAGAGATCACAACCAATATCAAAGAAATACAAACAATTATATTATGAGCAACTATATACCAGCAAATTGGACAATCTGAAAGAAATGGAAGCATTACTAGAGACATACAAAATACCAAAACGGAACCAGAAAGAAATAAAAAACACGAACAGACCCATAACAAGTAAGAAAATTGGAGAAGTCAGCAAAAATCTCCCTAAAACAAAAGCCCAGGGCCAGACAGCTTCCCAGGGAATTCTACCAAAAATTGTAAAGAAAAGTTAATACCTATTCTTCTGAAACTGTTAAAAAAAAAATAGAAATGGCAGGAAAACTTTCAAACTCATTTTATGAAGCTAGCATTACCTTGATCCCAAAACCAGACAAAGACCCCATTAAAAAGGCGAATTACAGATCAAAACCTCTGATGAACACAGATGTGAAAATTCTCCCCAAAATACTAGTCAATAGGATCCAACAGTACATTAAAAAGATTATTCACCACAACCAAGTGGGATTTATCCATGTGCTACAAGGTTGGTTCAACATCCACAAATCAGTTAATGTGATATAATACATTAATAAAAGAAAGGACAAGACCATATGATATTCTCAATAGATACAGAAAAAGAATTTGACAAAGTACAACATTCTTTCTTGATCAAAACTCTTTACAGTGTAGGGATAAAAGGTACATACCTCAATATCTTAAAAGATATCTATGAAATACCCACAGGGAATATCATTTTCAGTGGGGAAAAACTGAGAACCTTTCCCCTAAGGTCAGGAATATAGCACAGACATCCACTATCACTATCACTACTCAAAATAGCACCAAAAATCCTAGCCTCAGGAATCTGACAACAAAAAGAAATAAAAAGTATCCAGGTCAGCAAAGAAGTCGTCAAATTATCCTCCTGGCAGATGATATGATACTTTATTTGGAAAAAAACAAAAGGCTCTGCCCCCAAACTGCTAGAACTCATACAGGAATTCACTAAATTGGCAGGATATAAAATCAATGCACAGAAATCAGTTGTGTTTCTATACACCAAAAATAAGACAGAAGAAAGAAAAACTAAGGGGTCAAACCCATCTATAATTGCACCCCAAACCATAAGATACCTAGGAGTAAACCTAACCAAAGAGGCAAAGTATCTGTACTCACAAAATTATAAAGAACTCATGAAAGAAATTGAGGGAGACACAAAGAAATAGAAAAATGTTCAATGCTCATAGATTGGAAGAACAAATATTGTGAAAATATCTATGCTACCTACAGCAATCTACACATTTCATGCAATCCCTATGAAGGTACCATCAACTTTTTTCAAATAAATGGAACAAATCATCCTAAAATATGTATGGAACCAGAAAAGACCCTGAATAGCTAGTGGAATGTTGAAAAAGAAAACCAAAGCCGGTGGTATTAAAATTCCAGACTTCAAGCTCTCTTACAATGCTGTAATCATCAAGACAGTGTGGTACTGGCACAAAAACAGACACAGGGATCAATGGAACAGAATAGAGAGACCAGTGATGGACCCTCAACTCTATGATCAACTAATACTCAACAAAGCAGGAAAGAATGTCCAATGGAAAAAAGACAGCCTCTTCAACAAATGGTGTTGGAAAATTGGACAGCCACATGCAGAAAAATGAAACTGGACCATTTCCCTGCACCACCCACAAAAATAGACTCAAAATGGATGAAGGACCTCAATGTGAGAAAGGAATTCATCAAAATCCTTGAGGAGAATACAGGCAGCAACCTCTTTGTCCTCAGCCACAACAACTTCTTCCTAGAAACATCATCAAAGGCAAGGGAAGCAAGGGCAAAAATGAACTATTGGGACTTCATCAAGATCAAAAGCTTTTGCACAGCAAAGGAAACATCAACAAAACCAAAAGACAATTGACAGAATGGGAGAAGATATTTACAAATGACATATCAGATAAAGGGCAAGAATCTAAAATCTGCAAAGAACTTATCAAACGCAACACCCAAAGAACAAATAATCCAATCAAGAAATGGGCAGAAGACAAGAACAGACACATGAAAAAGTGCTCTGCATCACTTGGCATCAGGGAAATACAAATCAAAACCACAATGAGATATCACTTCACACCAGTCAGAATAACTAAAATTAACAAGTCAGGAAATGGTAGATGTCGGTGAGGACGTGCAGAAAGGGGAACCCTCCTACATTGTTGGTATGAATGCAAACTGGTGCAGCCATTCTGGAAAACAGTATGGAGGTTCCTCAAAAAATTAAAAATAGAGCTACTCAAGGCCCAGCAATTGCACTACTGGGTATTTACCCCAAAGATACAAATGTAGTGACCTAGAGGGGCATGTGCACCCAAATGTTTATAGCAGTAATGTCCACAGTAGCCAAACTATGAAACGAGCCTAGATGTCCATCAACAGATAAATGAGTAAAAAAAAAGTGGTATGTATATATACAATGGAATATTATGCAGCCATCAGAAAAATGAAATCTTGTCATTTTCAACAATGTTTTTCTTTTGCATTTTTATTTTTTGAATTCCTTTTTTAAAATTTTAGTTTAGTTTAGTCTAGTTTATTCCTTTTTATTTTTATCCTCTAATATTCATATAGAGTTAAGCTTCAAAGTAATCCCCTTTCCCCAATCAATACTACCCCTATAGGTAAACCAATTTTTAATCCCCTTTATCTTAGGAAAGTTGAGTCCTTAACAAAGATATCAATATACATCCAGGAAGAATCAAAGCAACCTTCCTCACACACACTGAGAATTTATAAGAACTCTCCCATCTTCTTCCACCAGTGTTTCTGTGTTTTTTGTGTTAGTCCTGATAGCATATAAATTTTACACTTGGGGCTCTTTTTGATGAGGTTCTTTCTTTATTTACATATATATATATTTTTTCTCTTGTCATATACTTGTATCAGTCTTTTTATCTCTTTTTATCTACTTCATAAATCTTACCTTGGGGCCCATCTGGGCTGAACCTTCTTTTTCATCTTCCCTTTCTTTCCTGTCTCTCTCTCTCTCTCTCTTTTTTTTTCTTTTCTTTTCTTTTTCTTTTTCTTTTCTTTTGTCTCAATAGTCACTTTTGACTCCTGTCTTCCCCACACACCTTCAAAACATACTCAGAACATGACTATTTATCGCATTTTTTGCTACTTCTTTAATCCTAACGTCATTCATTCATCACATCTCTGATGCCACTCCTGACACTTTAAGTCTATTTTCAAATATGCAGTGAGAATGATTGCTCCGATTAACATATAAATACAATTGTAATTCTTTTCTATCTTCTGTCTCTAGTGGAATATCACATACATTCATAGGTGTATGTATCAAAAAGTTCAGGTTAGAAAGGTATTATGGAATTTGATGTACTGTACAGCTTGCTGTGATGGTAAATAAGTTAAATAAATTACCTATGTGTAAAAAAAAAAATGAACCGGAATAGTTGGAACGAGTGAACAATACAAGTTTTCCTATGAAGTAGTGATTGTTCTCTTGTAGTCCTTTTTTTTTCTTTCTTTCTTGGTTTGTTTTCTGGGGGAGGGGCCTGCCACGTGGGTTGTCAGTCAATGATGTTTCCTGAGTTAAGTCCTCCCACCCCCCCTCAAAGGAGTGGGCTCTGAGGAAACTGTTTTTTTTTTTTTTTTTTCAGGCTTTTGTTCTCTGGCGGTTTTTATGCTTGTTCACTTTTATTTTTTCTCTCACCTTGACCGTTTCTTTTTTCTTTTTCTTTTTCTTTTTCTTTTCTTTTGTCTCTCATTTGAGTGGGGAGTCCTGATTGCTCAGAAGTGTTCCAGGGTGCACCTTGACTGCACCACAGTTGATACATCCAGCTACATCTGTTCAGTCATCTCCCACCAAAATGACTAGGAGGAGGAATGCCTTGTTTCTCAAATTCTGCATATCAGTGAATTATAGCATTGTCTTTCTCTGATTGCCTGATTCTATTTACCATAATACCCTCTAGTTCCATCCACATTGTTGCCTTTGGAGACATATCTTGCAAACAGGATCCAACAACACATTAAAAAGATTATCCACCATGACCAGGTGGGATTCATCCCTGGGCTACAAGGATGGTTTAACATTCGCAAATCAATCAATGTGATACAACAAATTAATATGAGAAGAGAGAAGAACCACATGGTCCTCTCAATTGATGCAGAAAAAGCATTTGACAAAATCCAGCATCCGTTCCTGATTAAAATGCTTCAAAGTATAGGGATAGAGGGAACATTCCTGAACCTCATCAAATCTATCTATGAAAGACCCACAACAAATATCATCCTCAATGGGAAAAAGCTTGCAGCCTTCCCGTTGAGATCAGGAACAAGACAAGGATGCCCACTTTCACCACTCTTGTTCAACATAGTATTAGAAGTCCTAGCAACAGCAATCAGACAACAAAGAGAAATAAAAGGTATCCAAATTGGTAATGAAGAAGTCAAACTCTCTCTCTTCACAGATGACATGATTCTTTATATGGAAAACCCAAAAGACTCTACCCCCAAACTACTAGAACTCATACAGCAATTCAGCAATGTGGCAGGATACAAAGTCAATGTGTAGAAATTGGTGGCTTTCTTATACACTAACAATGAAAATACAGAAAGGGAAATTAGAGAATCGATTCCATTTAAATAGCACCAAGAACCATAAGATACCTGGGAAGAAACCTAACCAAAGAGGTAAAGGATCTGTACTCGAGGAACTACAGAACACTCATGAAAGAAATTGAAGAAGACACAAAAAGATGCAAGACCATTCCATGCTCTTGGATCGGAAGAATAAACATTGTTAAAATGTCTATACTGCCTAGAACAATATATACTTTTAATGCCATTCCAATCAAAATTCCACTGGTATTCTTCAAAAAGCTGGAGCAAATAATCCTAAAATTTGTATGGTATCAGAAGAGACCCCGAATCGCTAAGGAAATGTTGAAAAACAAAAATAAAGCTGGGGGCATCACGTTACCTGATTTCAAGCTTTATTACAAAGCTGTGATCACCAAGACAGCATGGTACTGGCATAAAAACAGACACATAGACCAGTGGAACAGAGTAGAGAGCTCAGATATGGACCCTCAACTCTATGGTCAATTAATCTTTGACAAAACAGGAAAAAATATACAGTGGAAAAAAGTCTATTCAATAAATGGTGCTGGGAAAACTGGACAGCTATATGTAGAAGAATGAAACTCGACCATTCTCTTACACCGTACACAAAGATAAACTCAAAATAGATAAAAGTCCTCAACGTGAGACAGGAATCCATCAGAATCCTAGAGGAGAACATAAGCAGTAATCTCTTTGATATCAGCCACAGCAACTTCTTTCAAGATATGTCTCCAAAGGCAAAGGAAACAAAAGCGAAAATAAATTTTGGGGACTTCATCAAAATCAAAAGCTTCTGCACAGCAAAGGAAACAGTCAAAAAAACAAAGAGGCAACTCGCGGAATGGGAGAAGATATTTGCAAATGACAGTACAGACAAAAGGTTGATATCCAGGATCTATAAAGAACTCCTCAAACTCAACACACACGAAACAGGCAAACATATCAAAAAATGGGAAGAAGATATGAACAGACACTTCTCCCATCAAGACATACAAACGGCTATCAGACACATGAAAAAATGTTCATCATCATCAGCCCTCAGGGAGATTCAAATTAAAACCACATTGAGATATCACCTTACACCCGTTAGAATGGCCAAAATTAACAAAACAGGAAACAACATGTGTTGGAGAGGATGTGGAGAAAGGGGAACCCTCTTACACTGTTGGTGGGAATGCAAGTTGGTGCAGCCTCTTTGGAGAACAGTGTGGAGATTCCTCAAGAAATTAAAAATAGAACTTCCCTATGACCCTGCAATTGCATTCCTGGGTATTTACCCCAAAGATACAGATGTCGTGAAAAGAAGGGCCATCTGTACCCCAATGTTTATAGCAGCAATGGCCACGGTCGCCAAACTATGGAAAGAACCAAGATGCCCTTCAACAGATGAATGAATAAGGAAGATGTGGTCCATATACACTATGGAGTATTATGCCTCCATCAGAAAGGATGAATACCCAACTTTTGTAGCAACATGGACGGGACTGGAAGAGATTATGCTGAGTGAAATAAGTCAAGCAGAGAGAGTCAATTATCATATGGTTTCACTTATTTGTGGAGCATAACAAATATCATGGAGGACAAGGGGTGTTAGAGAGGAGAAGGGAGTTGGGGTAAATTGGAAGGGGAGGAGAATCATGAGAGACTATGGACTCGAAAAACAATCTGAGGGGTTTGAAGTGGCAGGGGTGTGGGAGGTTGGGGTACCAGGTGGTGGGTATTATAGAGGGCATGGATTGCATGGAGCACTAGGTGTGGTAAAAAAATAATGAATACTGTTTTTCTGAAAATAAATAAATTGAAAAAATTTTTTTAAAAAAGTGACTATTGGTTTTGACCTGAGAAAATAAAGTGAAGGAGTTGTCATTGCTGAGGGGGGATAATACTGGAGATGGGTTGGTTCAGGAGGCTATTCAAGAGCTCAGTTATGATAAAGAAAATGGAATAAAAACTATAAATATGAACCTAAAGTTCAAACAACAGAATGGTTTAAAGGAGAAGTCAGCATGTATGCAATATGTTAAGCCTCAACGCTGATGAGGTTATCTAAAGAATTGATGAAGGTAGAAAATGAAGGGGTTCTAAGGATGTGTTTTGGGATGCAATAAAATTTCCAAGTCATGGTGAAGAGTTGAAATGAGTAAAGGAGACTGGGAAGGAATAGATAATAAACTAAGAGGAGAAATAGGAAAAGGAATGGCTTGATTGGAAAGTGAGAAAAATATGTCAAGGAGGCTTGATGTTCAGATGTATAAAATGCTGAGATGTGTCCCTTTCATTAAAAGGTGTTTTGGGGGGTCTGGGGGGCTCAGTGGGTTAAGTCGCTGCCTTCGGCTCAGGTCATGATCTCAGGGTCCTGGGATCGAGTCCTGCATCGGGCTCTCTGCTCAGCAGGGAGCCTGCTTCCTCCTCTTTCTCTCTCTGCCTGCCTCTCTGCCTACTTGTGATGTCTCCCTGTCAAATAAATAAATAAATAATCTTAAAAAAAAAAAAAAAGGTGTTTTTATCTCTGCAACACAAAATCCAGATTGTGGACATATGTTTGTTTAGTCATCCATTTATTTCGAATTGAAACATTTATTTTTTCATTTAGAATGACAGTGTAAACTATGTCATCTAAAATTTCTCTGCTATTATCCACCCCAAACCAGAAAACTCTGGCTGTTGAGTGAGATACTCTAAAGAAGGATTTCAGTTGGCTATTGCTATGTAATAGCCACAAAAAATCTCAATGGCATTCTCATTTAGGTCATTTATGCCTCTTGTAGGGGGTGGCTGATCCAATCATGTTCCACCAGAGATGATCATGAAAGGACAATATGATTTATGTGCCTTTCACCCTCCTTAGACTAGTGGATCCAACCAGAGAACGTTTCTCTAGTCAATAGCAGAGACACAAGAGAGTTGATACAACAATCATAATTTTTAAACCTCTACTTGTGTTACATATAATAACATCCACTGGCTAAAGCAAGTTACATGGCCATGACCAAGTTCAGAATCAATATGTGGAAAAATAGGAGAAAAGAGAATCCACATTTAAAAAAAATAGTGTAATCAATGACATGCACACAATAGTAGCCAGGGAAAAGTCTTCTGGATAAAACAATAATTTTAAAAATTCTGTTGTAGATAATATTTACAATTATAAGGAGAGTAAAATATAACAAGAAAGGAGAATAACAGAATTAGAATAATTTTAGAATGGGGTTAATGCATATAATTTAAAAATATTTGTTGTAGTTTTTCATTATAAGTAAGTCACTCTGACCACACTTAAAGTTGAGAGGAACTCAGTTCTATCCACTTTTTAGGAAAAGGAATGGCCAAGAATTTTAGTGTATAGTTAAAAACCATTACAGTCAATAATAATCACAATAAAAGAATTATACCATTTACCTGCAAAATTATCATATTTTAAATATTACTTCTCTGATGTTAGGAACTGTGTCTCTTTCTTGACCATATCTTCCAATAACTTAAGTCTATTGGGGAAATGACAAGTATAATGCATATATTGATTTCCTTTTCTGAAGTTCAATTAAAGACAATAGTCCTCTGAATAGCTGTGAGTTGTCTTGGTTATCCACATAAGTGATTAATTAGAAATTGTCTCAAATTAGTATGTTTAAAAAGGAAGCATTTTCAATTTGTTTTTAAGTGGTAGAGTGTTTAATCCATACAAACAAATTAAAGTGCAATTTTTTTTTTTTTTTTTTTTTCAGTTAGAGGCTGAACTATGTATTCTATCTCACATTAATTGTTTACCTGACTGAGATGGGCCTGAAGGATCCGGCAGTCTTAAAACCTTCTTTTTATTCTCTTGCAAGATTTCATGAATTTCCTTCTTTTGGCCGTCCTTATGTTCTCTCAGGTCCTCCTTGGTTGTGTGTGGTCCTTAATCCTAATCAGTTTCATTTTTCATTTTATTCCTGGGCCCTTTTCCAGGGCTAGTTTGGCTGCAACTTTTCTGTATGTAAAAGGAAAAGGAAATATGAAAGAAAATCCAAAACATAACTAATACTTACATTTTTAAATCTTAAAATTAATTAGGAAATTCAGAGTTGTAATCAATAGCCACTTAATTTTCTCTCTAATTAATTATTTGGTAATGTAATCAAGACAGACACAATTACCTTAAGCAATTAAAAAAACAACTTTTCCCAGTTACTAAATAGATTGCAATAAAAGTAGAAAATAAAATCCATATACTCTGTTGGCAGTTTATTTTTATGCATTTCAATGGAATTTATGTAATTTAAAGTGATGTTAAAAATAAGAGCATTGATTTTATGCAGAAAATGAACCAATTAAGTGTAATACTTAATTTTTCTTGGTATAATTAGTGGGAGTAGTTATTCCATGATTAAAAAGAAAATGCCAAAAAGAAAAAAAAGTCAGTTTTTTATTGAGTCTCCAAATTATTTGGGGAATCATATCTCCTGTTTCTTCCACAGTGGTTTTTGTACCTTAGCATTTGTGTGACAAGCCATTATATTCCTTCAGAACTTTTCTCAAACCTTGGTTCAATCTCTTCACATTATATGAACTGAGCTATGAAACACTTGTTTCTCTCAGACCCCCTTCTAGTTAATGTGCACCTATACGAGGAAAGGGAGTCAGTATTTTCCTTATTACCTGCTACCAAGGTGTCTTTCAAGAAATAGCTCCTCCCTAAGTCCTGTAGTCCCCCTAGCCTACCCCCTTCTAGTTCATGCCATGATTTATCCTTCCTCCATGAAGGACATAAGTAAAATAATTCATCATCTCAAAACCTTCACTCCTTCAACTTCCTGAACTCCATATTCTCTCTCCACTATTTCTACTGTCCAATTCTTAAATAAATTACTCACAAGCTATAGTTTATATTAAGAACTTGATAAAAATAATTAGGAAGGTATATTTAGATATGTCTTTCTTTTTTTTTTTAAAAGCATGCAAGGTGATGTTTCATGTACATAATACTGCTATAAAGCAGTTAATGACAGAGATCTCATACTTTGAATCCTGTATCTATACCAATAAACTCCCACTCTTCTGTTATTCTTAGTTCTTCCATCTTTTTGACTTCACCATGACTTTAAGCCTTCTATCCATCCTCTGTTTCCTCTAATTCTTACCCTGTCTCCCACCTGCATATTTTGGTTTCATTAACTCCCATGGACCTGTTAGCTGCTCACCTGAATATACCTGGCTCATGATCAAATGATGACTATAGTGGCATATTAGAAATTTTACTTACCAAAACTTTTCTCTTATTTTTTTTCCTTGCCAAGCTATACTTTTGAGTTATTATCTTGTCTTTTATGGAAAAAATGACATTATTCTCATTATGATATTATAAATATTCATAATAAAATGTGAAAAATATATATCATAACACAGTATTTTGAAAAATGTTTATCTCAATAATAAATTTTTTAAAAGATTTATTTATTTATTTATTTATTTATTTATTTTAGAGAGAGTAAGAGAGGTAGAGTGTGGGAGGGGCAGAGGGTTAGAGAGAGAGAAAGACCTCAAGCTGACTCCCCAATGAGTGCAGAGCCTGACATGGTGCTCCATCCCAGGACCCCAAGATCATGACCTGAGCCAAAATCAAGAGTTGGATGATTAACTAACTGAGCTATCCAGGTGCCCCTATCTCAGTAATTTTATTACTAATTTTCTTTAAACTTTTTTTTTTTTTTCCTGTCAGGACTCAGCAGGCCTTCACTAGTCATTAGAACTGCTGGTTTCTTGATCTTGGACTTCCCAGCCTCCAGAATCATGAGAAATAAATATTTATTATTTAAGCCACCCAGTCTATGTTTTTGTGTTGTTATTGTTAGAGCAGGCCAAGCTAAGACACTTACAGACTGTTGATATGCAATTTTGGTAACATGCATAAGATCATAAAAAAAATCTATATCCACTTTCACCCAGCAGTTGCGTATCTGAGGCTTTATCCTACGAACCAGTGGTAGTTGGAGTTATATAGCTCAGATGACTAGGTCCACTTAGCAATTGTGTTAAATATCTTCATTTGGTCTACTGAAGCTACATAGCAATCTTTTCATGCATCTTTGTGTATTTTTGGATTCATGGTCTAAGGAATTTTCAAACTTTTTGCTTTCCTCCAACTATAGTCCCAATTGCATTCCCTCATTCTTTCAACTTTACCATGAAAATCAAGTCAATCCATGTACCCCCAGCCAAAATTCCTAAGAAGAAAACAGGGGAAAAGCTTGACGCTTTGACTTTGGCAATGATTCTTTGAATATGACCCCAAAAGCACAGGTAACAAAAGAAAAATATGTCAATAGAAATGAAAGGGGTCTTCATTTCAATTTTGTGCCTATTTTAAAAAATAGTATATTATACAATAAATATATAATAGAGTTACCAAATTTTACAACTTCCCCAAATAGACACAAAATGAAAAGAAAATAAGGTCTTTAAACTATTGAAGAATGTAAAATTGCATTAAGAATTTACTACAATGAGGGGCGCCTGGGTGGCTCAGTGGGTTAAAGCCTATGCCTTTGGCTCAGTCATGTTCCCAGGGTCTTGGGATGAAGCCCCACATCAGGCTTTCTGCTCAGCAGAGAGCCTGCTTCCTCCTCTCTCTCTCTGCCTGCATCTCTGCCTACTTGTGATCTCTATCTGTCAAATAAATAAATAAAATCTTTAAAAAAAATTTCCTACAATGAAAACTTTAGTTTTATGTCACTTCAACAGCCCTTTCAGTCAGGCAAAAAATGATGTCACTCTTACACAAATTCTTTCAGAGAATAAAAAAAACACTGAAAGACTTCCAACTCAATTTATGAAGCCTGGGTAAACTTGATACCAAATGCCATATAATACGTTACCAAAAAAAAAAAAAAAAAAAGAAAAATTATGAACCAAAGTCACCTTTTAACACCACAGCAAAAATCATAAATGTTGAAGTGTATATAAAAAAGTATAATGGGGGTGCCTGGGTGACTCAGTGCGTTAAGGCCTCTGCCTCCAGCTCAGGTCAGGATCCCAGGATCCTGGAATCAAGCCCCACATCAGGCTCTCTGCTTAGCAGGGAGCCTGCTTCCTTCTCTCTCTCTCTCTGCCTGCCTCTCTGTCTACTTGTGATCTCTGTCTGCCAAATAAATAAATAAAATCTTTTAAAAAAAAGTGTAATGTATTTTGTTAAAAATTGCATATTACTGAAATAAAAAGTTGGTTTAATATTAAAAAAATAAATTACCCATTTGAAGATAAAAAGAAAAAATTAAAAGATATTTTAATTCATACAGGAAAACAATTAATAAAATTAAATATCTATTTAAGGTATTAGTAAATGTCAATTCTCAAATCAGTAGATTCAAAGCAATCCCAACAAAATTTTTAGTATTTCTTGTAGGACTGACTTAATAAGAATAACAACAACCAAAAAAACCCCTAAAATTTTCATGGGAATGTAAAGAGCCAAGAAGAACCCAGACACTTTTGAAGATCAAGGTTGGAGGATCTGCTATTCTAGTAAGCAAGATGCATTATAAAGTTTAGAATTGATGCAAGAATAAACAAATGGATGAACAGAACAAAATAAAGGTCCCAGAAACAATTCCATACCTGTGTGGACAATTGGTTTAAAACAAAACTAGTATTTTAAGACAGCAGGAAAAGGATTGTAATATTAGCTTCAGGTATAGGATTTAGTGATTGATTACTTAGAATACCCGGGCTCATCACAAGTGCACTCCTTAATCCCCATCGCCTACCTGTCCACCTTCCCTCCAACAACCTTCAGTTTATTCTCTGTAGTTGAGTCTGTTTTATGATTTGACTCTTTCTTTTCCCCATGTTCATCATTTTGTTTAATTCCATGTATGAGTGAAATCAGCTGGTATTTGTCTTTCTCTGATTGACTTATTTTGCTTAGCTTAATACTCTCTAGCTCCAAACACATCATTATAAATGGCAGGATTTCATTCCTTTTTTTTTTTTTTTCCCCTTAATGGGTCGGTACTATTTCATTGTATATATATGTGACAACTTCTTTATCCACTCATCCAGAGATGGACATTTGGGCTCTTTCCATCATTTGACTGTTGTTGATAATGCTGCTATAAACATCAGGGTCCATATACCCCAAGGGTATATGTACCCCCTTAAGGGGGTATATGTATTTTTGCATCCTTTAGGTAAATACCTAGTAGTGCAATTTCTGGGTCATAAGGTAGTTCTGTTTTTAACTATTTGAGGAACCTCCATTAAGTTTTCTAGAAAGGCTGCACCAATTTGCATTCCTACCAACAGTATAAAAGTGTTCCTTTTTTTCTGAATCCTTGGCAATATTTATTGTTTCCTGTGTTGTTAATTTCAGCCATTCTAACAGGTGAAAGGGGTATTTTATCTCATTTTAGTTTTGATTTGTAATTCCCTGATGATGAGTGATATTGAACATCTTTTCATTTATCTATTTCTCATCTGTATGTCTTCTTCGGAAAAAACTCTATTCATGTCTTCTACCCATTTCTTGACTAGATTATTTACTTCTTGTGTGTTGAGTTTGATATGTTCTTTATAGATTTTGGATACAATGCTAACCCTTTATCAGATATGTCATTTGCAAATAGCTTCTCCTATTCTGTAGGTTGCCTTTTAATTTTGTTTCCTTTGCTGTGTAGAGTTTTTATCTTGACAAAATCCCAATAGTTTATTTTTGCTTTTATTTCTCCTGCCTCAGAAGACATATCTAGTAAAAAGTTGCTATGGCTGATGTCAAAAAGCTACTGCTAGTGTTCTCCTTTAGGATTTTGATGGTTTCCTATCTCACATTTAGGTCTTTTATCTATTTTGCATTTAGTTTTGTGTATGGTGTAAGAAAGCGGTCCAGTTTCATTATTCTGCCAATTGCTAAACAGTTTTTCCAACATCATTTGTTGAGAAGACTTTTTTCCATTGGGTGGTCCTTCCTACATTGTTGAAGATTAGTTGACCAAATAATTCTGTGTCCATTTCTGGGTTTTCTATTCTGTTCTACATGTTGATCTACCTGTCTGTTTTTGTGCCAGTACCATACTTTTGATAATAATAGCTTTGAAATATACCTTCAAGTCCAGAATTGTGATGTCTCCAGCTTTGTTCTTTTTCCAAGATTTCTTTGGCTATTTGGGTTCTTTTGTGGTTCCACATTATTTTGGGATTGTTTATTCTAGCTCTGTGAAAAATGCTTGTGGTATTTTGTTTTAAAGATTTATTTATGTATTTTTAAAGACAGTGAAAGAAATAGCAAAAGCAGAGGGAGGGGCAGAGGGAGATGGAGAGAAGCTCAAGCGGACTTCCAGCTGAGCATGGAACTTGAGTCAGGGTTCCTTATGACAACTTTAAGATCATGACCTGAGTTGAAACCAAGAGTTGGACACTCAACCAGCTGAGCCATTTAGGTGCCCCATGCTGGTGGTATTTTGATAGGGATTGGACTAAATGTGTAAATTGCTTAGTATAGGCATTTTAACAATATTTGTTCTTCTAAGCCATGAGCCTGGTATGTTTTCTCTGTTGATAATGCTTCCATAAGTGTTTTATAATTTTTGGAGATCTTTTACAGATTGCTTTGAAAATAACCAATACTTGATCTTTACCTCATAAGGTACGTAGATCACATATTTGCTTTGCAGAAGTTTGTGTTGTGTGACTTTGCTTTTATGAAAGACCTACATTAATACCCGTTTTCCTAAGTGACGGAAATGCAAAGAGGATTTTTTTCTTTTGTGAAATATTGTGAAAAGCAAAAATCGCATTCAACATTTGTTTTGCAGTGAACCTTTATAGAAACAGTGTGCCCTGAGCAGTTCCCACCAAGTTTCTTCCCTGAGCACTACAGCAAGACATTCAACATTAAGCCACAATAGCTTTGATCTGTGTGGTAAGCATCTGTGCTTTATCTTGATTTATTTTTTCTCCATCAGCACAATGTGTCTTAAAGTGTCAGAAAATCCTAAGAAACATTATTTTATGAGGGTCAGAGAACACTCGAAAAAATTCCATGTAGATTAATGGTAATTTCTTCTTTGATTTATGCTATTTCATCTTGGGAAAGGTTTCATGGGAATGCTCTACTTTTGGATAGAAGAGGAAACTTATAGATCAATTCTAGGTGCAATGTTTCCTAAATGTGTGTTGTAAGATGAAGAAACTAAAACTTCATTTTTATAACATATATTTCAAGACTAACAAGGTGTTTTGAACATAGCTAGTAATAGAATGTGTGGTAATCAATACACAGTAGGTATATTGTCTCAAAATATTTGCTCATTTTGCAGTGAAAGAGATATTTACCAATGGTACTGAACGTGACTTTTTTATTGGGTCTGGAATGATCGTTAGTTATCTTTTTAGCAATGGTTTCTTCCTCCCTGCCTATTTTTAGAAAAGAAGTCATTGGGATATACACATCTCTTAAAACATTTCTCTTTTCCTGTTTGACAATCATGTAATATAGATAAATGTTTGCTGACCTCTACCAACGTGGGTACACATGGAGGAATGTGAGCAAATTGGCATAATCACAAGACCTGTTGCTAAATCATGGTTTCAGAGATGAGCAACAACCCAAGCATAAGCCAACTACCATGAAATATTTGCTCTGGTCATAGTTATTGTTTTTTGTTAGTCAATCAGAGTGAAACTCAGAACTTATGTGGTAGTTGTGGGAAGCTACACCATTGCTACATAAGTGTAAATGAAGAAATCTATAACTGTAGTTTGTAATATCTGTTGGAAAACATTTTGCAATGAAGGAAGCCAACCTCAGGAAGAAGCCAGCTAAAAAAGATAATTTAGCCCAGAGAATTACTGAGAATTTGGTTACTTTTCTTGTTAAAACAAGAAAAATTAACATCCTGAGTTTTCCAGCTCAGCTCTGTAAATCTCATTTTCCCTCAGCTCTCACTTCTCCCCCACCTTATATCCCCCGCCAATCCTCACTAAAGTGTGTTTCCTTCCATTTAGTTCAATATTTCTTTCCTGGGGAATTCAAACAACAGCTTTCTCTTTTTACAATGAGGATGCCTTTTCTCTTTAGGCCTCAGCTTGGCTAAGGTAAAGTTACTGCAGCATCTTTGCTAGTCCAGTGGAAGAAAGCCAGAGGAAGCTGTCTATTTGCAGAACTGGTTTAGAATTTCAAAACACAGCATAGAAGACTGGGAAGGTCACTTATAAAGATATTTAGGGTTCCTGAGACCTAGAAGATCTAACTAACTTGCCTAAGATCACACAGTGACAAAAAATAAAGAAAACATCAAAAAAATTAGTGATTTGGGCTTAATAAAAACTCTGTTACTTTGGGGATATTCCAAAGTTATCATACCTTTCAGAAATTCAAATAATTCAGGTAAGTCTTTTCACTTGCAATAAGAATAGCAACTAAGAATAATTCTCTACTATATAAATATTTTCATCTTCCATTTTCTCTTAGGTTCCAAGAATAAGCCATGCCTTTGGAACTGATTCTACTCACTCTAGACAGGATTTAAAAGAAAACATCTTTCAAAAATAAACTTGTTCATTTTCAGATTTAAAAAGGACTTCATAAAGGTTGATTGCAAGAAAATGTTGAGAAAAATTAGACCTGCTGCAGGTCTCTCCAGAATCATGTTTCTACACCCTCCTGTTGGGGACGATCATTAATGGGAAACTTTCCCTTTTATGTGCAAGTTGCTAAGTTTAAACATTCAAGGTCTCTGTTTTTTGTATTCAGTCTCTTGATTTTTAAAGCAAACTTATCAGGTTGTTAGAAGAATGTTTTTATTGTTTGTTATTTTGTTTAGTTCACAGGCAAGGACGCTAAATTTCCAAAATCACCCATCTAACAAGTGAGAGAACCTAGGTTTTGGACCTAGATATTGCCACTTTAGGATCAGAATTCTTTCACCTATATTGAATTTCCTCCAAATTTAGGCAGACCCATAATTAAATAAAAATAAAGAATAGACAAAATAGGTATCCTCAAGACAAATAAAATTGGCATTTGTGTTATCTCTAGCAATGAAGAATGTGATAATCAATTCCCCTATTCTGTTCTATTATGTTGAAGTCTAATCTACTAGTGTCACCATTCATTCAGACAAGAAAAATTTGAAATTTTTTATTTTATTATTTTATTTTATTTTATTTTATTTTATTTTTTGTAGGAACTGCTTTGGGACCAATGCAAAAAGGAAAGTCAAGCTTCATTTCATAATGGAAATAATCATAATCAAATTAATTTCTCTTCCTCAAATTCAGTGGAACTTTTATAGTAGGTTGCTTCTCTGGAGAAGGTTTAGCTGGTTTTTCAGGCTAGAAAAGAATGAGCAAAACTTTTTCCAAAACTACTATTGCCTGGATGGTTTTATTTTCTTTCAGAGACCTTTCAGAAAAAAATGGTATGACGGAACTATCCTTTGAAATGGATTTTTGGATGTATATAAGCAAAAGCATTCAATGTCCTCTAATATTTCATCCTTGGGAATGGACTACCCAAAGTGATTTCATCAAAATTTATTGGTTATCTTTTATATTTCATGGTTTATGTTTGTTCTTGAAGGGCTTTAGGTTATGAATGTACAAAGGCACATCACATAGATTTCCCATACTCAAAATATTTATAAATTTGTTGGAAACTCTCTTTTTCTTTCTGCCATTTCCCAAAGTATAGCAGAGAGACTATTTCTAAATAAAATAGACACTCAGTAAAAAAGAACTCTTATTGAGTATCTCCTACGTGCCAGACACCATTCAAGACTATGGAATATAGCAGCAAACAAAACTTCAAAACATTCCACAGTCCTGAAACTTCTATTTTTTTTTTTAAGAGAGAGAACACAAGCAAGTGGAATGGGAGAGGGAGAAGCAGGCTTCCTGCTGAGCTGGGAGCCGGATGTGGGGCTCAATTTCAGCACTCTGGGATCATGACCTCAGCCAAACGCAGATGCTTAACTGTCTGAGCCATCCAGACACCCCAAAACTTCTATTCTTATCAAAGAAATTTATTTGCCTAAAATATATGGTGAATAATGACCAGAAATAAATTTATGCTAGACAGGTGACAAAGGATGATTAATTAATATCCATTCAGAAAAGAAACATTAACTGAGCATTAGACTTGAAGTCAAATGAGCCAAATCCATTTTGGTTTGCCCCTTTTCTCCATGTTAAACATTACCTTCTCTAGAAGTATGGTTCTAAAAGCCTTTCCATAGCACTCTTTCCATAATGGCTTCTCTGTTTTCTTTTTTTACATAGTAAATGGATTTAGAATATTCCTATTATTCTCATCATCTGTTAGAAATCAGTCTCTCTGATTTGGAGAGCATGGAAGAATTGTTTAAATCTTACAAAATTTTATTTTACACAATCTTTGTGAACCTATGTTTCTGGGGTCCAGATTGGACCATGGCAATGATTGACTCAAACAAAAATCCACAAAGACAGTGATAATAATAAACATGACTAGAAACAGAACAAGTCTCTAAGATTCCTCAAATATATAATGTATTCCTTTAAGCCACCCAGGATTCTAACATATCTGAACCACCAAAAAAGTAGAAGATGACCTTTGGTAGTTTTATCAGGGGTCATTTGAATGACTGAAAACATTTGTTGTCACAAAAGGATTCACACTTAATTTGCTAGAATAAGCTTTCCTTTAGTATTTGAAACTGGCTTAAATGTAAATATTACTTTTATATATTAAGTTTTATATCTTCCTGTGGTAAAAAGAACATTTTATCAGAAGTTTTATTAGAGAAATGGTAGATTTCTTGGAACTCTGGTATCTCCTTTTTACTAGGGCTTATTTTTTTAAAAAGCTTAAAAACTGGTTTGGAAAATAAACTATTTTGGTGAGACAACTGATAAACATCTTCTGGGAAGCAAATAGCATTGCTGATAAAATGTGTAAATTATTTATGAGGGAAAATGATGGAACAAACTTTATTTCTTGGAAAGTAGTAACCTAGCCATCCAGAGTATAGTGATCTTTAATCAGACGTTCTTTTAATTCCTATAAATTCTAACAATAATTTTCTAAATATCAACTATTATCAATGATTTTTAAAATTCTCTTCCCACAAATATTTCAACTAAAAGTAAATATACTTTTTTATTTAAGATTTTATTTATTTCTCTGACAGAGACACAGCGAAAGAGTAAATACAAGAAGGGGGATTAGGAGAGGGAAAAGCAGGCTTCCTGCTGAACGCTGAACAGGGAACCTATGGGGGCTCAATCCAGGATTCTGGGATTGTAACCTGAACTGAAGGCAGATGCTTAGCGACTGAGCCACCCAGGCCTTCTATGAAATAAATGTTCTTTTAATGAATGGTCTTGGAGTGACTGGATACTCACATGCTAAAGAATGAAGCTGGACTCTTACCTCACACCATATGCAAAAATTAATTCAAACTTGATCACAGATATAAATGTAATTTATAAAACTCTGGAAGAAACACTCATAAATCTTCGTGACCTTGGTTAGGACAATAATTTCTTAGGTATAACATCAAAAGTATAAGCAACTAAATGAGTAGGCCTCTATAAAATTGACAGAGAGGGAAAACCCTGAAAAGTGGTTGGTTGCAGTTGTGTGGTAGTTAAGGACTATGGCAAAGAGTCTCAGGCAAAGGATGTCATCGAGGAATACTTCAAATGCAAGAAATGAAAAGATAAACTTAGTTCTTGTTCCACCAAAAAAAAAAAGGCAAATAAGCCAATTAATAAATAGACAAAAGATTTGAGTAGGCATTTCTCCAAAGAAGATGCTAAGGGCAAATAAGCACACAAAAAAGTTGCTCAACATAGTTAGCCATCAGAGAATCCAAATAAAAACCACAATAAAATCCACTTCAGGGGTGCCTGGGTGGCTCAGTGGGTTAAGCCACTGCTTTCAGCTCAGGTCATGATCTCAGGGTCCTGGGTTTGAGTCCCGCATCAGGCTCTCTGCTCAGCAGGGTGTCTGCTTCCTCCCCTCTCTCTGCCTGCCCCTCTGCCTACTTGTGATCTCTGTCTGTCAAATAAATAAATAAAATCTTTAAAAAAAAAAATCCACTTCAGATGCACTGGAATTATAATTCTAAAAATGTGTAATAACAGTATTGATGAGGATATGGAGAAATGGCAATCCTCATTTATCTCTGGTAGGAATACAAAATGGTACAGCTGCTTAAGAAAAGAATATGGCAATTCCTCAAAAAGTTATAAGTTATCATATGACCCTGTGATTCTACTCCTAAGTATATATCCAAGAGACGTGAAAACTTATCTGCACACGAAAACATGTGTGCAAAAATTTTCTCTAACCCAAATGTAGAGATATCCAAACCTTTGCCTACTGATAAATGCCTAAACAAAATGTGATATGTCCATGCAATGGGGTTATTGAGCAACAAAAAGGACTAAAATATTAGTACATGTTACAACTTAAATGAACCTTGAGAGCATCATACTAAGTGAAAGAAACCAGTCACAAAAGACCACATATTGTATGATTCTATATATATGAAATGCCCAGAATAAGCATGTCTATAGAGACATAAAATACTTTAGTGACTGCCTAGAACTGGGTCTGGGATGTGAGGACAAAGGGAGGGAAACCACTGCTAATGGTCGTTGAGTTTCTTTTGAGGGTGATAAAAATATTCTGAAAACAGATAGTGGTGATGGTTACACCATTTTTTGAAAATACTAAAAACCACTCAATTGTGCACTTATAAGGATGAATTTTGTGGTGTGTGACTTATATCTCAATAAACTGTTAAAAATGAGACCTATTTGAATTGGCTTGTTAGAAGCCATTTACTTTGAAGAAAGATTATATTAAAGCTTTGAAATATAATTATAAACAAATTATTTGTAGTTTTTAAACACTGGTACTAATATATAAAAAATAAGATTAGTATTAATATCTTAGTCCAAATGCAATGAAGATTTGTTATTTGAAGGCAGCTCATTATCTCTCAGAAAAAGCTATCCACAACATCCTTATAAACAAATAATGGAAAAATCTTTTTTCATAATTAATAAAAATCATACTTAATTTTACCTCTTGCTAATTATTCCTCATGTTTTTTTTCTCCTCATTCCTCTGAAACCTAGACAGCTAATTAGGAACTAGGCTTTGCTGAAGTGACACCTATTTACTACCAGTAAGTTTTGCTGGATTAAAAAAAAAAAAAGACAGAGACATTTTTTTAAATAAATAGAAATCACTTCTTAAGTCTTGTTCTTTTACCACCCTCAACTTGTATATCTCTAAGATCTCATATCTTAAAGATAGCAAAATCTGACAAGATGAAGTAATCTACTCTCTTATCTGCAAATTCAGATGTACAGCCCTAACATGTGTTCTTCAATCCCAAGTAGAACTTTGCCCTCACAGTAAATATCTCTTTAGTCCTTAATACTATCCTAAGAATTCTTCTCCTGTCCTATGCAACCAGATGTGTATAGTATGACTCCATCCTTGTGACCAAAGGTGATTGTCATGGGGTAGACATGTGGAGCCAATCGCATTTTCCAAATGGGTTCCTTGGAGAATTCCAATAAAGTGTGTTATGTGATATTTCATGATTAACACAGGTTCTATGGAAACACAAAGACTACATTCTTAACCCAGGCACTCAGGGAATGCATAACCAGCCAAAGAACACTGGAGAATGGAAGAAAAGAAACCTGCAGTGTTAGACACTTACAGGGCCTCCTTTGCTCCAAAATATCTGCCATTCACTGAGTCCCTTTACTCTTCTGAAGTTTCTGTATTCCAATACAGTTATGCCTACAGAGTGGTAAGCAGAGTGATGCTCCAGAGTTAGGTGCTCTTCCATTTTCACAAAATATTTTAATCTTCTGATATCTTTGCCTTACTTGGCAGGATCTACCTTCATACACCTAGAGTGAGAGGGAAGGAAGAAAGGACATGAAGAGTTTTGTGGAAGATCTTCATTTTTTGACATACAAAAAGCCTTAAGAAAAGTGTGGTATGTTTATGTTGAACACATGACAAGAAAAGCTACAGTAGAGCTGCAATAAACATCATGATTTATAGTGCACTGATGCTTTCAAAGTGATATAAAAATTAAATTTTCTTTTTGAAAATGTAATCACAATTAGTGTAAGAATACAAGAAGGAATACAACTCTTGGGGGAAATAACCTTTTGAGAACTGGAACACATTTGAAAACTCAAGTCACTCAAAATACTCTTATTTCAGTAATAAAATATGCTTGTTTAATTACATACCTACTCAGCTATTTTACAAAGTATACTTCTTTGACAACTGAGAGAACCAAAAATTGGACATCATTAACCTTGAATGCCAGAGGGCATACGTTATTTATGCTTAGTATAAAATAATTGAATCCAAGTCTAGACACTCGGGAACAATTAGAGAGCAAGCTGTTTATTTTCCATTGTCTCTGATACCTTTTGGGAAAACTATGATTTCTCAACTTAGAGACAAACAAAATCCTCTTTAGATTTTTTTGTCACCTAGTTTCACCTTTTGTCTCACCTTTTCTTTACTATCTGTATGTTTATGTCTGCTCATTAGCTGAAACTCATAATACTTTATCAGACATAACTAGTTTCTCTGAAGTATTTGACACAGCCATTCCTTTACCTGGTTTTTTTTAACACCAATCTCTCATAGTTTTCAGTGTTTCCCCATCCCCCCCCTCCAATCTTTGCATATTGCATATTATTTCATTTCAATTTCGTTCAATTCAATTAACTTTCTGGAGAACTATTATATTATGTCTAAGCAAAGTGCTAAGAGTTGAGAATATTATGATTAGTAAATGGGTCTTTCTCATCAAGAAGCTTTCTATAACTGGAAAGATATGTCAATAGGTCTTTGGCTTGGAGAGCTTGTAATATAGGACTGCTTTAACATAACCGATCAAGTCAAGGAAGATCTTTCAGTACAGATGGCATATGATCAGAATTCTTAAGGACAAATAAGAGCTAATAATATGTGGCAAATTTGTCCGCCATAATCTAGATTTTTTTCCTCCATGCCAATGTTGTATCTTAAGCATAGTTGACTGTTAGGGTCCATAATCAAAGGAGCGAGACTGATACAAAGCAAAGGTCAAACAAAGCTTTATTTTGCGCCAAGCATTGAGAATCATACTGACCGGTCAGGGCCGTTTCTTGCAAAAAGGCGACCCCTCCCAGCCTCACAGACTAACTTTTATAGAGGTAGTTTAGCTGGGCTATACACAGGTGGCCAATGAGATTGCAATACACAGAGAACACTGCACAGTCATGCTAAGTCTGCCGCACACAGAAAAAAAAACTGCTAGGTAATACACGGGTGGCCAATTGAATTTCAATTTACCCTCATAGATATATGTGTGCCCCATTGATCGGATGTCTTCACCTGGCCTGACCCGCCCTTGTATCTAGGTTTGCAAGTAAGTTCCTCTGGGAGGGGTGAGGTTAATCTAAATTTACTGCATAGGGTCAATCTAAGTTCATTACATAAACACAAAATGGCTCCCTCTGGCCAGCCAGGCCCTTACATTATCTTAAGCATAGTTGACCGTCCAGGAACTACAAACCTTAGCCCTTTGGAAACAGATGACATCATGTGATTAAGCTCCTTCCAGTGGAAGGTAAACAAATTATGCATGGCTCCTTCCAAGAATGATCCATAAAATTTAGAGGTACACTCTTCTATAACTATCTGTCTCCCATGGATTAGTATGATAATTATGACAGCAACCTTAGAAGCCATGTGCCAATGGCAGAGCAACCATCAGCCATGGACTTTGAATGATGTCACAGAGAAGAGTTCTAATCCTTGATCTCCTTGTATGGAAAACCCACCATGGTCTATTGTGTAAATAAGAAAAGCTTTTACTATGTTTGAGTCACTACATTATACTTTTGGATCTATTTGCTCTAGTAGCTTAGTCTACTCCAACTAATCCACCAGGTTATAGGATTAGGAAGGACATTCCTCTCAAGGAGGGTACTTAAAGTAGTTCATCATTGCTTGAACAGAGAATATGAAGGAAAATATGCCAAAGATGAGGTGGAATTGAGAAGTGAACCAAAACAAGACAGACCTCACTGACCAGAAAAAAAATTATAAATTCAACCTTGAAAAAGTTTTAAATTCAACATATTTAGAAATGTGAAGGTATTGTAAGATTTTAGAAAGTAGAGTGACATTACTTAGATTTGACTGTAGTATGTTATAGACATTTGGAGGGCATCAATGTAGGAGGAAGAAAGCAGATAAAAAACTATGGCAAAAAAATTGATGAAAACCTGAAGTCTTGAAAATATAGTTTCTTGTGTTGGATGTTTGGAGTTGGAATCTTGGCCATACCATGTACTAAATGAATAATATTCTATAAGATATTTTTGAACCTATTTTACAAGATTTGCTCGTGGATTTAAGGTGATAATCTATGTAAAGTGATTACACATAATACTAGATGGATAGTAATCACTGCTACTGCTACAAGTAGTATACTACTACTTTTTTTAAGGCAGCAAAAATGAATAGAAGATCATTTAGAAATATTATTTTTTAAGACTTTTTTTTTTTTTTTTTTTTTGACAGAGAGAGAGAAAGCACGGCAAGGGGAGGGTCAGAGGGAGAAGCAGATTTCCTGCTGAGCAGGGAGCCTGATGTGGGACTCAAACCCGGAACTTCAGGATCATGACCTGAGCCCAAGACAGTCGCTTAACCAACTGAACCACCCAGGCATCCCTAAAAGGCCATATTAAAGAAAGATTTCCCTGGTAGTATTCACAGGGTTTTAGAACCAACTGGACTTGTAGAGTGAGAGAGAAGGAATCAACAAGTTTTCCCAGAACTCTAACTTAAAGGTCTAAGTGAATGCTGGTGCCATTCTAAAGCATTAGGAAAACTTGATAGTTCGTAATACGGGGAAGTGCAAAGTCACGTTGCAGAAGAACATTTGAGATAATAGATATCATTGGTGACATCTTTGGAAAATTGAATCTTCCATATCTGCTTTCCACTCTTATAAGTTCTTAGATTTTGGACTTTATTTTCTTCCATTTGCACTTTTAACCTTATTCTCCCTTCTAACAAGCTATTTGTAGCTTTAACAACCAATTCAGATGAATAACAAAAGGGCTTTCCCATTTATTCCTGTGAGCCACTGACTCTGAGTTGGCAATGATAAGTCAGCAAGAAAAGTGTAAGGTATTTACTAAATAGTAATATAACCATTGACTCCTCATTTGAAAATTGATAAAATTAGATATAATTATCTTATACTACACACATAAGGTTCACAGAACTCTAAAATTATTAAAATAAATATAGAAAATTAGCTATCAGTTGTAGGAAGGGAGCAGTTTCCAAAAAAGCACAACTTATAAAAGAGTAATGGAGTAGATCCTATTAAACATAGCAAAATGGAAAATAAATGTGAAACATAAAAATATCTGTGTATTAAAAGACCTGTGATAGAGACACCTGGGTAGCTCTGACTTTTGATTTCAGCTTAAGTCATGATCTCAGGGTCATGAAATCGAGCCCTGCATGGAAATCTGGGCTCAGCTCTGATTCTGCTTGAGTTTCTCTCCCTCTCCTTTTATTCCTCCCACTGCTTCTGCACACATGTGTTCTCCCTCTCTAACATAAATTTAAAAAGATAAATAAATAAATAAAATCTTTAAAAAAAAAAAGGGCTGTAATAAACTTGGAAAATTTATTTGTAACAAATTTATTAATTTGATTGCATTCATAATTTGTTAAAAATTTTACATACCAATAAAAAGTATGAAAACTTAAAAAAATTATTTCCCTTGTTAGGTGAAAGATGGGATTTTTTTCTTAAATTTTCCTAGTTCTGTGCATTTCCCAGTTATGTTTTAAAATGATCATTTCATACATATCTAAATGGGAAAAAGTCTGACAGAAGGAAATGCTGGAAGTATCCAAGATAAATATAAAATTTTGAAATCTACTGGTAGAATTGTAAATATGACCACATAGGAGAACAATTTAATAGTCTTTATTGAAAATAGAAATACATTATCCCTACGTCCAGAACTTCTGTTATTAGATATATGTAAAAAGAGTTTCTTGTAAATATTTATAAAGATACCTATGGTTCGACAAACCAAACCAAAACAAAACAAAAAACCAAAAAAAAGAAATGTCCCTTAAAATGCTGAATGAGCAGGGGCGCCTGGGTGGTTCAGTGGGTTAAGCTGCTGCCTTCAGCTCGGGTCATGATCTCAGGGTCCTGGGATCGAGTCCCATGTCGGGCTCTCTGCTCAGCGTGGAGCCTGCTTCCTCCTCTCTCTCTCTCTCTCTGCCTACTTGTGATCTCTCTGTCAAGTGAATAAATAAAATCTTTAAAAAAAAAAAAATGCTGAATGAGCAAAACAAGTATTAAAACATAGAAAATAACACTAAAAGCATAATTAAAGGATACATATACCCACATACATATACCCATATACCCACATACATATACCCATATACCCACATACATATATCCATATACCCACATACATATATCCATATACCCACATATATGGTAGAATGGTGGGATTTATATTCTGGTTCCAGAATTTATAATTTTTATGAACTCCTGTAGTCTATTTAAACTCTTTGTGCCTCAGTTCCTTTATGTATAAAATCAGTTGTTTTGATGATTAAAGGAGTTAATATATGAAAAACACTTAGTTTATAGTGAATGCTCAGCAAATATTTAAAAAAATCATTACTTTTTAATCCTACTTCTGCTCCTCTTAAAATATGGACTAAAGAATATCTATCAATTTATAGTAGTGTTTATTTCTAGGGATGGAGAGAAGTAAGAGCAAGAGTAAAGTATAAATGGACTTAACTTCATCCATTAAAATTAATTTCATTCATTTGGAGATATAAAACAAATAAAAAAAGAAATTTTCAATATTTACCTATATCATGAAATGGGCACAAATATAGTTATATATTATTCTCTGAACTTACTTTTGAAAAAAAAAATCCTCAGAATATGATGAGGTGTCTGAATATTTTAAACATTTATTTCATCACTGGCCCTGTTTTATGATAGTGGGTAGTTTTGAAAAGGAATTTAAGCAACTAACTTGTTACATAGTTTAGAAACAGCATGTTTGTGGTTCCTGTCATCCAGGTGAACAGGGTTAATTTTGAGTCTGTAAATACAGTATTCATAGATCCTGTTGAAACAAGTATGGGAGTGTCTAGTCAAGGTGGAAAATGGAAAGGGCTTGAAGTTAGCATTTTTAGGGAAAAAAATGTGACATTTGTTTCCCATTGACCTTTAAAGAATTAAAATAGCAGGGAGAGAAAAGTATGTGCTCTGGTCAGCAGGAAAGGTAGAGCCAAGCCAGGTGGGCCTGTCAATCCTGCCAGAAGCATTTATTCCCTCTACCTACAGAGCTCTCCCTCTGGTGAGGGGCCTTTCTATTCTGGAATTTAGGACATACCCTGATTTTAATGAATTTGCCTTAGTGTCTCTATAAATGTAATTGTGTTCATCAAACTTATTCCAAATTTTAGTTTCAAAACAATCATTGACAATGTGCCTATTATAAATAAAGTTTGCAATAATAAAATGGTTTGTCACTATTATGTAGTAAATTGATTAATTTCTCTCCTACTGCGTTATCTCACTTTATATGTTAGGGCAATGCTGAATCATTCTAAGTCCCTTTACAGTTTCCTAGCATGGAAAACGAGTATGTGGTGTAAATTTTACCAGTGTTTATCTAATGGAGGTGGGAGGGTGTTGTGGTTGAGTTTATTGTCATTAAGAATTTCTTACAACATTTATTATAAAACATTTGATCAACTGTAATTGTATAGTGCCTCAGTCCCTCAACCAGAAAGGAGAACTCTAGCTTGCTAAACAGAATAAAAAATTAATGACAACATCCAGTACTCTTAAAATCTATCTAAATGAGATAAACAGGAATATGTGTGTTCTGGAAAGACAAGGTAAAAGAAAGGAAGAAAGAAAGAAAGAAAGAAAGAAATATATATTGTTAAAGTGGGTGTCCAAACCTACCAAATCAGTGTTTACAAAACCAGGAGTAGAAATCACATCATATTTTATGAGTTGAAGCTTTCAAGACCAAAAAAAAAAAAAAAAAAAGCAAGTGGTTTAAAAAAAAAAAAAACTAAAAGGAGCAATTGTAACCATGGGAATTATATATAGTAGGGCTTTTACAATGATATTAAGCAAAGATAAATACTAGAGAGAAAATAAATGAGAGACATGAAAATAATATTGGATTTGAAATGTCTAAGAGCTCCTAACTATTTAATTCTCTTTATACTTCTTTAAATGACACATACGAAGAAATCCTGGCAAAGGTAGCCATGTTAAAATAATAAAGATATATGAATAATAGGAAGATGCGTTAAGGGAAAATGCACATAAATCCTGAAGTTTATCTAAATAAGATAAAAGCTTTGCAGTGAAAGGATCAACACAGTTTTTAAAAATTGAATGTCTTTCAATAGTTTAGAGTTATGAGTTATGAATTGAAGTCAGTAAGAGGAATTGCTCTAGTAGGAAAAAAAGAAAACCCCAAGAATATAGTGAAATAAATATACCGTGATGGGAATAAACTTCCAATTTCTGGTATGATCATGTAGCACCCACATTGTTAAAAACAAAAACAAAAACCCTCTCAAAATCCAAACTTTTAAACATTGTATAATTAGTAACATAAAATTGCACAATATTTGAATTTTTAAAATTATTTTGATATGAGATGCCATGACATTTTATTTTTATTTTAAGTGTAATGAAGATTACAACACAGGCTACAAACTTCAGTAAAGGATGTATGTTCAAATTAAACTGAATAATGAGAAAAGAATGTAATTATATTTTAAACTCCCAAATTGCTTAGAATCAACTAATTTGCATGAGACTAGAAAAGTCTTATTTGGCAAAGTGATAAATAAGAGTGATTCACAATTCTTGAATAAATACCAGTAATGAAGAATTATGGGATAAAGCTCTTTTGCTCTAGATAATGAAGAAGAAGAGCAGATTTACAGCTCAAATTACCTTATGATAACATTTCTTTCTCCTTTAAGATGAATCCTATTGTGGCTTCAACAACTGACAGCTACTGGTTCGTTAGAGGCTTTGAAAGCAGTGAAGTCCTTGAAAGGGGACAGCTACAATAATTGCAAGGGAGAGATGAGGTCAGGAGTGTGGGTACAGAATAGAGGTGTTATTCAATATTGAGAGTGGGAAATGAAGAATGACTGAAAAAAACCCAAGTATTATTTCTAATGGAAGTTGATATGGAAATCAATGTGAGTTATTGATGAGACTGCAAATATTTTTTTTTAAATTATTTGTTTATTTGAGGGAGGAGAGGCAGAGGCAGAGGGAGAGAGTCTTAAAGACTCGGAGCTGAGCGTGGAACCCCACACCAGGCTTGATCTCACCTTCCTGAGATCAGGACCCTCGTTGGAACCAAGAGCCAATGATCTAACCAACAGTGCTACCCAGGCACCCAATGAAACTTCAGTTCTATGCCATTCATTTCAGCCTAAATTGTAGAATTGATATCTGCTGGGCACTGGTCTTGCTTTTAAGAGTTTAAAGTCTAAATTAAGGAGCACAAATTAAATGACCATAGGGACTATGGTTAGTAGGTTAAAAAAAAAAATAGAAGGTAAAATTTGCCAGATGCTAAAAAACAGAGAAAAGAGAAGATTATAGCAAGCTTAGGGTAGAGGGATTCCTTCTTAGAAAGAATACTGGCTATTCAGAGAAGCCTGTTGTTACCAACAGACAATGCAGGCCTAGCGGTACTAGCAATCTTCTCCCTCTACCTTCCATGCTTCTATCTTGCCTGCTTCCTCGCTCCTCTCCCTTTTCCCCTCTCTGTTCTTTTGTTCTTCTTTCCCCTTCTTTTTTTTTTTTTTTTTTTTTAATATTTTTGTTTGTTTGCTTGCTATTTATTTATTTATTTATTTGACAGACAGAGATCACAAGTAGGCAGAGAGGCAGGCAGAGAGAGAGGAGGAAGCAGGCTCCCTGCTGAGTAGAGAGCCTGATGCGAGGCTCGATCCCAGGACCCTGAGATCATGACCTGAGCCGGAAGGCAGAGGCTTTAACCCACTGAGCCACCCAGGCGCCCCTCCCCTTCTTTTTTTCATTTTATTCCCTCCCACTCCTTTCAACTTCTCTTAGTTTTTCCTTTTAATTCTTTTTTTTTTACTTTCATTTTTTTCAGTACATGTCAGAAAGCCAGATTTTACGCAAAGCCTCTTTCAATTTTTAATGCTGCCAAATGACTATGAGAAAAGAAACCCTGAAAAACCATATGTATATGGGAATAGATATAGTTCCTGGACTGCCATTTTCAAACCTTGGTCTAAATAATGTAGTTGTTACAGTTTAAATTATGTGATTAGTTCTGGATTGAGGACAATTCAAAACACTGTTAGTGAGTTCCTTATTCCATGAAGGCAAGCAAGTCTTAATTAAATGGAATGAAGATAATTTGGGGTCATGAATTTCTCTCTTCATTCTCTGCTGGCAGATTTAGGGAATGGTACTTACGGTGGGTGCACCTGTTAATAATGTTCTACTCCACTGGCTATTAACAAAAGATCACAGTCTTTTAAAATTACCATTATTTAATTTGCTTTGTGGCTCTAAATTTGGAAATTGTCATAGATACATGATTAAGAGAATGAGGAAATTATTCAGAATATCTTCAAAGATTCCCTGACAGTGAGATCAATTGTGCCAAGATTGCTTTTTGCAAAGGACATTGTCTTTTGCAAAGGAAACCCCACTGATAGAAGCACATGGAGATATAGTCTGCACAAAATCAAAGACATTAAATTGTAAAGAATAATCTGGCTGGTACCCCAGGGTATGGCCTGGATAAAGCAATAGTAAAGTTTTTATCTTTAATTTAGGTATTTCCAAGACAGGGTGAAATTCATTATTAAAATCTTCAATTGTGGTCCCATCTATTTTAAACTACACATTTAACCAAGCTGGTTACTCTAAGTGTTCACATGTAATTCTGCCCATTGTCATGAATGCCCTTGGAAATCTGTATCCTTTGATTCACCTCATATTATGGAAAATAATTAATCATATTTTCCATCATTACATCTCTGCTTCATGTCTACAAGTGCAAAGAGTTTTATAATTTAATGTGGTAAGTTTGTTCTTCACGGGTCTAGTTTTCAAACTCTTCTTTGGGTCCCTCAGTCTAGCACAGAACAGAAAATGTCTAGGGATCTAACAAATCGTCTTCATATTGAATTAATTGAACTTAGCTTGTGAGACAGTTAGGCTCCTTGTGAGTCTAAGGATAGTTCAGAGATGAAATAGAAATAAAGATATTTTGTTATATTGAGATAAGTCATGTCTACAGAAATTAAATAGCACCAAGCATATTTAATTTCTCCTTAGAAGTTGAATTTTCATAGCTTTTATTTTTAACTACTGCATTTCACTATTTATAATAAATTCAAATATGTTTAATTTTATAGTTTTGGGAAAAGGATCACATCCATGGTGATAAAATACCAATTTTTTTTTTTTAGTTTGAATGACTCTTCCATTGTAAACTCAACTTCCTTAAGAGGCATTGGATATAGTAAAAAGTATTGGAAAAAATCTAGCTAGAAAAATATGGATTCTTATCCTTGTTTTGTCATACTTTAATGATGTGACCTGGCTATGTCAGTCATCTCTCTGAGAACTAATATTTTAGCAGCCTAGAAAAATAACATTTACTTTTCTGAAATGGATGTTTGAAATAGTTGCGATGTAGATAAATAAGAATTCGCATAAAAGCAGTATCACTATGCACATATATAATTGTACTTTTTTCCCCAGAGCCTTATCATAGTTATAATTGTGTAATTTTTAATAATATCTCCTGACTTCAGGGGTGCCTGGTCCTGTGGTCCATTAAGCCTCTGCCTCTTGGTTTGGGCTGAGGTCATGATCTCAGGGTCATGAGACAGAGCCCTATAACTGTCCTCCACACTCAGTACAGAGCCTGCTTGAGATTCTCTCTTCCTCTGTCCCTCCCCCGCTCTTTCTCTCTCTCTCAAAAATAAATAAAAAAATATCTTAAAAAATATCCATTAACTCTAATAATTTCCAAGCACAGATGTGCAGTAGTCATAATAGATTAGGTTATGCTGTACACAAACAACCTCCAAATACCAAGGGCTTAAGCATAAAGAGTGTTTTTGCTCATACCATGCAAGACCTTGGGACCATATTCTGCATCACATTCCCTGAGGCTGCCAAAGCAGGTGCCCTCTGGACTACTCCCAGTATTCTTGGCAAACTGGAACGCTACCACTCTGGCAAGGGAAAAGCTCGCCAGACAGGTCAGCAACTTAATGCTTCCATTTCACAAGGCCTGAATTTGTTTGTTAAGACTCCATGAAAAAAAGTGTCACAGACTTAAACAACAGAAATTTATTTTCTCACGGTTCAGGGGAGATTGAAATGTCAGCAGACTTGGCTTCCTTCTTCTGAGTCTTCTCCTTGGCTGTAGAGAGGCGTCTTCTCACTATCTCTTCACATATTCTTCCCTGGACATGTGTCTTTGTCTTAATCTCTTCTTTTAGGGACATTAGTCATATTGGATTAGGGTCTGCCCTAATGAACTTATTTTAACTTAATTACCCCTTGAAAGTCTCTATCTGCAAATACAGTCAGATTCTGAAGCTCTGGGGGTTAGGACTTCTACATAAAAATTTTGAGGAGATACAATTCAGCCCATAATAAGAGCTCATCCAATGAGAGTGGCTGGGAAGGATAGCATCAATGACTACAATCACTATCTTTTCATTGGTATATCAAATTGTATGGCATGTACTTGTTACTTAGTAAAAAAGTTTGTAATAAACTGTTACTGATACGCCAGGCATCTTTTTTTCTGAAAATATATGTATAATTGCACATGTAATATGTAAGTATAATTCTATATATAATATACTGTCATCTACTTTAATCAAAAAACATATCCTATAAAGCTTTAAACAAAGGTATGCAATAATTTTTCCCTCTTTGGAGTAAAAATGCTGAAAAGTATCTTTTTTTCCCTCCAGTGGTCTGTTTTTGTCTTCCTGTTATAACTGAACTTCTACCTACCTCTTTTCAAGCATAGAACTTACGCTCTCCATGAATAGTATTTCAATAAATCACATACTATTGATGGAAAGGAATCTATTTCTGAATGAGGCCCAAACACAGAAACCATCAGTAAATCAGTCTTACAAGGCTCATATATCACCTGGCTCATTAGAACCCACGCTTGCTCAACTTAGAAATGAAATGAGACTTCCTCAGTGGGATTGGTTCCAGATAGAGGGACAGGGAGTAGTTCTATAGGACAATTTATTGTCTCAGGGTTCTGTCTCAAATATTAATATAAAGTTACATGGGATAGAGGACATTAAGCACATTTTCTCAGCTATATGTATAACTTTGTTGATACTTTCTACTATCCTTTAAGGAAATTAGAATATTTTTTTAAATATTTTAGTGCAAAAGGATCATTACCTATCTGTGGCTCATTTACAATAATATCATCTTGATTCCAACCTTCAGAGGATGGAAATGGATATTGACCAGTTGTTTTAGCAGTGGAAAATGAACTTCAATTTAATGCTTGTATAATAACATTATAATGGCAATGGTTACAAAGAAGATGTTCATTATTTTACACATAGGATAGATAGCTTGGCTTCCTTATAGTCTTAATAAGTTTTTGTAATTTAATTATTATATTCTCCTTAATATAGATGAGTTGCAGTGTGAAGATAACCCAGTTCTTTAAAAATAGAAAAGAATGGCCAATTAAAACAATCCTGTGGTCACTACTTCTATTTGGTTATTTTTTTTAAAGTATTAGTCCTTTAATTTTATTACATATTGATATGCATTTTCAAAGTTGCAAACAAAGGCATCCCAAGAAAGGAAATTTTGTTTCTGAGAAAGTGAAAGTAATTTCGACCACAAGATCACATTCTGCATTCTGGTAGAAAAAGTAATCTAGGAAATGTCAAATTTTATAAGTCAGTTTGCGGTTTTATAAATCATTTCAGGTTTAAACTAAGTCAAATCTGGAATCCCTAGAAGGCACAAGAAAGTTTCGCCTGCTCCATGCCACTCTAAAGGAGCCTTCAGGGGGCTTATAACTTTCATCAGACCATCTTCCCCTCATTAGGCCTCCCCTAAATAGCTTTCCTCTTATTCAAAAAATAGATGCCAGACTTAGGGTTAGTATGAGATTGGTTACCACCCCAGCAGTATATACCACAGACAGAACTGTTCCACATGGCTTGTTGTTTCCTTGACCTTAACACCAGAAGCTAGGCATTGGGTCTCCATTCTCTCAGAAGCATCTGTTACCGTAAAGGGATTCCTGATTCAATGCTGATTTGGATTGAGGGTCTGGGGTATGACCCTCAGCTACATTCACAGTTCTGTGACTGACTTTACAATTCTCTCCTTCTCCTCAGAAAATATTTAGTCTGAAGGGGGTTAGTTAGATAAATCTAGTAAAACTAGTACCTCTCTCCTTTTTCTGTCTGTTAATGTAATTGGAGGCTTTGGAAGATAAATGTAAAATTGTGATGCCTTTGTTTTCCAGTTGCTCTATATTGCCCCTTCCTTGGGACAGCTGGTCTCTCTGAGTGATTGGAAGGTAGGAGGAGCATCTCTGACAACAAAGAGTGATCAGGACAGAAAAGCAAAAGCAACAGTATAATAATGCTTTTCTCCTCAGTCACAGGTTAGAAACTGCGGAGGGGGAATTCCTTTTCTATTTGGCAGCAAGAAATATAATAGGAAGATAATGGGCTTCAGAGTCAGATGCTTGCATCTGAGTACACCACTTTTAAAATTCTTGGTCTTGTTTTTATTTATTTATTTTTTTATTTGAACCAACCAAAGAATTACAAACATGTTTACCCTTAGGATGATAAAAAAATTGGTAACACAGTATTTGACATATACTGTTGGGGTAAAATATGGTTTCCTGCTATTACTAGCATCAGAACAATGTATTATATAGAGTCACTTCCAATATTTTATCTACTTAAATCTACTTTGGTTTCTATAATTTTAAAATGCCATTTCTAATGTCCTCATTTTACTATTTTAAATCTGCATTTTCTATTATCATGGATCAGAGTTAAGTAGATTTCCTTGAACTCAATTTCTTGTGCATTAACTTCTTTCTCTCATTCTCATTTCACTTTGTGAAAGCTATGCTCTTATGGTTTAGGACAGTTAAGTAGATTTCAAAAGCCCAATTTTCTTTTTATCAACATGATAATATATTTGAATTCCTTAGTAATGGTCTTTCATCACACTATTTTGTTTTAATTCTTTCCTCTTCTGCTGGATGTAAAATTCTTTACACAGATGCTTTTGCATGGAACTTAAAAAGAGTTTTCCTCTAGTTGAAATGGTATAAAGGAGTGGATGATGGCTATGCTGAAAAAAGGTGATTTAGGATATGGTGTCCGTTCTGTCTCAATTCATGGTATAACTTTGAACGAATCCCCTCATCTGTGAGGGGTTCGGTGACCTCATCCGTTGAATGATTACATTCAGTTAAATTATCTACTAGAGTTTCCTTGCAGATCCAAATTGTATTCCACTTGAATCTGTATCTCGGCTAACAGTATTAACCAGCCCTGTTTTAGGCATTGTGCCAGACGTTTCACAGGTGAAATCTCATTTAATTCTCACTCTATGATGTATATGGTATTATCTGTATTTTACAGATTAGGAAATGAGAGTTTAGAGAAGTTAGGTGACTTGCACAAGGTCGTACAACTGGTAATTAGTAGGGTTTTTGACCTGAAATCAGGTCTTTCTGACTCCAAATGTTTTTATTTTCATTTACCATTGCCATAATCTTCCTAAAGGGAGAGAAATGAATTTCAGAAGATCAAGTAAAGTGTCTAAGTCATAAAAATTGGAGAACTATTCTGAAAATAGTTGCACTGAGATTAACAAGTTATTTCTTTTATTGTTTTCATGTGATATAAATTCATATTAGCGATATAATTCTAATTTTGAAAGAAAGAATAAAGATGTATGATAATCTGTTCTGCAAAACCCAGTTTTTTTACTACTAACAAATTGTACTTATGAATAAAACCAGCAATAATACTTTAGTTAATACTAAACCATGTGTTTAAGGGTGAAGTTGGAAGTTGGCACAGAGAAGGGTAAGGAAGTATAATAGATGCTACAATTCCACAAATTTTAAAATCCAGAAGGTGGTCTTTATTAAAAATGCTGTGGTTCAAGCAGGTTGAATGTCTATATCCAGAAATATTGTCCTCTTTATATGTTATGTCAATATCTCATTTCTAAAAGAAAGAAACTTAGTTTGAATGAATGTGAGCTTCCATTCTTTAAGAAGCTCAATGGAGGGGCGCCTGGGGGGCTCAGTGGGTTAAGTCGCTGCCTTCGGCTCAGGTCATGGTCTCAGGGTCCTAGGATCGAGCCCCGCATCGGGCTCTCTGCTCAGCAGGGAGCCTGCTTCCCTTTCTCTCTCTCTCTGCCTGCCTCTCTGCCTACTTGTGATCTCTGTCTGTCAAATAAATAAATAAAATCTTAAAAAAAAAAAAGCTCAATGGAATTCTCTCTTGATAAACCTTGGTGTACAAGAGAAGTGAAAGAAAGGATACCTGGAACAAAAGAAGCAACAGTCACACACACTCACACACACACACACACACACACAATGTGGAAGGCACAAATGAAAGATAAGTTTATATTAAAAGCTCATAAATTGAATGTGCTTATGTTTGTTATTCACTAATAAATAATCAAACTATCTACATGTTAACAGATTTGCTATCTACTTATTGATGGATAGCTTTGATTTGGCATCTAAGCTCCACTATTTCCAACTTAAGTGTTCTTGTAAAAGTTATTTTATCTCTCTTAATAATAGTACCTGCCTCTTAAGTAGGTACTTATAGGTGAAGAGAGAATAAAATGAAATAAGTTATGTATAACTTTTGATATAGAGTCTTCATAAAAGTAACTTAAAATTTACAGTTGTTGGCGTTACTGCATTATAAGGAAAAAAAAGGAGGGGGAGTGGAGCAATGTTATTTTTTGGAGTAACAAATGATAGAAAAATTAGGAAACTACATTTCTTTTTTAAAGATTTTATTTATTTATTTGACAGACAGAGATCACAAGTAGGTAGAAAGGCAGGCAGAGAGAGAGTGGGGGTGGGTGGTGGGAGCAGGCTCCCTGCTGAGGAGAGAGCCTGATGCAGGTCTCCATCCCAGGACCCTGGAATCGTGACCTGAGCTGAAGGCAGGGGCCACCCAGGCACCCCTACATAACATTTCTTTAGGCTCTCTTCTCCCAGAAAGGAGGATGATTTCAAAATTAGAAAGGAAAAAGTAAAGAGGACATGAGGAGCTAATAACAGGGTCAATGACCTATTTGAGAGTCATCTTCTCCCTTTGCCATAGTGAGAGTCTCATCACCTGTCATTTGAATTACTTCTGGGCAATAACCATCCGACCTCTAGTCTCTCACTGATTCCAATATTCCATTCATGTTGTCAACACTCACCAAAAAAGAATCTCCAGAGATTCTATAATATCCTTCTCTATTTAAAGTCTTCAGTGCCCTTTATTCCCAGAGGATAAATTTGGAATGGCATTTGTGGCTTTTACCAAATTGCACCGAATTTAAATCTAACAGCACATTTTTTTTTTTTTTACTTATAATTTATGCCTTGGTGTGTATTATAATCTTACTCAGAGTACTTTAACCGCTCCTCCTTTTGATGATAAATCATTTATTTTCCTTTAGAATTCAGTTTAGTATTACCTTTTTAAAGTCTTTCTCAAATCTCCATGGTTTAGTTAATTTAATCTTACTCTTCTCCCAGGTTCCTTTGAATATGATTTTGTTGTGAAACACTATATTTGTTCAAAAGTCTATCTCCTTCACAGTATTTTGAGCTCCTCAAGGACAAGGACCTGAATTGATTCTTAAAACAGCAAGGTCTACTGTGGTATCTGGACCATTTTATTAATATCTGTTAACTGGATAAACAAATAATAAATAATAAATAAATAAGTGTGTTAAATCCCTGGACATTTCTAGGATATTTAAAGCAATATAGAAAGTTTTTATTTCAATAATCAGTGAGATTCACCAAAAACAAGTATATGAAACTGAACTTGTTTGTTTTATACTAATAATGTATTTTATATTTATTTGTGGTGCAGATCCACAATTGTCTCCAAAACCATTTTCTTTATTCCTTAGTAACAGAATACCTAAATTTTTACTGGGCACATGGGCACACAGAATTTAAAAAAGCACTTTCTAGATTTCTTTTAAGCAAGATATGGCTGTATGACTAACTATTAGATAATAGGATATATGTGGAAGTGTCATGAAACAGCTGCCAGAATCCTTTCCTAAAACAAATTTGCATTGTACATTCTTCTTTACCCTTCCTCCTTTATGCTGCCTGGAATGTGGGTGTAATAATTGGAACTTGGAACAGCCATCATGAGCAATGACTTGACCTTGGGATTGGAGACCATGAATGATGAAGAAATAGAAAGAACCTGGGATCTTGAGAATTGTATAAAATAGAGCATCTATACTAGCTTTGGACTACTATCTCATACTTCTAAATGAAAAATAGATAAGTTCTTATTACACTTGAAGCACTTTTATTCTGGTTCTCTGTTAACATATACTATGAATTAGCAGATAGAATTCAGGGCATAACCTATAATTCAGCGCTGAGTGTATTTTGAAATATGTACATTGCAGAGACAATAAGAGTCTTGCTTATTGCCATAGGACTGGTAAGTAGCAACATATGGAAAGGAATTTGGACTCCTTGCCTTCTAATTTTGTGACATCACATACCTATACAACTTCCCCCAAGCTTTTGTGCCTCATTTGTGGAGGATACAAAGTCCATCTCAGAAGATGGTCATAAATGAGATGATGCTTAAATGCTCAGTAAATGTCCATTGCTTTCCCCAGTGGAACTATCTTTGCTAAATCTGTAGGAGTAGAAGAATATTCTTGACAGTTTATCAGAATTCCAGGAAAATACTTGGCAAATTATCTTCGGTATGACATACTTATAGATAAGATAGAAAAATGTGCATGTGTTAAGTGATAGAACTATTCAATAAATGCACAGCCACCCCCAAATGTGTTGTTAAATAGATGATTGTCACCTTGAGGGAGGTATTTTGTGGCCTGTCATAAGATACACTATTTAGTCTTATAAATTTTTATCAGTTACTTGGATGAAGGGAGGTTTGTCAAAGTTACAAGTGATGCAATGTTGGCAAAGGAAGCTAAGGTTTTAGATAATGGATGAAATGTTTAATAGTTTATTTCAACAGTTTTATCCAACAACCTTAACTTGTAGATCTAAATTAACAAGAATCTTAACAGAATTAACAAGAATCTTAACTTTTTTAAAAATTTAAAAATTGAAATATCAATTGCACAAGTACTGAACTGAGACACCTGGCTTAAAAGAAGCTCAAATTGAGTTTAAGCTTCATAAGTAACAATAGTAATTAAGGAACGTTATGATTTTTTGTTGTCAATAAAAGTCTATATTAGGGTTTTACCAAGTATGTTTTGTAAACAATTCAGGTCAAAATTCTTTGGAATGTTTCTTTAGTATTTATATTCATACCGACTTCAAGGGAAATACGTTTAAAATATGTGTCCCAAAAATTTCTTGGGAAAGAGGGCTTTAAATATTGAAAATCACTGATTTAGATGAGTGAAGTATCATTTTTAGAATATTCTTCTCCATTCTGGAAACTGCATATTAAAAGATACATTATTGATTCTGGGTCTATCCAGAATGATATCCATTTGGCAAAAGGATTAAAAGGCTATGGCTTGTAAGGATTCAAATGAGAAGTTGAGATTATTTATACAGTAGAAAACTAGACCCACAAGAATCATATTAGCAGTCTTCATATATTGAAAGTGTTTTTGTCTAGAAGCAGAAGGTAGAACTTAATATCATGGAGCCAATACTACAGTAACATGTAAGCAGGAGTCTTGATTCAGTCAAATCAAACACATACAAATTTGATGCTGTCATTTTTCTGTAATTATTCCAGCAGAAACTGGAAGAACATCTTGCAAGAGGACTTTTCATTTTGGCAGGAATTTATTACACGATTTCTAGTGTTTGAATAATCTTGGTACCTTACTTTCGCTTTTTGTTCCTTCAAATCACTCATTGATAGGAAACTCAAAATCCCTGTGTTAAGAATGTAAAACCACAAGAATACTTTACTTCTAATTACTAGGGTAACTTAGAACTGTTGGACCTGAAGAAACAAGCTGTGACCCTCTCAGTTTACCTGGAAGGTGAAAGCAATCACTCAATCCGAATCCAATCCAATAAAAACTTTATATGTTAGTTTTTTAATTGATAAAAACATTAAATACATATTTTAATTATTGATGGAAAGTATATGAATATGATATATTGCTTTCTAGCATTAAAAATATCTACTGTCCACTGAAAATATCCTAGGTGTAGCCTTAAAACTCTCCTAAAATCTCAGTGAAAACACACATATTTAGATTTGGGGGGAAATATTATACTAGCATTGGTCTTCATGCTTGTTCATACATACACCCACTGCTAATAGATTTGGTCAGTATTTTCCAAGGAATTGTATAATGAGAACATTAGTGCTGAAAAGAGATATAGTATGTCCAGTTCCATAAGGGGTGAAATCATTGATTTGTGTAAGCTCTTTCCTGCTGGTGCCTTCAGAACTGACTGAGCTAGCAAGAAATTCAGAATCTATCTTACCATATCTTCATATGATTATGTTTATTGCCCTTAGAACAAAGTTAAAAATTAATTGAGCTCTAAGGTCAAATTTTTATCAACATTATTTTTTAAGTCAATTTAATTCTTAAAGAGTAACATTTCAACAGAGCTCCTAAGCTAATAATTTTTTACATGCTTTATGGCATAAGGGAAATATTTTTAGATAATAAATCCCCAAGTTATTTAATACTGTTTGCTGTAAATTTAATGTATAAAGCATTCAGCGATAACTATAAAAATATATTTAAAAAATTGTCAATTCATTAACTTCTACTCCAAACAGAGCCCATGTGTTATAAGAGTGTCCTAAATACACAGATGCAAAATCCTGGCACTCACATTGCTTATAATATAGCTGAGAAGATAAAACATTAAAGTGAAATAAATTACACATGTCTCCAAAGAGTATAGATCTTTAAGCATGAATTAATGTGTTTAAAACGGGCCGTTAAGAAGTAAGTTATAGTGATAAGTAAGGATATAACTTTGGAATCAGGGCTAGAAACTGTTTCTATTTTGAGTAGAGGGTAGTATATTTCAGGAAGTTAAAATTAAGTAACTAAAATGAGAAGGTTGAAATATTATAAGCACCACATAAAGATTAGAGCATGAACTTGCAGTCCAAGTGACTTCCTCACCTGGACGGTTTGCTGTGATATGCTCAATGTGTTAACGTATCTAAGGGAAGATCCTATCATTTAGGAGATGTGCTGCTTGTCAAGGAGAGACAGAAAGGTAGGTCTCAGGGGCAAATGCCTTTACAAAAGGCCGTGGTCTCTTTCCCATCTTCCTTCTAGCTACCTTTCACCACATCCTCCCTGGGCACCCCCACTCGCTTCGTCTTACTTTCCTAACTGATTTCTTTGGCATTTACATCCCTATTAGTTTTGTATTACTGTTCCTTATGTATATCTTTGTGTGTTATATGTTACCTTCCTAGTAAAGATGATACTGATTTAGCTCTTAACTTTGCCAGGGACATTTGCTTCACCCATTCTCCAATGCAGTTATATTATGATTTTTGTTTGTATCTCTACTCAGTTGTTATGAACATAAACATATTAACATCTGAGCCATGAAATGTAACAAAAACAGCAGCAGCAACAACCACCACACAAAATTCTTCTTTAGCATTCAATAGGTATTAGATACAAGTTTCATTTCCCTTCTCTTCCGTTCTTATTCTTGGAGTTCAAAGTTATTTCTTTAGTTTTTAAAGATTTTTATTTGGCAAAGAGAGAGAGCACAAGCAGGGGGAGCAAGAGAGAGAGAAGCAGGCTCCCCACTGAGCAGGGAGCCTAACATGAGGGTCGACCCCAGAACCCTGGGATCATGACCCGAGCTGAAGGCAGCCACTTAGCTGACTGAGCCACCCAGGTGCTCCTCAAAAGTTATTTCTTACTTTCTCTTTTAAAATCATCCAACCATTTTTAATCTTTCTTTCTTTCTTTTTTTAAACAGGTGACTTTTTTTTTTTTTTTTTTTAATTTGACAGACAGAGATCACAAGTACGCAGAGAGGCAGGCAGAGAGAGAAGGGGAAGCAGGCTCCCCACTGAGCAGAGAGCCCAATGCGGGGCTCAATCCCAGAACCCCAGAATCATGACCTGAGCTGAAGGCACAGGCTTTAACCCACTGAGCCACCCAGGTGCCCCACATTTTAATCTTTCTAATATAATTGGTCTTCCAAGCATGTCTCCTTTTAGTCCATTAAACACACACACACACATACCACACACACCAAAGATACTACCAATTTCATTGATTTCTTGACTATCACTCCTGGAGTCTCTCCTCCATCTGTTTCAATCTGACTGTTGTCTGGGTCCAGTGGGCCACAGCATACTAGCAGTTCCCACCATCCTGTGGATTTCTTTCTCATCTCTCCTGCTAACACCCTTCTTATGTTGGAGTCCCACACTTTCATTTTCCTTCATTTAATTCCTCATTTTGCTGGAGCATATCCTCAAGTCAATTTCTGGGAAGGGATTTAAGAAATGATTTTTGACACACTGATTGAAAATATCTTTATTCTGTTCTCAAACTTCAGAGTTCAGTACCTAGAATTTCATGAAGGAGTTAATTTTTCTCCCAAATTTAATGATGATGGTCCATACACGGGCTTCTAACTCATTATTGCCATTGAGCGGTCTGAAATCAACAATCTGATTTCTGAACTTTAGCTTCTTTTTATTTTTCTTTCCTATCTTCATTATACTAGGCAGCAAAAATATCTTTACATTTGGAAGCTTGGTTCCTTTGGGTCTGTAAACTTTTTCCATATTATTTAGTTAATAGTTTCTTTCCCTCTATTTTTCCTATTTTAAAATTGCTATTAATATAGACGTCCTTCTAATCATTTTTGTTTGTTTATTTCCTACTTTGCCTTTTATTCTATTTTTTAGGAGGTATCTTCAAACTCATGTTGTTATCTGTTGTGGGGGGTGCAAAGAGAAAAGTGTATTCCCCACTGAGCAGGGAGGCCAACTGAGGGCTAAATCCCAGGACTGTGGGATCATGACTTGAGCTAAAGATAGATGCTTAACTGACTCGGCCACCGAGGTGCCCCTACAGTTATATTTTTAATTTCTTAAATCATTCTGTTCTCTGCATGTTTGTCTGTTATCTCTTCATACTCATCTGCGCTTGTTTCAGAGTGGCAATATCTTCTTTTTTATCCCTTTGGATATTAAGTAAAACATTTTGAAGCCTTTTTATCCTCTCTTCTGCCTGGTTCTCCTGACTTCCTTTTTACGGATTATTTTAGTCTCTTGTTTTTCACATCAAAAGATTTTCTGAAATGTCTATTGATCCTTGATTAGATAATTCTGTTTAAGACACATACACTGAATCTTCAGAATCTTGGTACATACTTCAAGGGAAATGAGACTTGTTACCAGCTGGGATTCATAGATCCACATAACTCAGGGTTTGTTATGCTGGGTACATTTTCCTTGACAGTGAAGTAATCTTGTCTGTCACTTGGGAAATATACATTTGGCTGCGAGTGTTTTTTTAAACTGACTAAAGAAAGAGGATTATATGTGGTTGATTTTCAATACGGTGATTTCTGGTCTCTCTTGTGCCTGGTTCCCTCCAAAGTTGGGTCCTTCTAGATTAACATCTCCAGAAGGAAATCCTGGAATCCAAGAACTACTTATATAGACTTTCAACTACACCTCTTATTTTTTTCCTTACTGCTACTCCTACTTTTAGAGTTATAAGTTTCAATTTCTTAATCTTTCTGGATTTCTGTTTTTCTTTTTCTTGTTTTCTGCATTGGATAATTAAGTTTCAGCTTATTCAGGGCTCCACATTATGTATCATTTGCCCATCTGATTTATTTTTCTCATTTTGCCTTTTTGGACTTACTCTTTTTTTTTTTTTTTTTTTTTTAAAGATTGTATTTATTTATTTATTTGACAGACAGAGATCACAAGTAGGCAGAGAGGAAGGCAGAGAGAGAGAGAGAAGTAGGCTCCCCACTGAGCAGAGAGCCCAATGCAGAGCTAGATCCCAGGACCCTGAGATCATGATCTGAGCCAAAGGCAGAGGCTTTAACCCACTGAGCCACCCAGGCACCCCTGGGCTTACTTTTCTTTGTAATTTCATAAAGTTTTGGGATGGAGAATATGTAAATCAATGTTTATTTATTTTTTTAAAATATTTTATTTATTTATTTGACAGTGAGAGATCACAAGTAGGCAGAGAAGCAGGCAGAGAGAGAGGGGGAAGCAGTCTCCCTGCTGAGCAGAAAGCCCAATGCAGGGCTCCATGCCAGGACCCTGAGATCATGACCTGAGTCAAAGGCAGAGGCTTAACCCACTGGGCCATCCAGGCACCCCTGTAAATCAATGTTTAAAAATCATGTAACACAAGGAGGTTCTAAATAAATTTATTTTAGGAGTGACAAAAGGAATTCCATCTCCTCCCAAGATACAGTCTTGAGGAAAAAAAATATATAAATTGTTGCAACTTCTCAGATTATAAAGCAAAGGTCATTGACATTAACAGCGGTTGGCCTTGTAATGGTATAAACCAATTTTTGGGCAGAGTCAAATGGTAGTTTGTGAAGTCATTTTATGACTGTCAATGTTTAAAAAGCTGGTTAAATTTAGGAGACTATAATAATGATTTTTCCTGAAAACCCTCTATGTAAGAAAGAAATATATTCAGGTAGAAAATAAGGGCTCTTGGATGAGGGTTCCCACGAATTTTCTTTCCTTTAGGCAGAAAAGGCATTGCCTGAGAACAAGAGCATGGAAGCTTCAAAAGTTATCATCACTGGAAACTAACTTTCTGTATTTGTGGATCCTTCTTATGAGCTTTCTACTCAAGCCTACACTTAAGAAACAGATGTACTCTTGGTGTGCTGACAAATCAGGTTTAGAATATGCAAGGTTTAAGGACGGACTCTGGGCCAACACAATTTCACAGGATAAATGTGGTGCTGAGTTGAAGAACAAATTTCAGAAAATAACTTTTAAAAAAAGGCAAGTTGGGCAGCCACTATTTCAAACATAGAATTAGTCCAGTGAGGAAACAGAAGACATTAAAATGGAAACAACAATGACTGAAAGTTAACACCTATTTTCATCATGGCTCCTGGAGGCCAGGTATATCATTCTAGAACCATTTAGCAGAACAGAGAGTGCATATGAAGGAGTCCAATCAAAGTCTCCCTACTGTACATATAGGGAACTTACTATGAAAACTTTTAGGAAGAGCCTGAAAATCAGACAAGGTTTCAGTGAACCAACCAGAGATTTGTCAGCACCATCCGTAGGTCAGGAGGTAAATAGGGAAGGAGTGACTTTTGTACTGTAAGAGTTGGGGCTGCCTGGTGGGAACTGGCATAACAAAGGATATATATATCTGAAATAACAAAGGAGATTTTATATATATATAAAGGAGATTTATATATATATAAAGGAGATTTTATATATATATATATATATATAAAATAGATTCCACTAGAGGTAGAGATAAAGAGAGGGACAAATACTGGCTTTTCCTTTCTTCATGCCCTCCCATATCCCACCAATTCATTTCATTCACTGACCTTAACTAGAAGCCAAATATCAGGGAATCCTAAAAAATATAATTTTCAGGACCAAGGCAGGGAATGTAGTTAAGAGCAAATGAGTTAAAATCTGCTCTTGGGCTGTATATACTCTCTCCACAAGTATTGTGCTTATGAAACCAGCAAATAAACCCTGGATTGTCAGGGGATGGCCACACTAATTTTCTGAGTGGGTCTTTTTGAACAGCCTTCTCTGCAATGGAATCCTTAGTAAATATTTATGTTGGAAAGATTTATTATAGTTTGGGCTAATTCTTGAGCTGTATATCTTTTTTACAGCTTCTTCAAAGTTTATTGCCCCCTGAACTGGTCTTGCCCTTCCCAAGTTCCAAAAAAACCATTTAACCTGTTAACTATTGACTGAAAAAATCTGTGCATATCTCTGCTTCAGGATATCTCTCTATCATGTTAAAGAGACAGTAAAAATATATTACCGGAAATGCATCCTAATGGAGAAATAGCAACTTTTTACTCCTCTTTCTACTCTACTAATTTGCTACAATTCCACATCTGGAATAGCAGCTACAATCAGAGACCCTACCTACTCAAGTTTACAATAATTCAGTTATTCTTACAGACCCATTAGTCTTTGAAAATGACCAAATCTGAGAGTTAAGTGGGCTGTGCAGTAAACCATTACTCTTGCATTTTTCTTTGCCTTTTTTAGTGATTCAGTATTGCTTTTTATATATAATTTTCTTAGGATGAATTATAGTAACTTGGCTCTCCCTTCTATAATAATTCTTCCTAAAGATTCTGTCAGCTGCTTACAGTTATTTCCAGAACCTATGTACTCTGGAACTAGAGGAGCCAAACACAAGTGTCCTATTGATTATACAGTGAGATGGCCATAGGTCAAAATTGCATTTTTGTATTTGATCCCCAACAACACCTTTGTCTATTTTCCCAAGAACTAGTATTAATTCAGAGTTAGTGCCCAAGTGTAAATTTGGCAGGATCTTTTGGCAAGGACAGGAGATATATTCTTAGAATTTATTTCTGATTTCACTATGATATCTTTCCTCATAAATACATGACATGCTCTTCATTCAAGGATACCATGTCTGTTGCAGGATTTAGGTCTGGAAATTCAATAGAAATTTATGACTCTCTACTGAAATGACACTCCAGACTCCTGCCCATCTCATTTGGATTTTTTTTAGTTGTATTAATCAAATATGGTCTTATTGCACATTCTGTATCAATGCTACAATCAAGAAACTTGCTATAAAGATCTCTAGGGGTTAAATGATGTTGGTCATCATGATGTTCTGTTGCCTGAAGTGGTTAGAACTGCAAATCTGGCTCTGGTATTTATAGCACTCTTTTAACTCACCCACTCAGTAACTTTCTGCCCCATGGAAATTAGGGACTCTATTTTATCTGCAGCCTGGAAGCATCCCTAACCAACATCTTAGCCCAACAAAATTACAGATTCTCTTAAATGCTTTTCCAGTTACTGTAACTCCTAGCAACAGTGCCTTTTGTAAGACCTCAATACAAGACATGCCTTCTGAGTGAGGAAATATGTGGGTGGGCCTTAATGACAAATCCACTATCACATTCCTCTTTCAGGAGGATTTGGGTTTCTTCTTTATATCACACACACAAGTTGTTTTTCTGATATCCCAACTCTATTTAGCAACAGCACAGCCTTAGTAAAAACTTCATTACCCAGTTGAGAAAGCCATTAGAACCACTTTCGAATGCGAAGGTTGACACATTGATCCTGAGATCTGTAGGAAGTGCATCCATATTAAGTTAATAGCCTCACCTAACATTACCTTCTCTACTATTTCTGATGTCCTTGAATTAGTCCCTCTTCTAGTTACCCAAATGTTTGCTAATATAAATTAGAAAATTTTAAGCATTTTTGGCATATACTTCTTAGCCTCCCTGGGCTGATTTTCAACTGCTTCCTTATAAGTTAGGAGTGGTCTGTGACATGACTGTGGTTTTGGAACTGGAGAGAATGGGGAAGGCAAAGATGGGACACAGAGAGAACTGGTTCCTTCTTGTACCGTAACGGTCCCCTGCATGCAGAACTACACTTGGAGAAAATCAGAGACAGGGCTGTTCAGGCTTATTGGGCTTGTAGGTACAGGGTGTGCTGATTCCTCCAAATTCCCCTATACATATATATCCCAGTCCTGCCTTCTTCTTTCCCTATCAGTGTCATAGTTCTCACATAAAAACCTTGAAAACATTGTGAATTCACTTGATGTCAGAATTTGTCAATCTGTAGGATAAAGTAGTGTACTTTTAAATTTTGAGATATTTCTGTCCTTTGAATTTGAAAGCTTGCCAATCTTTTTAATATATCTCAAAGATTCCACTAGTATCTTGACCCAAAATTATAGGTATTTTGCAGATTATGTTTTGTAATTCACTTTTCTTATGGTGTTCATTGCTGTAAAGGCAACTACCTCTTTCCGTAGACCTTGACTCTTTAATGGAATTTATGTTCTGGAAGAAGCAATGCAGTCCCTAAAGACTCGCATTCATTTCAAAGAGGTCATTTAATTAACTGTTTTGTCACCATTCACCAGGAGGTTCCAGGTTATAATTCTTCACTAGTGGATTTTCACTGTTTTAGGGTCAAATTATGATCACTCTAGCCTGTTGAATAGTGTCCCCTAGAAATTCACATCCATCTGAAACCTCAGACTATGACTTTATTTTGGAAATAGGTCTTTTGCAGATATAATTAAGGTAAGGATAGAGATTCGATCATACTGGATTATGGTAAGCCCTAAATCCAAGGCAAGTGTCCTTAAAGAGAGAGAAAAGGACAAACAGAGATACAGAAACTATATAAAGATGGAAGCAGGGATGCAGTCTCTTTTGCCCAAGCCAAGAAATACGAGGATCCACCAGAAACTAGGAGAGAGAAAGAAATATTTTCCCCTTGAGCTTTTGGAGGGAGTAAAACTCTGCCCACATCTTTAATTTTAGCCTTCCAGGCTGTAGCACTGTGAAAAAATTAATATCTGTCATTTAAAGCCACCAAGTTTGTGGTAATTTGTTATAGCATCTCTTGGAAAATAATACAATCACAAGTTACATTTCTTTTCATTTATCAGAGTTACATGTACCATTCTTATTTTATTTATTTGTTTGCTAACCGGAATTCTTAGTTTCAAGCAGAAAAAAAAAAAAATTTACTCTTTTCTGACTAAAAACAACCCATGCAGTTTATTGAGGATCCCCATGAAGTTTTGGGGATGAAGCTTGGAAAATGGTAAGATAATGAATAGAAGTCTAGGCAGTCAGAAGCAGCCTAGATGGGGGACACAGGTCCCGTCTGATGAGCCTGGCACTGCCACAACCATGGAACACCATATCAAAGAGCTGCTCCTCTTCAACTGCTCTAAACCCAGTATAACACTGTTGACCCTGCTGCCACTGCTCTTTCGCCCCTGAACATTGTGGATGCTTCTGACATTGCCACAATGGAGTCTTCTCTCTCCTTACTTCTTGGAATTATTAGATGCAAATTTGGAGTCCTAAGAGGTCCTATGATATCGGTCTAACCTGAGTTAGTTTTTCATGACTTAGTTTGCAGGAAGACAAAAAGAGAGCCTGGACATGCAAACATCAGTCCTTAGAAATTGATGAGGACTCTGCCTGCCACCAGATCTCATAAATGTTGGGAGGTAGAGTGGAATTTCACAGTCACAGGAAGGAGATCAAAAGTAGGGAAACAAAATCAAAATAAAACAAGACCAAAACAGCAAAAAGTCTTCACAAATATGTGTTGCACATGTTTAAGGCCAGTTCTATTGACTCCATAGAGAAAAGAAACCCCTTCCAGACTCTGTCAAAACCCCTTCCAAAACTGTCATATAGTCCTAATGAGAAGTTGCATTAGGTTTTGTTGCCTGAATGCTGTCTTTCTGGTAGAAAAAAGAATGGTAAATACACAGTTGTTTCTTGTATCTCACTAATTACAAATTTCTAAAACATTTGGAATAATAGTATATTTACTTTTCTCATTTAATCTCAGAGATCTTTGCCCATATTTTATTATTATGGTATCTTTGTTAGTGCCATATTCAGAATTAAATTCAGGTGGTTAACTAATAACATTTGAAATGAATGAAAATGGCATTTTTATTTACATATATGTAAAAATATCAGGGACAATATTAATGAAACTCAAAGCTTTGATACTATTGTTTAAGGAAGTTAAGTGAATAAAAAAAGCCACTTTAAATGTCAATTGATAGTATTATTTCAAAAAATGTATTTCATATTGATCAAGAAAGAAATGCTAAAAATGAGTTTAATAGATCACTTGAGATGAAGAAAAATTTACTGATGATGGTAATATCTTATTGTCTAGGAAAATCAGGTTTATTATTGTCACTGGAAGTTCCCCAAATAAACTTATTAACCAATTCAAAATAAAAATCAATTTTCATGTTTTATGCTGTCACCACTATTGATGTTTGAATACATATGACTGAATGGCTTGTCTTTCTGTTTGTCGAATAATGTGTGAGAATAAGTCACCAGTGTAGCATACATAACATTTATCAAAGATTTAGGAATTGGAAAAAAAAATGTCATGTCACATTACTTTATTCCATAACTCCGAGCTTGAATGAACTTCTGGTAAACTTTAGAAAGGAATGGGAATCTGAAAAGGTTCAGCAAACATTTTCACTCTATGAGTTCATCCAATTTTAAATTAAAAGCATTCTCTTATATTCCCTTTATTTGAAAATAATAACACTTGCTTTAAACATGTATTTGTGGTTAGGTATTGCAGATTGCTTTGCACTTCCTCCGTTGTATCAATCTTCTATTTTATTTTTCTACTATAGATATTGGAAAACTAAAAATTACATTTTTGATACTTCTTTGTCCCTATGGTTCTGGACGCTAATTGAGTCCCACTAAAAAGATCCACCCATATGAGATTTGGAAAGCCCAAGTGGGATTGAGACCATCTTTCTGGTGTTCAACTGATTTCTGCAGGCAGTCAAGGTCATGGAGATAGGACACTTTTCTGCAGCAGTCAGCATTCCAGTTTTTCTTCTCCAACTTCCTGGTTATTAAAAACAAACCAAACCAAACCAAAACAAACAAACAAAAAAACCTGCTACCATGTTCCTGGACCCAGGCTCTAGTTTTGTGAATTGGGAGACATTTATGGTAGTGATGGCTTCCTGACTCTGGATTCTTGATGTCTGTAATGCAATCATGGCAGTGTGATTTTCATCTCAACAGTTTCCATGGTGGCTTCAGTGGTAAGAGCTCCCTTGGCAGGCAATTTGTCAGGTTTGGGAGTCAGTCTTTGAAATACCATTTTAAATTTTACTCTTCCAACCCTTGCGATAATTTGTGGGGACCTATATATTTCCCTATAGAAAGTCTCTTTCTAAATTCATGCATAGAGTACTTTAGCATTTTTCATTTCCTGAGTAGAAGGGTGACTAATAAAACATTTAAAAATAATCCTCACCAGACAATTTCATCCATCTCCTAAACATGAATTATGGCATCCAACAAAGTGTAGGCAGCTCAATTTGAAGATGGACACATCTTTGAAAGGTAGCCAGTTGGATCTTCTCTTCAATAAAAGTGCATCTTTGGCTGAACCACAACCAGCTTAAAGAAGCAAGACATAGGAAGGATTTATAGAATGGAACAAACTGCGAGTCTCACCCAGGTAGTTAGTTGGGGGAATTGTCATCTTCTCTGTGACCTGCAGGCCCTACCTCACAAAGCTAATCATTCACTATGCACTCAGATCCCTGTTGTTATCACAACTTCACTCGAAACCTGGACAATAAAGAATCTAATATGTAATGGTAAGATTTTTTAAATCTCCCAAAAGAGATGAAAGAAATATATTTACAGTCTGGTTTTCTAGTTAGACTTCATTATATCTATCATGAAATGTGCCCTTTACTTTCTTTTGCTTCATTGAAAATAAGGGGATATCTACTTCTCAGAGACGCCTAGATCTTACTTAGTGATGAAGAAAAGCATTGCCCTAGTTTTCCTGGAGACTTGTTTTCTGTTCATTTGTGTTAATTTTTATGGAGCTGGTAATTAGTGAATCACTTAACCAAAATATCTTCCTAGTAATCAGGAGTTCATATTTTACAATTATTACTAAGTTCTTCCACAATAAATGGTGGCAAAAAAGCATTTGAAGCCATAAAAAATGGGCCATTTAATGAAATTAAAACTCTGGCTTGCCAGAGTATAATACACGATGACATGTTGCTTGAAGGAAGTCCATTTTGCTCAGAATAAATAAACACTGGTGGAAAATAAATCTCTGTTTTAGATTTCAAAGGCCGTTGTTTACAATATTGCACCTAAGGGTGAAAAACAAATGAGGTAAATGAATTTGTATATACATTCCATGATTTTCCAGCAGTGTTATAATTAAGACTATAAAACATTGCCTTTAGCAAATAGCTATTGTGGGAATTCTTCCCCACAGCCTTATGCATGGCAGCACACTTTGTTTGCCTTGATTTCTTCTGACAATGATTAGGACTGTCTGCAGAAGGAAGGCAAAATATAATTTTTATATAGAATTGTTTACAAGAAAGACAAATGCTAACAGGATTAGCTTACCCTGATTAGCTTCTGAAAAATAGAGACAATTCTAGAGTCAAAATCAATTCCCTTCATAGAGCAGAGAAAAACAATTCCTGTGGTTTGAATGGAACCACTGAGGCCCTGATGGTCCCTGGTCAGAGGCTCAGAATATCACAAATCATACATAGAATTGCACAAATTCTAAGATAGGTGGGGGACATCTCTGCATTATCACTGTCATTGTCAACCTATTGTACCTTAGCCCTGATGTGACTGAATTTAACTCACTTTTAGCTAAAAGGCAGACTGCATACTTAATTCAACATTAATACCTCACATCCAAGCCTTGATGTGATAGTGGGAGCCAGCTTCCCAAAGCTCCTGGATGTATTCCCTACAGGCTCTGTGTTTCCTCCTACACAGAACACTGCTCTTTCTCAGTTTCTTCCATTGGCTCTTCTCCTTCTTTTTGACATTTAACTATCAGCATTTCCCATCACTCATTCCTTATGCTTCTTCTCCTTTCCATGCACAATCATACTTTGGGTAATTGTATGCAGGCTATGGACATAAATACCATCCCTATCCTTACAATTCCCAGACTGATATCACCAACCTCAGACTTTCCTTTGGTTCTAGACTCTCCTGTTTGGCACCTAAATTTTAATATGTTTGAAAAAGGACTTCTGATCTGTATCTCCAAACTCACTACCTTCCTAAGTCTTCACAGTTACTTTTCACGCAGGACAAAAGCATAACGTCATGCTTGTTTTCATTTATCTTTCACAACCCAAATCTAGTGCATCAACGTGCCCTGCTAAGATATGTCAAAATATATCCAGAATCGAATCACATCCTCACTGCCTCCACTGCTGTTCTGTTCAAGTTGTCATCATGCAGACAGTGACAACTGCAGCATCTCCCCGCTGGTCTCATTCCTTCCATCCTTTCCTCTTATTCTTCTCACCAACTTCACCCTCAAGTCTATTCTCCAATATAGTTTAAAAATATTTATCAGAGCACATTAAACTCAAAGTCCTTCAATGATTTCCATAGCATTTAGAATAATCAAAATTCTTCCTCATGGCATAAAAGAATTCCTTGGATCTGAATCAGGACTATCTGAGTGACCTGATCTCCTCCGAGTTCTTCTGGCCCACTCACTTCCAGCCCCACTGACTGAATGCTTGGCTGTTTCTTGAGCTCTACGCTTGCTTTGGAGACTTTATATTTGCTCTTCTCCAGTGCCATCTCCTCTAAGAGAACATGCTTGATTCTCTAACCTAAATAGCATACGAAACTAACATACTCTGTTTCTTACTCGACTTTCTTTGTCTTCATATCTCTTAGAAATTCCTCTTTGAGAGGAGTTTTTAAAAAAAAATTTTTATTTTATATTTTCTTTCTTTTTTTTTTTTTTAATTTGCTTACTCGTCCTTTCCTTCAACAAAACATTGAGTTCTGTTTTACCAAAAGTATCTATTCTTTTTCTTATTTGCCACTGTGTCTTTGTGCCTAGATCACAGCTTGTCAAATAGTAGGTGCTCAAATATTATTCACAAAACAAATAAAATTTCATTTTTCTCCCTTCTCTAAGTCAGCCTCCTCTTGAGTATAGCAATATCAGCATGCAAATTAGTCCCTCCTTAAAGAAAGAGATTATTAATCCTTACTTGCTTATTCTGAGCCCCTGGTACTCACTCCTAAGTCTCACAGAGACATATTATCTGAGCTTGACTCTCCTTTTGGTTGTCTTCACTTTACCAGATAGTTAACATTAAGGAATGATTATAACTTCTAGAAAGAAATTATTTTTAGTCTGACATTGTAGATTCCATTCGAATTACATATTGGTGCCAGGAGTTAAGAAACAGAATAATTTTAACAAAATAAAGCTTTCACAAACAAAAACATAGCTTTAGTTAAAATAATTTTATTTAAAAATGATTCTCATTTATTACTCTAGTTTTTCTTCACTCTTTGTGCTGAACAGAAGCTTATTAGTTTTGTCTCCATTGTACTTATAGAGAGAAACTGAGGAAAAATCTATAATTATTATCCGTGTTTTGAGAATTAACATCTTGTTTTTACTTTTTTGTGTTTATGATTTTTTAATGTTTAGAATTTGGTACCTGCACAAATACCAAGATGAAGATAGTGCGGAATGCTAAAATAAAGATGGTAGATATGTTTAAATTTATTTAAGCTCAGAACTGAGCACATGCATTTGATATGCTATATTAATTTTTTAAAATATTTATTTATTTAATTTTTCAGTGTTCCAAGATTCATTGTTTATGCAACACACCCAGTGCTTCATGCAATATGTGCCCTTCTTAATACCCACCACCAGGTTCACCCATCTCCTTACCCCTCTCCCCTCCCAAACCCTCAGTGTGTTTCTCAGAGTCCATAGTCTCTCATGGTTCATCTCCCCCTTCGATTTCCCCCAATTCACTTTTCCTTTCCTTCTAATGTCCTCCATGTTATTCCTTATGTTCCACAAATAGGTGAAACCATATGATAATTGGCTTTCTCTGCTTGATTTATTTCACGCAGCATAATCTCTTCCTGTTCCGTCATGTTGATACAAAGTTGGGTATTCATCCTTTCTGATGGCTGTGTAATATTCCATTGTATATATGTACCATATCTTCTTTATCCATTCATCTGCTGAAGGGCTCTTCCCATAGTTTGACGATTGTGGCCATTGCTGCTATGAACATTGGGGTACATATGGCCCTTCTTTTCACTACATCTGTATCTTTTCACTATATCTGTGTAATATCCAATAGTGCAATTGCAGGGTCATAGGATAGCTCTATTTTTAATTTTTTGAGGAAACTCCACACTGTTTTCCAAAGTGACTGCATTAATATTTTTGTATTAGATTAACTTTACTTTCTCAAAAATTGATGGAATCTTAATCATCATTAAATATTTATTATGATTCCATTATTTATGACACAAGCTGTTTACTTGTGGTTTACTTCTTAATACTTGCTTTCTATGGAATGAACTATTTCCATAGTTATATAGATTAGTGTTCAAGGACCTTCAAACATTTGGTCTCTCTTTAGACAGTTTATGATTCTATCAAGTATCTTTTCATCAATGAGCTACTAAAAACAGGGAAAATTAGCATATTTTACTGTAGTTGAAAAATAACCTCTATCATATTTACATTGTTTTAGAGTTTACAAAGACAGTCATAAACATCATTTTACTTGTTTCTGACAGTACCACTTTAGAGTTGATGATGTTCTCTCCAAACAGTCTCTAAAGAAAGTCTCTAATGAACTAAGTAAGGCTCCAAGATTATAGAGCTAAATAGAGGCAGAATCAAAAGCTTAAATTTAGTCCAACTAATTTCAAGTCTTAAACAATCTTTTTGTAATATTTTAGGAGAAACTTAAACAAACAAAAAAAACCACATAGTACACTGTCTTATTACTTATAATAAGTGGGGGAAGAAAATACTTAGACTCAGAGAAATGTACCACATTAAGAGCTTACAAAAGCTTTTAAAAAACAAAACAAACAAAAAACCCAACACTCCTTTCTCTAACCCTCAGAGGAATGAAATGAAATTGGTCTCTTTCCTACATTACACTAACAATCATCACAATTTTTTAAAAGTAGAACCATATATCTTATTCTCAATTAGAGAATACATTTCCATGTTGCTCAGTTGATCCTTGAGCAACATGGAAATGAGAGGTCGGAGAAACTTTCTAACCTTTTTTTTTTCTTTCATGGCTATCTCTTTGGTCAGATTATAATGTGTTACTAATTTTTAAAATTAGTTTTTAAAATTCTCAGTACAATTGAAATTGAACTTTTCATCAAACCCTTGTTTATGGGAGAGCATAGTGGGAAAGCAAGAGCCTCGAGAATTACTATTTTTCTCTGCAGAAGGCCCTAAGTAGAAGTATGAGTGAAAAGCCCAATATCTAGATTTGCATCTGATGATAAACTTTTGTGACAGATGCTTTACTGTGTTCATCCTTATACTAAATATAACATCCAAAATTCCTATTCATCATAGTAGTACTTTATTTCTTCTAAGTTGTGTCGGCTATGGTAATTGAGCCTTCCAAAATCAGAAGGAAATTAGAAATAAAAATATTAAGACATTTCATAGACACTAATGTAAAGTCCTATTCAAATATTTTTTTAAATGGCAGAGATTAATTATAAAACATGGTTTCTCCCATCAAACAGCAACATGCAGGATCAGGTTCCCTGACACAGCTGAACTTTAATCAGAGGAAATAATTAGAAATTGCTCACTGTAATAACTTATTTTTTGCTATTTAGAGTATGTCATATATCAACAGAAACAGACCAAGAGAAGGGCAATGGAGATAAATTATGTTCATAAAATGTTCATAATATTAGTAAAGGAGTAATAATTCTTTTAAGTACAGATGTAAAAGCAAAATTCTAATTATGGCTTAACTTTCTCACAAATTGTAAGGTGCTGAACCTCTACAATCTCTAAATAGTTTTCCTGGAAATGCTTCAATACATTAATTGGATTGTTTGAAGGTTGTTAAGACACATGGTTCTTACAACATTGTAAGTACATTGTGGAAGGCCAGATGAGACTGGAGAGACTTTCCCCTAAATCCACACTATTTGTTCTCAGTGTTTTGCTTGAACAACTGAATGACAGGATGAATTATCTGTTATTTACCATCCCAGATACCTTTCTCATGATGGTATACACCAAAGGGCTCTTTGTTGAGTGGCATGATGGACGTGGGGCACAGCCTAAATTAATCTGTACAGCAAATAAGAGAAGTTACCAAGTGGGTTCGGAGGGGAAGTTATGAGATAAATGGCATCAGTGGCTTGAGAAAAGAGACATTGAATGAGATTATGTGTATCATCATACTCTTCCATGATCCCTTTAGAAAACCTTCAGTAAAATATAAATCTCTCTTTGTCACACAGTAAGCCATGACCGGGGCATTTGTCTTGAAATGACAAGTAGAGCTCATGCTTTGGTAAGAGTTAGAGTAAACAAATGTGTAACTGTGATAGGACAAGAATTCCCTTCTATTGTAGCAGTGTGAGCCCTTGAATGCTGATATGGTCCAGCATTCTAGTTTAAAGGAGAATAAAATTTTGGGGCTTCCCTGACCTGGCTAATTTTTAGTCTTAACTGTAGACACTTTGAATTGCTCTTCACAAAGTGAAAGTATTGAGTCAAATCTAAGACATCTCTAGCCATGATCCTTAAACCTGGAACTGCCTTTGTGGCCTGCCCTACTTTACCCTTAGATTGGATATTCTCTGGAGAGATATAAACTTTGTGTCTCTGCTACAGATTTTTAGGTGTCTTTAGGTTAAAAACAGAGGATTCAGTTGGTGACAGCCAAGATCTGGAGTGGAGCATCAGGTAGTGAGTAGAGTGTAACAGTAATATTTCCAAAGCCCACAGTAATAGAAAAGAAATAAATAGAACTATAGGAAGATTTAAGGAAGGCCTTATTTCTAAACTACCATAAAAAAAAAAACAGAGAAAAAAACAAAACTGTACAACTTACAGAGGACTCTATACTCAATACTCTATACTCATACTCTTAAACAAACTATAGAGGAAGCTATAGAGAAAGAAAAGCATACTTACAATTTAAATCTGCCCCATCTGATAGACACATACAAAAAAAAGATGAACCAGGAGGGGAAGGACTGTTCATTATGTTGAGATATGTTCCCTCTATATCTGCTTTGTTGATAAGTTTTATCATAAATGGATGTTGAGGGGCACCTGGATGGTTCAGTTGGTAAAGTGTCTGCGTTCAGCTCAGGTCATGATACCCAGGTCCTAAGATCAAGCCCTGCATCAGGCTTCTTGATCAAAAGGGAGTCTTCTCTGTCTCTCCTTCTGTCCCTCCCCACCACTCATTCTCTCTCTCTCTCTCTGAAATAATAAATAAATTTTTTTTTTTAAAGAAAGGATGTTAAATTTTGTCAAATGCTATTTCTGAGTCTCTTGAGATGATCATATGATAGTCATCCTTTGTTTTGCTAATGTGGTATGCACATTGATTCATTTGCGGATGTTGAACCATCCTTGCATCCTCAAAATATATCTCACTTGATCATGATGTATGATCCTCTTAATGTCTTGTTGAATTTGGTTTGCTAATATCCTGTTGAGAATTTTTGCATATATGTTCATCAGAGATATTGACTTGTACTTTTCCTTTCTTGTGGCATCCTTGTCTGGTTTTGGTATCAGGGCAATTCTGGCTTCAAAAAATGATTTGAAAGAATTTTCTATTTTTTGAAAAAAAAAAAAAGAACTGCTTTCAGTTCTTTGAATATTTGATAGAATTCACCTGTGAAGGTATCTGGTCCCGGACTTTTGTTTGTTGGGAACTTTTTGATTACTGATTCAATCTTCTTACTAGTAGTTGATCTGTTCAGATTTTCTATCTCAGTGTGATTCAGACTGGGTAGGTTTTTTGTTTCTAGGAACTTATTAATTTTTTTTTCTGGGTCACCCAATTTGTAGCATATAATTGTTCATTGCACTCTCTTAATGATCCCTTGTATTTATTTCTGTGGTATCAGTTCTAACATCTTTTCTTTCATTTCTGATTTTATTTATTTGTGTCCTCTCTCTTTTTTTCTTAGTGGGCTTAGCTAAGGGTTTTGTTACTTTTCAAAGAACTAGCTGTTAGTTTCGTTGATCCTTTATGTTGTCCTTTTAGTCTTTATTTCATCAATTTCTGTTCTAATTCTTATAATTATCTTCTTTCTACCAACTTTGGGACTTATTCAGTCTTCTTTTTCTGGTTCTATGAGATGTGAAGTTAGGTTGCTTATTTGCCTTATTTATTCTGATAGGCATTTATTGCTATTAACTCCCTCTTAGAACTGCTTTTGCTATGTCTTATAAGTTTTGGTTATATTTCCATCTTATTGTTTCAAAGTGTTTTTTGATTTCTGTTTTGATTTTTTTTCTTTGACTCATTTGTTGTTTAGTAGCATGTTGTTTAATCTCCACATATTTGTGAATTTTCTAGTTTTCTCTGTGTAACCAATTTCTAGTTCTATACTATTATTGTTGGAAAAGACACTTCATATGATTTCAATACTCCTACATTTATTAAAAATAAAATAAGATCTATTTTGGAAAATGTACACTTGAGAAGAACGTGTATTCTGTTGCTTTTGGGTAAAATGTTCTGTAAATATCTGTTAAGTCTATTTGGTCTAATGTTTTATTTTATGGTCAATGATTCTTTATTTATTTATTGTGTGGGTGACCTATCCATTCATGTAACTACTATTATTATATTGTTGCTTATTTTTTCCTTTAGGTCTATTAATATTTGCTTTATGCATTTAGGTGTTTCTATGTTGGGTGCATAAATATTTACTAATGTCATATTTTCTTGTTAAACTGACTCCTTCTTCATTACACAAAGCCTTTCTCTGTCTCTCATAGATTTTGTTTTAAAGTCTGTTTTACCTGATGTATATATAGCCACTCCAGGTTTTTGTTTATTTCCATTTGTATGGTAATTCCCCCCCACCAATCTCTTCACTTCCAGTTTCTGTGTGTCCTTACTTTTAAAACAAATCTTTTATAGGCTATATATAGATGGTCTTTTTTAATCTGGTCAGCCACTCTACATCTTTTTATTAAAGAATTATGTACATTTACATTTAAAGTAAAATTATTGAAGGTATCTATTTCTTGCCATTTTACTCAGTTTTCTGGCTGTTTTTGCAGTTCCTCTCTATTCATTCTTATCTTGTTCTCTTCCTTATGGTTTGATAACTTTCTTTAGTGATATGCTCATATTCCTATTTCTTTTTTATGTATTTACTATAGGTTTTTGCTTTGTGATTACCACAAGGCTTACATATAACAATTTATACCTGTAATAGTCTATCTTAAGTCAATAACAAGTTAATCTCATTATAAAACTCAACAGTATCATTTCCCTTCACATTTTGTTTTAGATGTCACATGTAATAGCTTTTTATCTTGTGTATCACTTAACAAATTATTGTAACCACAGTTATTTTTACTACATTTGTCTTTTAATCTTTATACTAGCTTTATAAGTGATTAACCTCTACCTTTACTATATATTTACCTTCCCAGTAGGATTTATTCTTTCATATGTGTTCTTGTTACTAATTAGCATCTTTCCTTTTCAGTTTAAAGAAAAAATTTCTTAATTAAATCATTATCCAACATTATGTCAGTATACACTCTACGTGAAAATAGCATAGAAAATAATTAGAAGGGAAGCTCACAGTTGTTAAGAACATTGACACCTTACCTTTTATTTATATATTTTAAAATCACTAGCAGAACAATGATACATGAATAATTTAGTTATTCATTAATCTCATTTTTTCAAAATACAACAGAAATACTAGTATTTTAATCATACATGACTCAGAATATTAGTGAACTAAATTCCTAAAATTTTGTAGCTAGCTGGGTAAAATGAGAAGTTATAGGAGTTAAACCCAGGGTGAGTGATGCTAATAGGGCAAGAATCAGCTGGAACATTGATTAGGTTTATCTCCATTCCAAAAGAGATTTTGGGGATTCTTTTGTACAGTGTAGGGGTAGGAAGAGTGGGCTTCCAGTGGAGAATTATATCCTGTGAGTATTCTTGTGATTTATGATTATTTCATTTAGATACAAATTTGAGTAAAAATTGATAACTAATTATCTTTGTAATACAATATAATTTTTTTTCCTAACTTTTTGTTGTCTTTTGTGTTAATATTTTTTGTTTTGTTTACTCATATATTTTAGAAATACTTATATTTTATATTTTAGAAATACTTATCACTAATTAATTCATAAATTGTCCTCCAGTTGTTTACACTCCCTCTCATGTAATACAGTCATAAGCTTCAGGTACTCTGCGACTATTGTCTTTTTCTAAACTGTGCCAGTTGTACTCCAGAAATATTGCGTGGGAATTAACCTCTTATTTTCCATCACAATCAACTAGAGAATTCTCTTCAACTCTCTGCAGTTAGATCACCTGTTTCCTGGATACCATGTCTTTTACTTTACAGTGTTACGGCCTTTTGTTTTCCCCTCTTTGAATCACCTATTCTAGTATATTCCTCAGAAAATGTGTGAGAGATAATTTTTTAAACAGTGATGTCTGAAAATACTCCTCCTCCATCTCCATATTTGATTGAAAACATGGTTAGGTATAGAATTCTAAGTCTCTCAAAAGTTAAAAAGCGTTTTATTAATTCAGTCTAACTCCTGATGACATTATTAACAAAACCAAAGCATTTTAAAATTTTTATTCCCTCAGGAGTAAGGTCATTTTTTTATTTTGTTTTTGATTCTCTCAGAAAGTATATCCTTTCCACAATGTTCTGAAAGTTCATTATAATATGCTTTGGGATGGATATATTTATATATGTGCAGAGTATTGGACACTTTGAAGAGATTTCCCAATGCAATGCATTTACTTAATTTTTACAATAATATCTTGAAAAATCTCTTTGATATTTTCATCTTTTCCATTTTTACCATGTTTCTTTTGTATTTCATTGCTTTACCTTTTTTCTGTATTTTTTAAGATTTTAAAAGATATAATTTATTAATTTTTTGTTCAGTATATGGATGGGTGTGTCTTGAATTTTTGTATATTGTTTTCTAGGAGCTTTTATTTGTTTTATGATAACTTTTTCTTTTCATTCTATTGAATAATTAATATTTATTTTATAAAAAAGCTTACCATCAAAAGCATTCATCTTTCACTTCTTATTCATGTATCCAGTTCTCAAACCATAAAAATTAGCACTTTTATAAATTCCACAGAGATTTTTACACAAGTCAGTTTTATATATTTTCCTCCTTTTTACACAAAAGGTAGAATATTACATCTTTCTTTGCTTTTCTCACCTAATATTTGGGTGCCTTTTTTTGTGTGCAGACCATAGAAAGCTTCTTCATTCTTTTTTATGTGTAATCATTTACTTAATGAGTTCTCTCTTGATGGACATTTGATTAATTCTCATTTCTTGTTCTGACAGTAATGCTACCATGAATCACCCTATTTATAGGCCACTTAATGTATAGTAAAATATATGTTTAATGCATGAGCACAGATAAATTCCTTAAAGTGTAATTTCAAGATCAAATGTTATACACATTTGCAATTCTAATAGGTAGTTCCAAAGTTGCACACCATAGTGAGTTTTGAATTTTGTTAATTAAACAGGTGAAAAACAGTATTCCAGTGTTTGTTTTTTAAAGATTTATTTATTTGACAGAGATCACAAGTAGCAGAGAGTCAGGCAGAGAAAGGGGGCAAAGCAGGCTCCCCATTGAACAGAGAGCCCAATGCAAGGCTCGATCCCAGGACTCTGGGAGCATGACCTGAACAGAAGGCAGAGGCTTTAATCCACTGAGCCACCCAGGCACCCCTCCAGTATATTTTTAATACATGTATTTTATTCTCATACTGAAGGAAGAATTTTTTAATGTTGAGAGACATTTGTATTTCCTTTTCTATGAACTGTTTATGTTCTTTGCCAAATTTTATATATTTTGGTAATTGCTTATTTCTTATCATTATACAGTTTTTTATAACTATATACTAAATAAACTGTTTTTTTCTCTCTGATATGATTTGCAGTGTTTTTCTTTAAATATTATTTATTTATTTATTTATTTAAGAGAGAGCCAGAGCAGGGGAAGGTGGGGCAGAAGGAGAGGGACAAGCAGACTCTCCACTGAGCTCGGAGGCTGACATGCAGTTTGATCCCAGGATCCTGGGATCATGACCTGAGCTAAAGGCAGACACTTAACCAATTTCTGCCTTTGGTTTGCTACATGATTTGCAGGTTTTAAAGAAAAATTCTATAGTTCTGGGAGTTGGAAATCTAAGATCAGGGTGTCAGTGTATTCAAGTTCTGGCAAAAGTCTTCTCGGTTTGGAGATGGCTGCCTTCTCATTGTATCTTCACATGGTGGAAAGAATGACAGAGCTTCCTGGGGTCTCTTTTATGTGGACACTCTTCATTCATGAGAGCTCCATCTTCATGGCCTACTCACCTCCTGAAGATTCCACTTCCAAATACCATCACATTAGGATTAAGTTTTAAACATCAGAATTCTGTGCAAGTACAAACATTCAGTCTGTAATATTCCACCCTGGCCCGTGAAAATTCATTCTCTTCTCACATGTAAAGTACATTGATTCCATCCCAACAACCCCAAGAGACTTAACTCATTCCAGCATCAACTCTAAAGTTTAAAGTCCAAAATTTTATCTAAATATTGCCTAACTCAGATATGGGTAGGACTTGAGGTATGATTCCTCTTGAAATGAGATTCCTCTTCCACTGTGAACCTGTGAAGGCAGACCCATTATGTGCTTCTAAAATACGAGAGTGGGACAGTCAAAGGATAGACATTTTTATTCCTAAAGGGAGGGGGAAAAATAAAGAAGGAAAGAGTGACAGGTGCCTAATAAGTCTAAAACATAGCAAGGCAAATTCCATTAGATCTGAAAGCTAGAGAAGAATCCTCTTTCAACTGATGTTCTGCCCTTCAAGCCCTTTGGTTTAGCAGTCCCACCTTCAGGTCTAGCTGGGGTGGAGTTCCACCTTTAGGGTCCACTGAAGGGATGGTTCTCTCCCTACAGCTCACACCTCCAGGGTTCTGTCAGGGACCCTACTCCAGCTTGGACCAGCTGTTTAGATAGGGTCTGTTAAGGTTTTCCACTGTAAAATTATTCTTCCTCTCTTCTATACTGCACTCACTAGAAGTTTGTCATTATGCATGACCCACACTTACAGAGTAGGGAATTATTCTCTGTCTTAGTTTGGGAAGCTATAACAAATTAGCATCGACTAGGCGACTGAAGCTACAATAGAAACTTATTTCTTACATCTCTGGAGTCTGAATGTTGGAGATCAGGGTACCAGCATGGTCAAATTCCGGTGAGAGATGCCTTTCAGGTGGCAGATCGCTGACTACTCATTGTATTCTGTCATGGCAGGAAGAGTTAGCTAGCTCTCTGGCTTCTTTTCTTAAGGACATTCATTTCATTTATGAGGGCTTCACCCTCATAATCTTATTACTTCTTACAGACCTCACCTCCAAATATGATCACATTGGGTTAAGGTCTTAACATATAATTTTGGTGAGGGTACACAAACATTCAGTCCATAATGCTATTTCCTTACAGTTGTATATCTGCAAAAATTATTAGGATTTCTTTTGGATGGGAAGATTTTATAATTTTTTAATCCACCTGCATTACCTTTAAAAAAAAGATCTGCTTAGGTCTCTATTTTTAAGCTTAGGGGCTTTCCTCTTAAATATGGTGATCCTTAGTTGTCTGCTGATAAATAAGAGCTGGCATGAAAAACTGAGAACCAAATATAAGCTTTGTGTATGGGGATGAAGCGAATTGACTATGGGCTTCACTTTTAGGGTTGCTTGTATAAGCAACCCTAGGTCAGTATCATTATTTCTTTTTGTTGGCTTGTTTATATGTTCCTTTGAGGTGCTCAGAGTCTGCAGTCAATAATGTATTTATAGTCTCCTATTGAGCGGGTATATAAGCTTGGCTACCACCTTTCTGAGCTTCTGAGTTAAGGATCTGAGGGAGGTTGGGGATAGAGATGGTGTTGTCTGTGGGGATGACTCGGCAGTCAGTATACAGCCAAGTTTTCATTAACTCCTGTGAGTCTAATCCTCAGTCCTCAGCTGTGCTCTCTCTAATGCAGGATCTCTTACCCTGCTTTGTACTAGGAAAATAAGATCAGAGGGATTTTAGCTGCTTCTCCCTCCACCCTTATTTTCCAACTTTTATGTAGACTTCAGGGACATGTGAATTTAACTATGAACCAATTATCAATCAGAATACTTAACCTTTATCCCTACTTCCAAAAGCACCACATTTCAGGAACCCTGAGCCTTTCTCTTATTTTAATTTGTAAATCAGGTTGCTTTTCTTTTTTCTCCCATTTCTCCCAAACTATCTTAGGATTCAACTGTCTTAGCACTATCAACTAGTTTCCTTTGTTTCTAGATTCCAAAATGGTGTTGCTCTATGTCTTTAATCTCTTTGTCTTAGGGAGTTTATGACTTTAAAAATTCACCTACTGTTTTTTAGTGGAGCTTTGGAAACATGAAGGTAAATCCATGTTTACAATTTATTCCTGTTAGTTAGCTAGGTTTTATTTTCATATTGATATAATGAGTTGAGAATATTGCCCTCCATCAATGTTTTTCTAATACCTTTTTAAATATCATCAGTGAAGGGAGAGGAGGGAGTGTGGAGATGTGTTGTTCTGCAGTTAACTTGAAGTGCTGCGGCTGGTCATTAAAGGATGAAGCATGAGTGTGGGGGTGCTATGTCCAATCAGGAGACCATAGATGGAATCTCTCTGGAGTTAGGGATGGTCTAGAATTTTGAGGAGAGGAGAGAGCAGCAGGACAGAGAGGAGGGAGTAAAGAAATTTGACAGACTAGAAACAGTTGAGTGAAATTACAGCAGTTGTCTGATTTGGGACTGAGGGGAGGGTGCAGATCAGTGTTTATGAATAGCTTCTTGGATTTAAAAGATATAAAGTTGCCTCCCTGGCAACTGGGATTGCCTGCTTAATCAACAGTAATGATTTTCACTGTTCTTTAAGATACTTGGTGCCATATTCCTTTTTGTGTGACTTTGCTGAGATTGAACCATGTGTTTTCCTATTTTCTAGTCAAATAATGCATGCATTTAAATTATAAAATACTTGCTACTTCCAAGATTATTCTAGACAACATATTAAAAACAGACATATTTACCTACTGTATCTTCAAATATAGAGTAAAATATAAAACAGTTAATAAATAAGTGAGAAAAACATCTGGCTGACATTATAAAACCCCTTTTTGAGGAAAATATGACATATAGCAAGCTCTTCTTTCCAAGTAAAGGAAGCATGATATTCATGAAAATCTTATGATGAAGGAGGAGAAGGAAACATGCTTCTGAAGGATATAAAGAGTTCATGGACACTGTAGTAGTTCCCTATTGCTGCTGTAACAAATGGCCACAAATGACCATAGCTTAAAACAACAAAAATTAATTAATCTTAAAATTCAAGAGATCAGAAGTCCTAAAAGCAAGATGTCAGCAAACTTCATTCCTTCAGGAGGCTTCAGGGAAGAATCTGTTTCCTTGCCTTTTTCAGCTTCTAGAAGTAACCTGTATTCCTCAGGTGGTGGCTTTATCATCTTCAAAACTATGGAGTATCATCTTCAATCCGTTTTCTCTAACCTCTTTCAGTTTATAAAGACCCTTATGTTTCCATTAGATTCAACCAATAATCCAGCACAACTTTCTTACCTGAAGAGTCCTAAGTAAGTTATATTTGCAAAATCCCTTTTATCATTTACCAAGGTAATATAGTTAGAAGTTTCAGGACTTAAGTCATCTTTGGTGAAGATATGAGACATTATCCCATACATCCTAGATACATAAAGGTTGAAAAAAACAATTCAGTCTAGGGAGAAGGAGGGGAATGTTTTATATGAGTCCAAGCAAGCAGTCAGGACATAATCATCCATTTCATCCTTTCGGTCATCTGCTCATTTCTTTGTTCACTAGTAAAATCATTAAATCATCACAGGCAAAGAAGGGGAAAGAAGGTAGCAGGAATTGGGAAGCACATGAGAAAAGGCAGCACCATGGCAGGAAGGGGTGGTATGATGTTGGATGGGCTGAATCCATGTGTGTGTCCCTGTGTGTGTGCACATTGCATGTGTCTGTTGTGTTTTAAGCACACTAGAAATTGACAGAGGGTTCTGACCTAAGAATACAGAATTCTGACTTTATTTGACTTTATAGAAATAATTCTGCTGATTGTAGGATTGGTCTTAGTGTTACTTTCAATTCATGTACCAAGTTATAAAAATATTGGAAATATGCCAAAGCAATTTCCCTCTTTCAAATATGAAGTACAAAAAAGTAAACAAATGAGAAAGTTTCCAAAATCACTGCTAGCAGAAGCATTAAATAAGACATTGCTGAGAATGTATTGAAGGAGAGGCTTAGAACTAAGTATGAATGATTTAGAAATAATAATTAATCTTAAAACAATCAATTTGAAGGTACTTGTGGCCTAAGTGCCATCATTTCTATAGTCATCACACCACCTCGTCTTTTAGGATGGGTAATTGCTTATATTATTCTGGGATTTGGCAAATATGTGAGCATGGACAGTTTGCTAAGATGAAAATAATATTCAGCAGTGGTTTCCACTGATCTAATGTCTTGCTTTCAAAATAAATTCAGAATGTCTTTCACCAAGCCGAATAAAAATTCAATTATCAAAATAACTTAAGGCTTGTTCCAGTACTCACAGAGAAGTAAAAAATAGTAGAAGAGTGTTTACATTTCTGCCTGTTTGCAATAGTAAGTAGTTTTATTGGGAATATATCCCGCATGTTTACAGATAAATATGCATAAATACAGACTTTATTCATTGAACTGGACGCCCGGCCGCATGTGCATATAACCGGAGAGTTGAAGGAGGAAGTCAGAAATCACATTTGATCTCACCTTGAAAATCTTCATGCAGAAAGCTTGGGGCGTCTCACCATTTCTTAGTCAGTTGCCATTCCTGTTTATACTGCAAGCATCTGAATAAACGCAGACTTTTTTGGGGACTACTTCTCAAAATAGAGAGGACCTATAAATTATTTATGTTATTGTATAATAGTTGCATAACCCAAACTGATCAAACTGAAACATTTTTAGAGTGTGGCAGATGTAAATAAAATTCACTATTCAACACTAACCAATAACGTTATACTTTTGGCATTTACTTGGTTATTTATATATGTTACTTGATGCTGCATCCAAAATTGCTGTCAGTGTAAGTAGTTAATGAGTCTATATTTGCCATCCTTGGAACACTTTAGAGGGTTGGTAAACAATTGTGGGTGTTAACTTCCTCCCCTGGTTACATAAAGCTAGTTAAAAATACTCTTTCCTGTATATGATAATTTTTTTTCTCATTTTATGTTCTCCCTAGTAATTACGACAATGCTATCACCCGTTTGCTCAAAAGAATCTTTATTGTTGTATTTCTCTTAGTGTTGTAACGCATTGCTTTACTGTACTGTATTGCTTTTTTTCTTATTTCCTGATCTTCTTTATTCTTATTTTCTCTATCTCACTTTAGTGTATAACAAATTTGCAAATATGTATGCAATTTTATAAAATTTTTTTTTCATGCTCCTTTTGCTTTTTTAATATTTGGATTATCTAAGAACATTGGTCTGTTCACGGTTCCCATTTCTTTTTTAAATTTGGCATTTTAAACTGGTTCCAATAGTTCATTTCTCTAATCTATATTTTAAACTTAATTGATATATAGTATTGATATGCTATTTTTAAATTCTTCTAATATTATCTGTCTTACTTTCTTATTTTCATTTTGCTTTATTTTTATTTTCCCTTTTATTTTTTATTCCATCCTAGATTTTCTGTTACTGATTTTTCCAAAGATAAGCTTTTTCATTTCATGTAAAAATACATATCATTAATTTCTATTCATATTTATTGTTTTCTTCCTTTTTTAATCTTCTGGTTTTCTTTGTTGCTCTATAACTGTCTTCTTGAATTGAATACTCACTTGCTTTCAGTCACTACTTTTTTTCTGGTAAATATATTTAAAGCTATAAATATATCTTTAAGAATTCTATACATTTAGTTTGAGTATTTATTTTTTAGTTTGAGTATTTTTATTTTAATATATTTCTGAGTGCTTTGTAATTTTCCTTTTGATTTCTTATTCAGTATAAAGTTTACTTATTGATTAGTTTTCAAAGTATGCAGTTACCTATTTTTGTTGTTGTTGTTGTTATATTGAACTTTAATTACAGAGGATTGGAATGCAAAGTCTGTGTTCTGCTAAAACTTTAGAATTCATGAAGATTCCTTTTTGGACTAGATTATCACTGATTCCTGCTTATGTTACACCTGTACTTAGAGTTCTCTTTTAATAACTGCAAAGTTTATATGTGTACCTTCATACAGATAAAATATATTATGTATGTGAATTTAATAATTGTGATTTAAAAGTCTGTTGCAACTTTGTTTAATATTTTTTCTGTGTATTTTTTATCTTCTGAGCGGAATCCACTTGAAAAATCTAAATACCAATGTTGATGTATCTATTTCTCCCTCTGGTTCTGTAAGTTGTTGTTCTATTTATTTTTGAAGCTCTATTATGTGGACATAATTATAATCATTACACTCTATTAAGCTTAATAATCTTTTGTGAGTATATAATATTTTTATATTTTATGGTACTTTTGCCTTAAATTTTATTTGATGTTATGTGAAAGTCTTACTTGCTCTCTTATGCTTCAATGTGTCCTGGTGTATCTTTTTTCTGCTCCTTCATTTTCATCCTTTCTTCACCATTTTATATATTTTATAACACTAATTGTTGGATCTGACTTAAAATATTTCTTCTAATGTGAGATTCCATGTTTTAACAAGTGAATTTAATCTACTTACATATATTGCAAATACATTATATTGGGATAGTTCTTCTGTCTTATTTTATTTCTTCTTAGTATAAAAAATCTTGTTTAGTTTTATCTTTCCTTCCATTGGTTAGATTAAAATTTCCTCTTCTCTCTTAAAAATAATAGTGTCAAATTAAATTTTTGGTGTGATATTCTGTTACTTATAAAACACACAGTCATGTTCATGTTTTCTTTTGTATTGTCTAAATTACCTGCATCTTTTCCCTTAGACAAAAGAAATGTATGTTTTAAAATACTACTATCTTTTGGTCGTGTACCCTTCGTGGTATTTTCCTCTGCAGTATCCCCAGGGTCAGACTGAATATGATAGAGCCATAACTAGGAAATCCATAACTTACTGGACATATATATGCTATAATACATTCATATGTGTGAGTAGAAGAAGGTGTACAGGAAAGCAAACTTCACCTTCTGTTCAACTGAGAGATGGATTTCTGTGGGAATAAAGTGAAATTGTGATCCTATCACTACTCGACCCATTGTTGATTTATTTTATTCCACATGTATCTTCATAAGTATTAGAGCTACTTGTATAATGCCAGTATATAATATAATGCAGAATAACATTATTAACAATTAGATCATCCAGACAATCTGTCTAAATTGTTAATGGTTCATAATAGTAGTGATTTATCATCTTGATTAACATAAAAATCCAGTCCTCTTCTTTTTAAACAAACAAGCAAAAAAAAAAGAAGTTCAGCTAGCTTCCTTCCATTTATTGTTTTCTAGTGCATGAGTTATTTTTATCGTATTTATTTAGTTTCTATCAGACCAGCATTACCTCCCTTTTCTTATCCTCACCTTTCCCTCTTAATTTGGGGGCTGTGCCTTATTCTTTTCTAGACACTCAAGGAGGAATCATTAAATACTCACATGATCTCCTCTTTGGCCACAGTTGACTGGGGCGGAGGTATATAGTTATCAGAAAGCAATCGTTGGGGGTGCCTGGGTGGCTCAGTGGGTTAGGCCTCTGCCTTTGGCTCAGGTCATGATCTTAGGGTCCTGGGATGGAGCCCCGCATTGGACTCTCTGCTCGGCAGGGAACCTGCTTCTCCCTCTCTCTCTGCCTGCCTCTCTGCCTACTTGTGATCTCTCTTTCTTGTCAAAGAAATAAATAAAATCTAAAAAAAGAAAGAAAGAAAGAAAGAAAGAAAGAAAGAAAGAAAGAAAGAAAGAAAGAAAGAAAGAAAGAAAAGGGAAGAAAGCAATCATTGGTCATCTCTGGGATTGTGAAATTGGGATCTAAAAGAAGTCAGTCTACTGGTAGAAGAAACCATGAAGTTGTCAAAATATCTGTGCCCATGTTGCTCACTGTGTAGAGAAACTCTGGAGAAACAGAACTGATGCACTTTAAGAGAGAGAAAAGGAGGGGTCTGTGAGTAAGGGGGAGAAAGAGAAAGAGAGTGATAAAGTGATAAAATAAATTCAAAGGGACATAAATAAGCTCTGTGTGTGTGTGTGTGTGTGTGTGTGTGTTGTGTGTGAGGTTTAACAGTCCTCTAAATGATAATTGTTAACAATTTATATTCTGACTTAGAATCATGAATCAAATTCCACGTACCAGGAGGGAAGCAAGCAAATTACTGATCTTTTGTGTGCTTCACTGTCCTTAGCTGTTAAATGGCAACAATTTCAACATTTTTCTAGAATAGCCATGAGGTTTCAATGACTGGTTAGAAAGATATGGATATGGATATAGATACATATCATGTAAAGCCTGTGGGAAGAGAAAGTGCTGAACAATATCTTTTATTATTTTCAATAACTGCTGAGTACTAGCCTTTGTATTTTCCTCCTATGACAGAGCTATATGAGTATCAAACAAGTCCTATTCTTCTCTCCTGAAGCACACTTAAAATTCCCATCAGTCTTTCTTTTCTCAGCCACACCATATCACACCACTACCTGAGGAAAACCTATTTCGCAAAACAACAAAACAAAATTGACAAAAATCACTGAAGTAGCTTTTATGTGAAGGTTATTACAGGTTATTAATTTTATTTTTAACTTGGGTTTTGGTCCTGACAAATTCTGGTATCTGCAGTACAGTGACTTGTGTGATTTATCCTTCTAAGATGTATTAATAATGAAAGATATGTATGTGTGTGTGTGTGTATATAAATATATATATACAGACACATATGTGTGTATATATATATACATAATTTGTAAAATTAAAGAAGACGGAATTCACATGTTTAGCTTTCAGTGTATGATTTACAGTGCAAACAGAAGTGGAACAGGAGTGTGTGTGTGAGTGCGCATATGTGAATACATATATCCAAAATATGATTTTACGTTATTTCATATGCACATTACATATTAAGGACATTTCAGTGAATTCATTTTAAGAAGTTCAACATAAATGTGGCTAAATTGAAAAAAGCATCAGGTGATTTTTAAAAAAATATATTTTATTTATTTATTTGACAGAGAGAGCAATCACAAGTAGGCAGAGAGGCAGGCAGAGAGAGAGAAGAGGAAGCAGGCTCCCTGCCGAGAAGAGAGCCTGATATGGGGCTTGATCCCAGGACCCTGAGATCATGACCTGAGCCAAAGGCAGAGGCTTTAACCCACTGAGTCACCGACGCACCCCAGGTGATTTTTTTAATAGGAGAAAATAAAAACTAGAGCAAAAGAAACTAAGTACGGAAAAAAACCTTAAGAATTTTTATTTTTTTCTAAGATTTTATCTATTTATTTGGCAGCGAAAGAGAGTGAGAAAGGGAACACAAGCAAGGGGTGTGAGACAGGGAAAAGCAGTCTTCCCACAGAGCGGGGAGCCTGATGTGGGACTCAATCCCAGGACCCTGGGATCATGACCTGAGCCAAAGGCAGACACTGAATAGCTGAGCCACCCAGGTGCTCAAGAATCTTTGAAGAAAGAAAGAGAGAAGTAGAATCAAGGGACATTCAACAAATCTGTAACAAAATGTGTCATGCTTCATGTTACAATGTTTGGTGAAGGCATTTAGACAGTCAAAAGAAATGATCAAGACATTGAGTTATCTAATTTATTTCATTCTTAATGTAAGATTTACAGTGAGTTTTGAATATAGAAATACATGACAAACAAAACATTCATAAATGGACTTAGCTTATCAGAACAGCACCTCTGGGATGCCTGGGTGGCCCAGTTGTTAAGTGTCTGCCTTTGGCTTAGGTCATGATCCCAGGGTCTTGAAATTGAAGTCCATGACAGGCTCCCTGCTTGGTGGGGAGCCTGCTTCTTCCTCCCTGCCTCCCCGCTTCCCCCCTTATGTTCCCCTTCTCTCTCTGTCAAATAAATAAATAAAAATCTTTATTAAAAACAAAACAAAAGAAAAGCAAAGCAAGATGTGGTCTATTTCTAGCCCAGTGAACTGTGTACATCTTCCTACTTCATATGCTTGGAGTAAAAACCTCAAAGACCCTTAGATTCTCTTCTTAGAAGTAAGTAATTTTCAAGTGTCCTTCTTTCAACCACATACTCCCTATTAGTTTCCTTTAAAATTTCAATTTTTTTGCTGTATATAATCCAATTATTTTAGTGTGAAGTGATTGCAGTACGTGAGAGAGCTGCAAAAATTCCCTTTTCCTCTTAAATTCATATAATCTTCTGTAACGTTAAAACATTTAAGTTAGAATATCCTTACCCAGTCAGCTGTGTTGCTAATTTTCCCAGTGTCCTCCACATACCTGTAGCCCTCCATGTGATAAGAAAGTGGAAAAGTATCTACAGATCTGCATGTGAATACCTGCTGTCAGCCTAATATACAGCCTGGGAGTGAGGATAATTGATGTGTGTAGGGCAATGAGAATCAGCCCACATACTAAATGATGTATTTGTTGCTGCTGTGCCATAAGGTTCAACATATCTGGTATGCTTATAAATTTTAAATTTTACTTGCAGGGAAGATGTGCTTCTAATAGCTCTGGCTTCATGGTGAAATTAGTCCTTAGAAACATGATTCCGATATGTACTTACTTTTGACCCTACATAAGAAGATAATCTTTCTGTATCCTGGGCTAAATATTTCTTCAGTATTAAGTGTTGAAAGTACTATATTTTTTGATAACAAGGAAGGATAGAAAACTGCAATTATTCTAGAATATTTTCATATGCATGTTTACTTCCCTTTTCATCATTAAATTAGAAATTGACACAGGCATTGGTGCATTTAAATTTCAACTGGTGGAAAAAAAATTAACTGGAGAATTTATGGACATGGTGAAGAGATGCATCTAGGGACAAATGGCTGAAGGGAAAGAGAGAAAGCATGGTACATGGCTTCATGATATCTTAGATCTAGCTCTCCCTCTAACCTGTGAATTTCTAAGTAGAAATATAGATAGAGGAGAGCTAGAGGGTGCAGAAAGTATTATTTAATTTGTACATTTCCAACAACTACTCCTGAAATCTCCTCAAAACGCATTACTGTCCGTCTCTTACCAGCATACCAACAGGCTAGATTATCAAAGTTCCTTTTGGTATGTTTGGATGTTTTAAAACACATAACACATTTCCTTATGAGACTACAATAATGACTTTATAATGTTAAAAATAATGATTTTTCTAAACTAGGCAACATTATCTTATTTAATCTTCTGTATATAGTTTAATGGTGGAACTAAAGAGTACTATTCTACAGAAAATGTTTGCAAGTGCTAACCTGATTTTTGAGAAACACATCTTCTCCTCTGACTTGGCAGTGAAATATCTAGAATCGGTACTTCTAGTGAACCATCTACAGATTTGTACGATCTATAGATCTGTATGTACAAAATGATTTGCAACCAGAAGGAACCATGAATGAATCAACTCAAAATCAACTCATTATGTTTCCTCCTGCTACAGTGTTTCCTATCAGGAGAATGGCTTTTTCAGTTGGCACCACTGTGTAACAGAAAACATAACCCACAGTTTACAGAGGAAGAAACAAACTTAGAATGATTAGGTGATTTGCCAAGGTTCATACAGCTAGTAAAGTGGTAGATCTGGGATCAGGGCCAGGTAGATAATTTGAGGGCCCAGCAGAAAATAAAGATTCAAGGTCCCTTGTTCAAAAACCAGGAAAAAAAAAAAGATATTTCCTTTCCTTGACAGTCTGTCTCTTTAGCCGTCATGGTGGTTTTTATTATTTTCCATTTGATGTAATACTCCCTCCAGCTTGGGGGATATTGGGATACGGATGAGGACAGCAGACTTGTATGGGGTCCTGCCTACTCTCTATGTGTGGGGCAGGTGCCAAGACACGCTCCTCACCTCCCCTTCATGGATGAAGGATGGAAGCAGTTGTTAGATGGAAGCAAGTGACAGAGAACCTACCTAGGAGAGGAGAGAGGGAATGGTGGGGCTCGGAGGCAGGACAGATATGAGTGAACACTGCAAGCCCCCAGGGCATATGTGCTCTCTTGTTCCCTCAGACTTCACTCACAAACACAAATTCAAACATTTCAAAAATTTCATAACAATGTCTGCAGAACATTAACCCCAAGCTTGGGGCCTCCTTCTGAGCATGGATTCCTGTTTGAATGTCACATGCACTTGACATTGATCCTACGCAGAGCACTAAGCCAGGTCATTTTATTTCATAATTCTGTGTTTTCCTCCATACTAACTAACCATTATAGGTTGAAGTTTATTTGTAGAGTCGCCTTCTTAAAGTCTAGCCTTTCCAAAGAGTGGGTCTGAGATTTGAGGTCTTAAAGAGCCCTGGACAAATGGTTCATAGACTTTGGCTTTAGAATAACTCCAAAGGCACACTCTTCATACCAAAGGGCATGCACTATACATTCTTGCCAATAGCAGCGGTTGGCCTCTCTTAGCAGAACAGCCTCTGTACTCTTGAGATCATAAAACTCCGTAGGCACAAAATATATTTTCCACTGGGAATTTCTTGATAATTAGTTACTGAAAGCATCAGAAGTAGAAGTTGGCTTTCAGTTTCATGTATATTTCTCTTTTTCCTTCACGAGGCAGCTTGTGCCTCATCTGGATTTAGCATTATTGGCTGGTTTATTGAGATATACTAGATCCATCACGTACCTAGCCCACGTTGTAGTTTTAGTTGTATTTGTGTATGCGATGGGGCTTAGGTAGAGATTGGAAAGAATATGAAATGGAAATACTATTCATATCAATCTTAATAAATGAAGCAATTATCATACTTTCTCAGGAGGACATGGATAAAATTTATATTGTGGTTTGCTCCATCAGTTTCAATTCAAATTCTGACAGAAAGAATTTAAGATAATTGTGCTTGGTTCCATTAATGGAAACAGGTATTTATACTTTTTTTCTAGGAAAATTTTTGGCTTTTGAAATATCAAGTATCTAAATATACTGTCAATTTTCTTACCAATAGTTTCTCAGCTACATAAGCAGTTTGTGTCTGTCTCTGTTTTTGTCTTAAGGGTGACAGACATTTTAATGGTCTTAGCTTGATCTAGAATGATAGTTATAGCTTTTTTCCTATCTCTCAAAAGCACTCTAAATCTTTATAAGTAAAGGAAGATAGTTAAGATTGACTGTGTTTTCTCAATTTGCTGAGATAGAATTTTCTAAATATTTTATGTGCTCAGGTACATGTGAAAAGTGGTAGGACTGCAGTATTTATTTTGGAATGACTTGAGTCAGCTCCATTTCTGATTGATTCTAATTATTTCTACTTAATAAAGGTAATATGAAGGTGGTACTGCTTTTTCATCTTCTCATCTTTTTTCTCCTAATCGCAAAATTAATCCTAGTTGTATAAGAAAGAAGTCTCCACTTTGAAAGTTTCCTCTGTATTATCTTCACAGATTCACCAAAAACAATTAGTGGGTGGAAATGAAGTGTAAATGATTCTCACTTTTTCAGATTTATTCAATCAGTTTATTCAAGAGTAAAGAACCAAGAATTTGAATAAATAATAATTTCCTTAATAATTGCTATGTAGTCAGTTTAAGTCTGGCATGCCTCTTCAATCAAACTCCCGGAATCTTTCTTCTGTTCTTTCCAAGATCCTCACATGATTGCTTTCTTATGATTTTCAGGCACCAAATCAAGTGCTCCTTCTAAAAAAGAATTTTTCTTGAACAATCTAACCAAATGGGGACTTTCATTCTATATCCCATCCTGGTCAAAACCAGTAACTTTATTAACTTTCTTTTTCTATGTTAATTTGAAATTGTTTAATTTACTTACTTGTTAATGTAATATTTGGGTTTTTTTAGAAAAAATTTATTTATTTTAGAGAAAGAGAGAATGTGGGGGGAGGAGAAGAGGGAGAGAGAGAATCTGAGGCAGACTCTGAGCTCAGCATAGGGCTAGAGGTGAGGGTCAATCCCACAACCGTAAGAACATGACCTGAGCCAAAGCAAGAGTCCAAGGTTTAACTGACTAAGCCACCCAAGGGCTCTATTATTTATTAATATAATGTTAATTGCAATGGAATGTTAATTGTATAAATCTCACCAGAATTAAGCTTCATGGAAGAATTCTCTCCATTATTTACTGCAGCATTCCCATAACTAGAATGGATCTGATTCATAATAATTATTTTTAAAATGACTGATTTTAACTAAGTTAATTTTAAAAATAGGAGGGTTATGTCAGCATCATGATCGCATAAGACTCATTGTAACTAATCGGAAAAATTGCAGGCAAAAAATTCAACATATAGAAATCAGTAGTATTTCTACACACTAATGATGAAATATGTGGCAAAGAAATAATTTCATTCACAATAAAATAAAAACAATCAATAAGTATTTAGTGATAAATTTCACTTGAAAGTTAAGCCCAAGAAATACAAGCTCTGATGAAAGAAAGTGAAGAAGACACCAACGGTTGGAAAGATAGCATATGCTTGTGATTAGAAGAATAAATACTGTCAAAATGTCAATACTACCCAAAGCCATTCATAGATTCTATGCAATTCCTGTAAAAATACTAGTGGAATTTTTCACAGAAATAGAGGAAATAATTCTAAATTTCTATGGAAACAAAGAAAAAAGAAAAAGACCCTTAATGGCCAAAACTTGAGAAAGAGCAACAGTAGAGGTATCATGCTCCCTGATTCAAACTATGCTTTAAAGATACAGTAATCAAACCAGTATGGTGCTGGCATAAGACTAGACACATAGACCAAAGGTACAGAATACAGAGCCCAGAAATAAGCCCCTGAATATATGGGGATAATATTTGACAAGGGAGTCAAGAGTACTCAGTGCAGGGCGCCTGGGTGGCTCGGTGGGTTAAGCTGCTGCCTTCGGCTCAGGTCATGATCTCAGGGTCCTAGGATGGAGTCCCGCATCGGGCTCTCTGCTCAGCAGGTAGCCTGCTTCCCTCTCTCTCTCTGCCTGCTTCTCTGTCTACTTGTGATGTCTTTCTGTCAAATAAATAAATAAAATCTTAAAAAATAAAAGAGTACTCAATGCAGAAAAAATAGTCTCCTTATTGAATAATAATATTGGCCAAATTGGATAACCACATTCAGAAAAATTTAAATTGGACTTCTATCTTACTCCTGTTTCACTGACTACTCACAAACAAATAATTCCAGATGGATTAAAGGCATGACCTGAAACCATAAAGCTCCTAAAAGAAAACTTAAGGGAAAAACTTCTTCACATTGGTCTTGGCAAAAAGTCTTTTGATTTAGCTCTAAAAGCACAAGCAATAAAGAAAAAAAATTAATAAGTGATATCACATCAAACTAAAAACTTTCTGCCCAGTAAAGGAAAACAATCACCAAAATGAAAAGACAACCTATGGAATGGAGATGTATTTGCAAACTATATATAGGATAAGGGTTAACATCCAAAATACATAAATAACTTATATATAGCTCAGTAACAACAACAACAAAAACCAATTAAAAGATTAGGCAGCAGGGCATGAGTACCTGGGTGGCTCAGTCAGTTAAGCATCTGGGTCTTGATTTTGGCTCAGGTCATGATCTTAGAGTCATGGGATTGAGTCCTGCATCTGGCTCTAGCTCAGTGCAGAGTCCGCTTGTTTCTCTCTTTCTGCTCCTCCCCATGCTTGCTCACTTGTTCTCTCTCTCTCTCAAATAAGTAAATAAAGTCTTTAAGAAAAAAATGGGCAGAGAAACTGAATAGATATTTTTCAAAGATATTTTTCAAAGAAGATATCCAAATGGCCAACAAGTACATGTAAAGATGTTCAACATCAATAATCAGGGAAATGCAAATTGAAACCACAATGAGATACTACTTTACACCTGTTAGAATGTCTATCATAAAAAAGACAAGAAATAACAAGTGTTGGCCACACTGTATATTAACTACAATAAAATAAAAATTAAAAACTTAATAGAAATAAAATATTTTCTTAGGTTAAAAAAAAAGAATGTGAAGGGAAAGGAACCCTTATCTACTGTTGCTGGGGATGTAAATCTGATTAGTCAATATGGAGAAGAGAGGAGGTTTCTGAAAAAATTAAAAATTATAACTGCCATATACTTCAGTAATTTCACTACTGAGTATATATCCAAAAGAAATGAAAACGGGATATTGAAAAGATATCTGCACTGCTATGTTTACTGTAGCATTACTAAAAATAGCCGAGATTTGGAAACAACTTCAGAGTCCATCAACAGCTAAATGTATGTGTGTGTCTATCAACAGATGAATATATGTATAATCTATGGCAAAAAAGGACTTTCTACCTGCCATTTGGGCAACATGGATAGACCTTGATGGCATTATGCTAAATTTGGTAAGTCAAATAGAGAAAAAACTGTATGTATGCTGTATGATATCACTTACATGTGGAATTTAAAGAGCCACACTCATAGGAACGGGGAGTAGAATGGTGGCCAGGGGGTGGGGAAATTATAGAGATATTAGCCAAATGATACAAACTTGCAATTAAAAGATGGATAATGCAGGGAATCTAATGCACAGCATTAGATCATCTTGTGTGTTAAGATCATCACAGCATTGTGATTATGGTTAACAAATCAGTATAGTGTAGTTGGGAGTTGCTAAGAGAGTAGATCTTAACTGTTCTCACCACAAAAAAGTAATGATAATTATATGATGGGATAGAGGTAATATAGCTTATGCTAAGTTGGTAATCACATCACAACATCAGTGCATCAAATCAACATGGTTTACAACTTAAACTTATACAATGTTATATGTCAATTATGTCTCAATAAAATATTTATTAAATGAATGAGCAAGTTGTATAGCGACATTACATTGTCGACAGTCACACACAATTTTTCAACATTCACACATAGCAACCATACTTTATTGATTTTTTGGCTGGAAAACAGTGCTATAGGGAGAGCAAATGGTTTCTTTACTATCTTCTCTCAGAATTGGAGTTCTATATTTATGTGAAAATAAAAGCCTGACAAATTTTGCCTTCAATAGGGATTGTTAGAACCAAAGGGAAATCATGAGATCTTTTTTTATCATATTTCTTTAATAGATTATGAAAATGGTTAAGAATGAATAAATGTCTAATTCAAAGACACAGTGATTTACAGGAGAAGAAAGTCTCCTATAAATTGGTAAAGCTTAGATTTACCAATTCACTAACTTAGCACTGTTGCCACAGCTTTCCTTTCCTTAATGAGAATCTTAGTTTAGAAATCCAACTCAAACAAAGGGAATTTGCTTACCACACAAGAAAAAAAGTACTGTCTTCAATTCCTTCTTGATCCCAGCCCTCATATAAGTTTGCACATGATTTCTATGTCTCCACTCATCTCTCCTCTTCTGTTCTCAGTGTGCTTGTCTTAGGCTTCTCAGGCTGGAGATGTGCTTATTTAATGTGACTAGAGATAAGTCCTATGCTCACCCTATTTTATAAGATTTCAGGTAGGAATGTCAGTGAAAGATGGACAGCATTTTTCTCCAGGATCATATATACATACCACACAAGGCTTTAAGGGTCCCTGATTAAGTGTAAACACTTCTCTGAAGCACATACTGTGGCAGACAGATTGATAGTGATTGGCTCAGACAGATCTCTAAACTCAGTTTTGTATCCAGGAACAAAGGCTTAGCAATAACAATAGGAGAAGAAAAATTTATATAAAAGGCAGACAAGCCTATCATTACCACAAGCTATTATTCACAGTGATTTTTTTTTACACCCACGTGAATTTATATGTATCTCTATCTATCTACAGCATTTCCTAAATACCTTATGCTTTATTATTTATTTACCAGTTTTAAATTCAGTTATTTATTTGTATCTAAAGCTCAAACATCTCTTTTGAGATTATCATATTTTTTTGGTGATCCTTTCCAAGATACATCATAAAAAAAAAGAAAAAGGATTTGTATTTTTTGAATAGACATAATAATTCAGAAGGAGGAATTGAACACTTTGGTAGAAAAGGGAAAAATGTGAAAACCAATTTCAACTAGCAAGCAATTTTAATAAAAGTATCCACAGTTATTATGAACAATTTTCCATATTATTCTTGAAACATGACTTGTAGAGCCAAATAGGTTCATAGTACTTAAGAAAAAAATATTCCATGTGAAAAGATCAGTTCTTTTTTACTTTCTTGCCAAGCCAGACTTCTGTGTCTGATCTCTCTGCAAATGTTGCTTTTCTCATAAGTAAAGGTGTCCTATTTGTAAAGGGAGGAAAACTGCTCTTTTTTCTTTTCTTATGTATGTATGTATGTACTGGGGGTAGGACAAAGGGAGAGGAAAAGAGAGACTCTAAAGCAGACTCCACACTGAGCAAGAAGCCAAACATGGGGCTTGATCCCACCACTGGGATCACAACATGAGCCAAAACCAAGTCGATTGCTTATCCAACAGAGCCACGCATATGCCCCAAATTGTTCTTGTCTTTCAACTATATCCTGAACAAGGAATACATGTTCCTCTTAATTTTCTACAGGGTAGTCAATTTTAGTCATCACAATTGACAAGAATTTCCTAAAAGTTAAGAATTCTGGAAGGAAGGAAGTATAGCTCATAAATTCTGTAAAATTTCTAGTTTTAGATATCTTGAATGTGTCACCTTCCTATCCTAGGCCTGTACCACAAATCTGTGGCATTGGGAGGGAGCTATTCATTGGCATGTTTCAGAATTGAGAGGAAAAAATAATTTCTCCAATATTTAGAAATTAAGTTCCCTCCACTTGAGTTGAAGCCCATTCTCCCAAGTCTTAATTTCCTGGATAATTTCCCAGATAACTTGCAATGGATAAATATAGTCCTTGCAGGGAAATCTCAACTCCTGTCCACAAGGTTGCAGTCAGGGCTTCTGAAAGCATGTCTAGAGCCTATGTTTGAATTTGAAAAAAGCATCTCTTTCAGGCAAATAGAAAATAGTGACCCTCAGAGGGCCAGATCCACAGACTTCTACTCTGTACAAACAATTCAAAATAAAACAAAGCAAACAACAAAAAACAAAAACAAAAACAAAAGCAAAGTCGAAAAATTCTCTGTTGGGAACCAGACATAGGCCAAGCTGAATTTCAACCTCTGTCTGTTCCCAGGCAGGTTGCTTTTACTCAAGACACGAATTACACAGCTGTGAATAGCAGTGTGGGTATGGTCTTGCAAATGTTATCAGATCAGTAATTCAGTAGAGTAGATTTTCTTATTATCTAAAGAATTTAGTGAGAAATAAAAGTACAGAAAGAAAGGAAGAAAGAAAGAGAGAGAGAAAGAAAGAAAGAAAAGAAAGAAAAAAAAAGTTCTACTGGTACCAGTGTCCTCTGACCCTCCTATGTCATCATTCTGAGCCAAGTCATGCTCTGTATCCCTAGTTCAGGTTGTTTTCTTCAACTCACCTATAATAGAAGATGGTGAGTTTACCAGGTTTGAAGATCCTATTGTTTTACGGATCTCCATTTCAGATCCCCCCAGGAACAACTCTCCAGTGGCATGCTCAATTCTGCAGGAATAAACCATATCAGAGTCTAAATTCTTCTTTAGGAAAAAACAAAAACAAAAACCAACATTAGTCTAAATGAAGCCTATGCAGAAATATAGATCTTCTACAGTAAAAAGCAAATCTACATTACTAAATATAGCACTTAAATGTTTGATCCATAAATTCTTCCTGTCAGTTGCTTCCCTGCGTTAAGGTCTTGCCTAACTCACAAGGTTCTATTGAGTGATTTATCTTTTACTGTCCAAAGGAAATGGCACAAAGATAAATTTAAGTTTTAACACTAAGTAAACAGAAATTTCTTCCAACTTTTAAATGACAGTCTTCATAACTTAAAACAACAGCCACTTAGGCTCAATTCCTAGGTAGGGAAATATCTATATTATCAGAGAAAATTTTGACTGAAGACAGAGAAGAAAGGTAAGAATGGAGCTCTCTTTTCTCTCTCTCTCGCTCTCTCTGCCTCCACCTCTTTCCAGTCCTTTCTCCCTCTTCTGTCTCCTTTTCTTTTTCCCATCTAATGTAATTAGCTATGGAATATTCTCTTCTAAACTTTTGTCAGCTTTCATAAATATGCACCTAAGGAAAACACCCAAGATAATCTTGAATTCAGTAATAAATAAGAGGGTGATCCCAAGGTGTGGGTTCAGTGATTTCCATATTTATAATGTGAACAGAGCCCCATCTCTGGTTTACAGTTGATCTTTGGGAGCTGATCCCCATAATGAGTATGATTTGTCATCAGGGAGATAGAAATTATTTTTTCTTTTTTTGTGTGTTTTTTATTTATTTATTTTTTATTTTTTATAAACATATAATTTTATCCCCAGAGGTACAGGTCTGTGAATCACCAGGTTTACACACTTCACAGCACTCACCAAAGCACATACCCTCCCCAATGTCCATAATCCCACCCCCTTCTCCCAACCCCCCTCCCCCCAGCAACCCTCAATTTGTTTTGTGAGATTAAGAGTCATTTATGGTTTGTCTCCCTCCCAATCCCATCTTGTTTCATTTATTCTTCTCCTACCCACTTAAGCCCCCATGTTGCATCACCACTTCCTCATATCAGGGAGATCATATGATAGTTGTCTTTCTCTGCTTGACTTATTTCGCTAAGCATGATACACTCTAGTTCCATCCATGTTGTTGCAAATGGCAATATTTCATTTCTTTTGATGACTGCATAGTATTCCATTGTGTATATATACCACATCTTCTTGATCCATTCATCTGTTGATGGACATCTAGGTTCTTTCCATAGTTGGCTATTGTGGACATTGCTGCTATAAATATTTGGATGCACGTGCCCCTTTGGATCACTACGTTTGTATCTTTAGGGTAAATACCCAATAGTGCAATTGCTGGGTCATAGGGCAGTTCTATTTTCAACATTTTGAGGAACCTCCATGCTGTTTTCCAGAGTGGCTGCACCAGCTTGCATTCCCACCAACAGTGTAGGAGGGTTCCCCTTTCTCCGCATCCTCGCCAGCATCTGTCATTTCCTGACTTGATTTTAGCCATTCTGACTGGTGTGAGGTGATATCGCATTGTGGTTTTGATTTGTATTTCCCTGATGCCGAGTGATATGGATCACTTTTTCATGTGTCTGTTGGCCATCTGGATGTCTTCTTTGCAGAAATGTCTGTTCATGTCTTCTGCCCATTTCTTGATTGGATTATTTGTTCTTTGGGTGTTGAGTTTGCTAAGTTCTTTATAGATTCTGGACACTAGTCCTTTATCTGCTATGTCGTTTGCAAATATCTCCTCCCATTCTGTCAGTTATCTTTTGATTTTGTTAACTGTTTCCTTTGCTGTGCAAAAGCTTTTGATCTTGATGAAATCCCAATAGTTCATTTTTGCCCTTGCTTACCTTGCCTTTGGGGTTGTTCCTAGGAAGATGTTGCTGCGGCTGAGGTGGAAGAGGTTGCTGCCTGTGTTCTCCTCAAGGATTTTGATGGATTCCTTTCGCACATTGAGGTCCTTCATCCATTTTGAGTCTATTTTTGTGTGTGGTGTAAGGAAATGGTCCAATTTCATTTTTCTGCATGTGGCTGTCCAATTTTCCCAGCACCATTTATTGAAGAGGCTGTCTTTTTTCCATTGGACATTCTTTCCTGCTTTGTCGAAGATTAGTTGACTGTAGAGTTGAGGGTCTATTTCTGGGCTCTCTATTCTGTTTCATTGATCTATGTGTCTGTTTTTGTGCCAGTACCATGCTGCCTTGATGATGACAGCTTTGTAATAGAGCTTGAAGTCTGGAATTATGATGCCACCAACGTTGGCTTTCTTTTTCAACATCCCTTTGGCTATTCGAGGTCTTTTCTGGTTCCATATAAATTTTAGAATTATTTGTTCCATTTCCTTGAAAAAGATGGATGGTACTTTGATAGGAATTGCATTAAATATGTAGATTGCTTTAGGTAGCATAGACATTTTCCACAATATTTATTCTTCCAATCCAGGAGCATGGAACATTTTTCCATTTCTTTGTGTCTTCCTCAATTTCTTTCATGAGTACTTTATAGTTTTCTGAGTATAGATTCTGTGCCTCTTTGGTTAGGTTTATTCCTAGGTATCTTATGGTTTTGGGTGCAATTGTAAATGGGATGGACTCCTTAATTTCTCTTTCTTCTGTCTTGCTGTTGGTGTAGAGAAATGCAACTGATTTCTGTGCATTGATTTTATATCCTGACACTTTACTGAATTCCTGTATAAGTTCTAGCAGTTTTGGAGTGGAGTCTTTTGCGTTTTCCACATATAGTATCATATCATCTGCGAAGAGTGATAATTTAACTTCTTCTTTGCCGATTTGGATGCCTTTAATTTCCTTTTGTTGTCTGATTGCTGAGGCTAGGACCTCTAGTACTATGTTGAATAGAAGTGGTGATAATGGACATCCCTGCCGTGTTCCTGACCTTAGCGGAAAAGCTTTCAGTTTTTCTCCATTGAGAATGATATTTGCGGTGGGTTTTTCATAGATGGCTTTGATGATATTGAGGTATGTGCCCTCTATCCCTACACTTCGAAGAGTTTTGATCAGGAAGGGTTGCTGTACTTTGTCAAATGCTTTTTCAGCATCTATTGAGAGTATCATATGGTTCTTGTTCTTTCTTTTATTGATGTGTTGTATCACATTGACTGATTTGCGGATGTTGAACCAACCTTGCAGCCCTGGAATAAATCCCACTTGGTCGTGGTGAATAATCCTTTTAATGTACTGTTGAATCCTATTGGCTAGTATTTTGTTGAGTATTTTCGCATCTGTGTTCATCAAGGATATTGGTCTATAGCTCTCTTTTTTGATGGGATCCTTGTCTTGTTTTGGGATCAAGGTGATGCTGGCCTCATAAAATGAGTTTGGAAGTTTTCCTTCCATTTCTAGAAATTATTTTTTCTATTGTGAATTCTGCACAAATACTTTAGCAATAAAGCCCAAGTTTGCCTTAGCCCATTTTGATCGATAAGAGTGCTACATTGTCCATGGAGAAAGACATGCCAGATTCTCTAGCACCTTGTGCTATGTATGACCTCTCATCTGAAACTAAAAAAAAAAAAAAAAAAAAAAAAATCTATTGGGGGATTTTGGGTTTCGTTTAAAATATAACTATTTCCTGTCTTAAAATTTGATAAATCCTGCCAACTAACAAATGTGTACAATTTTATTTAAAATTTAGTATTTTCAGTCATGTTTTTCAGACTGTGTAATCTTGTGTAATGATTAGGTAGTTTTATATTATGGATATCTAGAGGAGGTCAAGTTACTAGTATTTTAATACATGTTTCAATATTTAAAATGGGTGAGTCACCTCTATTGGTTTATCAATAGAAGAGAAGGACGTATAAAATTTAGAAGACCCCTGACAATTGAATTAACATTGCTGGTTGGGTCCATATAAAATTATTAGCCTACTTTTGTAAAAAGCAACACTAGGTTGCTTTTTTTTTATATTTATAGTGCCAAGTCAGTTAATACTTATTAAAATAAAACAATATTCAAAAAGGACCACCACATTATATTTGAGAAGACCAATAATCAAAGATATGCCAGTTTTAGCAAATTCATTTGTAAGAAGTTTGATGAACTCTTATTGATTTGTCTTATTAGTTATTGTCCTCATTTGTAGGATAAGAACAGTAAAGTTATTTTTAATTTGTTAAATGGAAATATAAAAAAGTATGATCCCCAAGTATTTTCTTGTATGTTATCCACATTTGTTGCCTTCATAAATTTTTCATGATATGAGATTGTCTCATTTATTAATTTTGTATTTGTTTATATTTTGATTTTTTTAATTAAATTAGATTTTATTTTTTTTCAGTGTTCTAAAGTATATTGTGTAGCACCACACCCAGTGCTCCATGCAATGCGTGCCCTCCATAATACCCACCACCATGCTCAGCCAACCTCCCAACCACCCTCCCCTCCCAAACCCTCAGTTTGTTTCTCAGAGTCCACGGTCTCTCATGGTTTGTCTCCCCATCCGATTTCCCCCAACTCACTTCTCTCCATCTCCCAAGATCCTTCATGTTATTCCTTATGCTCCACAAGTAAGTGAAACCATGTGATACTTGATTCTCTCTGCTTGACTTATTTCACTCAGCATAATCTCTTTTAGTGCCTTCCATGTTGATACAAAAGTTGGGTATTCATCCTTTCTGATGGAAGCATAATACTCTTCTCTAGATAAAGAAGGGCATCTGTTGAAGGGCGTCTTGGTTCTTTCCAAAGTTTGGCAACTGTGGCCATTGTTGCTATGAACATTGGGGTACAGATGGCCCTTCTTTTCACTACATCTGTATCTGAAGTAAATACCCAGTAGTGCAATTGCAGGGTCATAGGGAAGCTCTATTTTTAATTTCCTAAGGATTTTCCACACTGTTTTCTGAAGGGGCTGCATCAGCTTGCATTCCCACCAACAGTGTAACAGGGTTCCCCTTTCTCCATATCCTCTACAACACTTGCTGTTTACTGTCTTGTTAATTTTAGCCATTCTAACTGGTGTAAGATGGTATCTCAATGTGGTTTTGATTTGAATCTCCCTGATGGCTAATGCTGATGAACACTTTTTCACGTGACTGTTAGCCATTTGTATGTCTTCATTGGAGAAGTGTCTGTTCATGTCTTCTGCCCATTTTTTGATGTGACTGTCTGTTTTGTGTGTGTTGAGTTTGAGGCATTCTTTATAGATTTTGGATATCAGCCCTTTGTCTGTAGTGTCATTTGTGAATCTCTTCTCCCATTCTGTGGGTTGCCTCTTTGTTTTGTTGACTGTTTCCTTTGCTCTGCAGAAGCCTTTGATCTTGATGCAGTCCCAAAAGTCCATTTTTGATTTTGTGTCCTTTGTCTTTGGGGACATATCTTGAAAGAAGTTGCTGTGGCCAATGTCGAAAAGGTTACTGCCTATGCTCACCTCCAAGATTTTGATAGATTCCTGGCTCACGTTGAGGTCTTTCATCCATTTCCAGTTTATCTTTGCATATGGTATAAGAGAATAATCAAGTTTCATTTCTATACATAGCCATCCAATTTTCCCAGCACCATTTATTGAAGAGACTGTCTTTTTTCCACTGTATATTTTTTCCTGCTTTGTTGAAGATTAGTTGACCATAGTGTTGAGGGTCCATATCTGGGCTCTCTACTCTGTTCCACTCATCTATGTGTCTATTTTTATGCTATACCATGCTGTCTTGGTGATCACAGCATTGTAGTAAAGCTTGAAAGCAGGCAAAATGATGTCCCCAGTTTTGTTTTTCTTTTTCAACATTTCCTTAACAATTTGGGGTCTCTTCTGGTTCCATATAAATTTTAGGATTGTTTGTTCTAGCTCTTTGAAAAATACCTGTGAAGTTTTGATCAGGATGGCATTGAAAGTATAGATTGCTCTAGGAGTATAGACATTTTAACAATGTTTATTCTTCCTATCCATGAGTATGGAATTGTCTTCCATCTTTTTGTGTCTTCTTCAATTTCTTTCATGAGTGTTCTGTAATTCCTTGAGCACAGATTCTTTACCTCTTTGGTTAGGTTTATTCCCAAGTATCTTATGGTTCTTGGTGCTAGAGAAAATGGAGCCAATTCTCTAATTTCCCTTTCTACATTTTCATTGTTAGTGTATAAGAAAGCAACAGATTTCTGTAGGTTGACTTTGTATTCTGCCACATTACAGAATTGTTGTATGTGTTCTATTAGTTTGGGGGTAGAGTCTTTTGGCTTTTCCATATAAAGTATCATGTCATCTGTGAAAAGAGAGAGTTTGACTTCTTCTTTGCCAATTTGAATACCTTTTATTTATTTTTGTTGTCTGATTGGTGTTGCTAGGTCTTCTGGTACTATATTGAACAACAGTGATGAGAGTGGGTATCCTTGTCATGTTCCTGATCCCAAGGGGAAGGCTGTCAACTTTTCCACATTGAGGATGATATTGGCTATGGTTTTTTCATAGATAGATTTTATGAAGTTGAGGAATATTCCCTCTATCTCTATATTTTGAAGGGTTTTAATCAGGAATGGATACTGTATCTTGTCAAATGCTTTTTCTGCATCAATTGAGAGGACTATGTGGCTCTTCTCTCTTCTCTTCTTGATTTATTCTATCACATTTATTTGCAAATGTTGAACCACCCTCACATCCCTTAGATAAATCCCACCTGGTCATGGTAGATAATCTTTTCAATGTACTGTTGGATCCTATTAGCTAGGATCTTATTGAAAATCTTGGCATCCATATTCATCAGGAATATTGGTCTGAAATTCTCATTTCTAATGGGGTCTTTTCCTGATCTGGGGTTCAGGGCAATGCTGGCTTCATAAAAAGGATCTGGAAGTTTTCCTTCTCTTTCTATTTTTTGAAACAGCTTCAGGAGAATAAGTATGATTTCTTCTTTGAATGTTTGGTAGAATTCTCCAGGGAATCTGTCAAGTCCTGGGCTCTGGTATTTTTTGGAGGGTTTTGATCACCACTTCAATCTCGTTACTAGATATTGGTCTATTCCATTCATCAATTTCTTCCTGATTCAGTTTTGGAAGTTATAGATTTCCAGGAATGCATCCATTTCATCTAGGTTGCTTAACTTATTGGCATATAACTGTTGATAATAATTTCTGATGATTGTTTCTATTTCCTTAATGATAGTTGTGATCTCTACCTTTTCATTCATTATTTTATTAATTTGGGTCCTCTCTCTCTTCGTTTGGATTAGTTTGGCCAATGGTTTATTGATCTTATTGATTCTTTCCAAAAACCAGCTTCTAGTTTTATTGATGTGTTCTATTATAGCTCTACTTTCTATCTTGTTGATCTCTGCTCTTATCTTGATTATTCTCTTATTGTGTGTGGGGTTGGCTTAATCTGTTGTTGATTCTCCAGTTCTTTAAGGTGTAAAGAGAGATGGTGTATTCTGGATTTTTCTTTTCTTTTTCTTTTTTTTGAGTGAGGCTTGGATGGCTATGAATTTTCCCCTTATTACTGCCTTTGTTCTGTCCCATAGGTTTTGTACCAATGTGTCCTCATTCTCATTGGTTTCCATGAATTGTTTATGTTCTTCTCTGATTTCCTGGATGATCCAAACATTCTTAAGCAAGGTGGTCTTTAGCTTCCAAGTGTTTGAATTTCTTCGAAACTTTTTCTTCTGGTTGAGTTCTAGTTTCAAAACTTTGTGGTCTGAGAATATGTAGGGAATAATCTCAATCTTTTGTATCAGTTGAGCCCTGATTTGTGACCCAGTATGTGGTTTATTCTGTACAAAGTTCCCTGTGTACTCAAGAAGAATGAGTATTCTGTTGTTTTAGGGTGGGATGTTCTGTATATATTTGTGAGTTCCAACTGGTCCGATGTGTCATTCAGTGCTCTTGTTTATTGATTTTCTGCTTGGATGATCTGTCTATTACTGAGAGTAGTGTGATAAGATCCCTTACTATTTATGCATTCATATCAATATGACTTTTTATCTTAATTAACCGTTGTCTTATGTAGTTGGCTGCTCCCATATTGGGGGCATAAATATTTACAATTGTTAGATCTTCTTGGTGGATAGACCCTTTAAGAATGATGTTTCCCTTCTTTATCTATGACTACAGTTTTCCATTTAAAATCTTATTTATCTGATATGAGAATTGCTACCCCAGCCTTCTTTTGAGGCCCATTGGCATGAAAGATTCTTCTCCATTCCTTCACTTTCAGTCTAGATGTATTCTTAGGTTCCAAATGGGTCTCTTGTATCAACATATGAATGGGTCCTGTTATTTTATCCAATCTGCAACCCTGTGTTGTTTTATGGGAACATTTAGGCCGTTTATGTTGAAGAGTGATTATTGAAAGCTACCTTTTAATTGATATATTGTTGCCTGTGAAGTCCTTGTTTCTATAGATTGCCTCTAAATTTCTGTTCCACAACATGCTTGGGTTCTTTCTTCTTTTATAGAACCCCCCCCCCCCTTAATATTTCTTATAGTGCCAGCTTGGTGGTCACATACTCTTTTAAACCTTGCTGGTCTTGGAAGATCTTTATCTCTCTATCATTTGGAATGTCAACCTTGCTGGATAAAGTATTCTTGGCTGCATGTTCTTCTCATTTAGTGTCCTGAATATGTCTTGCCAGCCCTTTCTGGCTTGCTACATTTCTGTGGACAGGTCTGCTGTTATTCTGATGGACCTTCCTCTGTATCTAAGGAACCTCTTCCCTCCCTGCCCTCAGGAGCTCTTGTCTAAAGTTGTGATTCATCAGTCTCACAATCAAGTGTTTTGAGGTCTTTCTGGATTTGTTGATCTTGGGGGGTGATCTTTCTGCCTCTAGGACAGGGACGCTTGTTCCATTTCCCATATGGGAAAATTTTCACCAAGAATTTGTTCAACTATACCTTCTAGTCTTTTTTCTTTCTCCTCCCACTCAGAAATCCCAATAATTCTGACATTGGAATGTTTCATGATGTCATTTATTTCTCTAATTCTGTTTTCATGGCTTCTAAGCTGTTTGTGCCAGGCCTCCTCCAGATCCTTTTTCTCTATCAGTTTGTCCTCTAGATCACTAATTCTATCTTTTGCCTCAGTTACTCTAGCTGTTAGGGTATTTAGATTAGATTGAATCTCATTGATAACATTTTTAACTTCTTCCCCATGTGTCTTTCACTTCTGCCCTTAGAGATTCCATGTTGTCACTAATGGTTTTCTCCAATCTAGACATTGCCTAGATAGTTGTTACCCTGAATTCCTTTTTTGACATACTGTTTATGTCCATATCCAATAGTTCTGATGGAGAGGGCACAGTCTCTGAATTTTTCCTCTGTTGGATGTTCCTCCTTTTAGTCATTTTGGTGAGAGGTGGTTGAGGGGATGTGTAGCTGAATATATCAACCATGATTCAGGCAAGGTGCACCGTGGAATGCTTCTGAGCAATAGGAAGTCACCACAAAAAGAAAGAAAAAAGAAAAAGAGAGAGAGAGAAAGAGAGAGACAGAAAAAGAGAGAGAGAGGGAGATAAGATCCAACCAGTATGCCCCCAAAGGTAAGATTTATAAGGTATACAAACAAAAAGTCGGACCAAAGTAAATGACAAGGAAAAAAGAAAGAAAGAAAGAAAGAAAGAAAGAACGAACCCAGGCAAAATGAACCCCAAGGATAAGGTTTATACAATACCAGAACAAAAACAAGTACACAGAAACTCTGACAGAAGAGAAAGACTGGAGGGTGGTTAGAAATCCTTGATGTGGGCGAAGAAGGTTATATTTTTTCTTGCTGGATGTATCTTGATATCTTTGTTAAAGAACTCAACTTTCCAGGGATAAATGGAGATTAAAACTGGTTTATATATAGGGGTAGTATTGATTATGGAAAGACGATTACCTTGAACCTTATATCTATATGTATATTTAAAAAAATAGAAAAGAAAAGCGAACCAGATATGCGTATGAAAAAAGTTTTAAGTTAACAGGTTATTATGGAATATGTTGATTGAACCTCTAGTTGTAATGGTAAGTAGGTTAAAAAAATTAAAAAGAACAAGAATAGTGAGATCTAATTAAAAATAAAGTTGTATCTTTGAAATATGCAGGTTTTAGGGGAATACTGCAGCTTAATATATTGTTTTCCTTGATATTGTGGTTTTACAGTTTTATGGGGACCCTGTCATTGTTGTCCTCTCATTCTTTTGGCTGGCTTTCTGGAGGAGGGTCCTTCTGCATTGATTTTCAGGCAGTCTTGGTTGGGTTGAGTCCTCCTGACCCCTATTAAGGGGCTGGACTTTGAGGAAACCAGTTTTTCAGGCTTTTGTTCTCTGTAGGTCCACCCACTTTGGTGGCTTTTTGTGGCTTTTCGGAGGTTTATTGGAAAGCAAACTGCACCCAGAACTCCATCTCAGAGAGAAGACTCAGTCTGTTCCCTTCTGGGTGGTTCAGAACAGACAGACTCCCCCTCTGCAAATTCCACCGTGCTGTGCAAACTCCCATAGGCAATGCACAATACCAGCCACTGTTTCAGGGGTTGTCTGAGGCTCCCACTTTTCTCTGCACCCTGGTGCCACTAAAATCATGAGTGATATTGGTCTAGGGACCCTGCTTCTGGTGGCTGCTTTTGCTGGGACTGCTGTCTGGGGTCCAGACCTCATGTTGCCACTGGGATCACGACCAGAGATCACTTTGAATTCCTTAAGACATACACTGGGAGAATCCAGACCCTTGGCGGGTCCTAGAGACCATGGGCTAGTGCCAGGAAGGAGCTTTCTCAGGTGTGGGTGGGGAGTCTGTCAGACCCTGGTCGTGCAGTGTGCAAAAGTTCTAGGGAGAGCAGACTGGTGCAGTCTACAGACCTCCTCTTGTGGGTACAGGAGTGTGCCCAGCCAAGTCATAATGCAAGCTGTGCAACCCCGGGGGCTCTGCAGCACTCTCTCTGGCATGGGTGGTCACTGGCAGTGGCTGTCCTGGGACAGTGGGCTTAAGCCCATGCCAGTGACTACCTGATTCCACCGCTTGCCCCTAAGGTCTTTTGCTCTTTTTGAGTGCTTTTGACCAGACTCCAAGTTAATGCTGGTCCCTAATCACAGGGAACTTTTGTATTGGGGTGTTACTTTTCAGTGGGTAACTTTTGGTGGCTCCCTTTTCCTTCTGTTTATCCTCTGATATCAGTGTGACCATTCCCACTCTGCTTTACCTTTCCACTGGTCTCTTCTACCCCCATAGAGATGCAGAAGTGTATAATCCTATATCTCAGGCTGATTTCATAGATGTTGAGAGTGTTCTGATGGATAATTAGCTCACTTTAGCAGACTGGTTGAAACAGGGTCTCCTGCTTCTCCACTATCTTGCCCCTCCTCCTTATATTCTGATTTTACCAATGGGAATGTAAACAGGTCACTTCTCTGCTTTGTTAAATAAAAGGTCTATGGCACCTACTGTTAGACACAAAGTAGATACCTTATAAATATTTTTTAATGAAACAATGGATAATGAAATATACTATATTCTAGATACATAAAAGATTTACTCATTAAATAAGAATTTATTTGCACCTACCAGGTGAAAATATTCTTATATTCATATAAAAATCATGTTATCTGACAATAGATATGCAGAAAAATATATATACAATAGATGTAGTTTTCAACTTTATGGAGACCTATTTTTTGTGGATCAATTTAGGCTTGTGATTTAAGAATCAATAAGAGGTCAGGAAAAACACTGCTAAAAAGCCAGATATTTTAGTATTAACTCCGATTTGAGGAAATGCAAACAGGATGAAAATACTCCTTTTTCAAACTAAGGAATGCTTTAAGAGACAACTATAAAAATATCAGTATTTTGAAGTGGTAAAAATCTCATATGCACAAAAACCATGTTATGACTACCAACTTTAAGAAAGGACTAAGTTATGCCTGCATTAAAATGAGGAAAAACAAAACTATTTCAGCTGAGATGTCTGGTTGACTTTCAATCCATTTCAAACACTGGTCTTTGAGTGAAGCTACAAGTAATTAACATTCTCCTCATTAACCAACTAATGAACTACTCTCCTGTGAGTAATTGCTTATATGTATATGTCCACATAATCTCTTATGTCAATAATTACTAGTCCTACTTTCCAAATCTATACACAGCTCAAAGCAATTGCATGCTAACTTGGTAGTATCATAGAAAGCATGAAGACAATTTAACATATACAATTACCCCTGTGTTCTCATTCATCACTTTATCATGTATTGTCCATATATATATTGAGTACCATAATAACTCTATCGTGCAACAAAAACCTAATCTTCCATATTAAAATAAACCTTGGTAATTGAAATAAAACTTGATATACTTAGTATACTCTGAAATAAGGAGGAGATATCTATCTACAATTTACTGTGTTCCTCAATGTGTTGAAATATAAATTAACGTACTTTAACTCTTGAATACTTTGGGTAAAATTGTTTAGTAAAATAATTTCTACAATTCTAAAAAATTAACTATATATAAAAACTTGCAATACTTAACAATGTTAAATTTTTTCCTTAGCTCCTCCTCGATTAATAAATACCTGTTTAAGAGTCACCAAAAACTATCAGTATAACACAGATTTACATCAGTTGTAAGTTTCTTCACTGAATGTAAATAAGAGCTTTCATTGAGGTTTATGATTTGCAGTGGTTACTGAAGGTATAAAATTGATGTCATTGGATATTGTTAAAAATAGGATTCTCAGGAGATATATTTTATATGTGATGTTCTGTGGGAGAGGAAGACATCTATGTAATTTTCCAAGGTCATGTCTACTCTCTGTGTAGGGCAGGTACATCTGTAAAATACCATAACTCTAAAAAGTGCTGGATCAAGGTTTTACCAGGTCACCATTTCATCATCCAAAGTCAATGGCTGCTGTCTAAAGATTTGCAACTACAGCAGAGACATTGAAATTTGTTACAAATGTCTAACAGTTCTATTCCAACTTCTGCCATATAAAAGGATTAATGCTGTGCCATTTAAAAAAAAATATTTTATCTTACATTAACTTTCTTGATGATTAGTGAGCTTTAATCAAGTGGGATAGAAAGACCAGCTATTCAAACTACTGAATACTGAAAAGGTCACGGTATTGCAGTACACTCCCATAATTTACTGTCTCCTATTACATACTCTAAAAATGATCATATTCCCTTCTCAAAGGCAAAATACTAACTATCTGACATAAAGTCACCATATCACTGAATTCAGATCCATTAAGGTTAAAGTTAGTAACACTATGTTACCTATGTAGCAGCATTACTTTGAAGAATATAGCATAGTTGAATTATACCAGAGCAAACCAAATTCAATTTAAAATATGAATCATTAGGGATGTAAAACTGAAAGCATCATGTGTTTATAAATAATATGGAAATTGTTTTCAAAAATCCCAGATGACACATAGATACAGACTAGAACCTTTCATCATCCAATGCAACAGTCATCCAAGAGATTCTCACATATATCTCCATGTTAAAGTTAGTTGTATCTAACCAAGACACTGGAGGTTTTCTCTGGATCCCATTCATGGGATGATGTCCCTTACTTTTCCTTACCTTAGACTCTTCTTTGTAATGGTGCTTACAGAATACTTACTCAATAGTAGAATACAGCTTGTTTGTGTTGTTAATTTCCATGTTCACAGTCTCATTTCTTAAAGACACATTATCCAAACTTTTAAAATTACCTTTTAATCTTTACTCCCAGAGTAGCTGATTTTTTTCTTTTTCACTGGAGCATTTAGGATGTTTTACTCTTCTAACATCCCAGTGTAACCTCTGATTGTAGCTATATTTCTGCCATTTTATGGACTCAAGAAAGGAAGTTCAGTGCTTCCTCTGATACTTCCCAGAATCTTTTCATTTTATCTCTTTCTGAGAAATGAAAAAAATTTTTTTACATTTCAAATACTTCAATAATATATGTTTCAAGAAGAATCCTAAGTGTCATCTTACACTGTAAATAGATTTTTGAGTACAGATAGATTTAAAAACATGATTTTGCTTTCAGCTTTATCTGAGGATCATAGAAGGTTTATAATGAAAATTTATAGTCTTTTCCCTTTATACCATGTCCACTACTCTGAACAAATTATTTTAATCCTCTTAATTCCCCCCTCCCACTGGCATATCTCTAAATAATATGCTGTTATTAGTCTTTTGATTTGGTAATTTGAGACATTATCTACTGATTTTTGCTGTGGTAGATCATGATTAATCATGTTTCTACACCCTTGCCTTTCCCCTTCTAAGAATGCATTTTATCATTATTTTAATTCCTCTGTTGGTTACTTCTCTCACTCTGAGAAGTATCTGTATTTAAAGTGCATTACACCATTACCTCAAAATACCATTTCTTGAAGCCTCATATTTTGAGAATATGTAGTAAGCTCTTGCATTACTCTACTTTTTTTTTCTTCACTATTCTCAGCTTCTTTGCTTTGTGTATATCTGTGTATTTTCAATATCACAGGTAATGTTTCATATGTAAGTATTGGAACTTTGAGTATATATTACTTCTGAAAGTTAAAAATCAATAGACAAGGTTTTCCTAATAATAAACCTACAAATAAAGTTTCTTGTATAGCCAAATAGTGTGTCTGTATTTCCTTTCTGTACTTTACAGTTTTCGTTTTCCTGTGTAAGTTATTAAAGATAGTCAAGTCTCTCTCTCTCTTTCTCTCTCTCTCTCTCTCTCATTCCTTCATGGATGTATCTCTCTCTTGCAGTTTCCCATTCTCTTGCGTTAACCTGGAGTATTTGATTTTCAGACTGTTCTAGTGACTGGTGGCCACCATAGTAGCATTCCTATCATGTGCAGCCTGGCTCATCAATGTCGTAATGCTATAACATTTTCTTCCCAATGACAATGTTATGGAAACGTCTTTTCCCAGTACACCTGGGTGGCTCAGCTGCCTTTGGCTCAGGTCATGACCCCAAGTTCCTATAACTGGGCCCCACATCAGGCTCTTTGCTCATCGGGGAGCCTGCTTCTCCCTCTACCTGCCTCTCCCTCAGCTTGTACTCTCTCTCTTTCTGACAAATAAATAAATAAAATTAAAAAAAAAAAAAAGTCCTTTCTCTTTAACTCTATGTTCATCACAGATCTGTCTCCTTCCCCTGCAAAAGTTCTTCTCCTTTTAAGATGTTACATGAAATATTTTTGTCCTGTGTGAAGGACAATTCTGAATTAGTTCTTATGCAGAGCTAATGGTCAACACCTGAGTACAGTGATTATGCACTCTGCATATTTCTCTTGGATTTCCTTTGTGGTTTACCACTTAGGTATTCCCAAGGCAAAGTGGAATACTTCTAACAACCTTTAGTGATTATTTGAATAGATATTTTGCTATATAAAATTGAAGGAAAAAAATCCACTGCTCTTTATACTGTGAGATGAAATAAAATCTTATACAGATTAGTGTAAGCCCTTATTGGACATTTCAATTAGTTATCTGGATGACAAAGCAAATACAATCTCAATAAGATTAGTAAATGAATTAGAAACATTAGAATCCTTAATCAGGACTAGTAGTATCAAGCAGTTATGGAATTTAATAAAGGAACATGTTTGAAATCTCAAATTAGGGCTCTTAATCAAAGGTCTTAAAATAAGAACAGAATAGTACAACAAAATGGACTCTTATTAAATGTTCATTTGGAAAAAGAAATGTTAAGAGATCTATTTTAAATATGTATATTGATTCAATGCAAAAACTAAGATTGCAGCAACTATGAACACAATTGTTTAGTTCTATGCTAAAACAAAATACTCCTTTGGGACCAACACATGTTAAAAACTTTTCGGTTAAATTATCAGTAAGACGATGGTGAGAATAATTTATTCTATTTTGGGTACCTCATTTAAGAGAAATATTCAAAGGAACTAAGGACACTATGTTATGAGAAGGTAAAAAGTGTCATACATTATTGCATATTCAAATCTATAAATCTGTTTATGGCATAAAAACTATTTATAAGGAATAAGTCACTTCAATATGGTCAATGTAAAATTAGTTTGGATTCAGTCAAGAATGTCAGTTATCAAGATAAAGAAAATTAAAATAAAGGCTTTCCAAAGTTGATGTCAGAATTGAAAGGAACTTAGGTTTTTATTACTATTATTTCTCTGAAAAACATACTTTTCAAATATAACCACACATTAAAGCATTTATACAAAGAGCAATAGAAAGGTGTCCAATGGCCTGACTAAAGACATTCCAAAATTATACTCCAAAGACATTTTCTAAATTCCAAAAATTGTTACTATACAAAACCCTTGGGTGTTAACTCTGAGTTCACTTTCCTGCTTCTCTCCCTATTATTTACCTCTTTCCAGCCACCCTGTTTACCTGAAACTCAGCTAAGCTGATTTTGGCTCTGCCCTTCATACCTCCTCTTTTTGCCTAGAACCTCTTCATATTAACATAGCTGGCTCCTGAGTTCAAATATCTTCTCTGATGAGTCCATTAGAATAGCTACTTCTCCCTAGTCCTCATCATCATCTGTACTTTGACCCTGTTTTATTCTTCTTCAAAGAATTCACTTGATATTATATCTTTGTTTTTGTTTTTTTTTTTCTTTTTGCCCAGGGTGGAGCCCAACATTAGGCTAGATCTCAAGATGCTAAAATTATGACCCAAGCCAAAATCAAGAGTCAGACACTTAAACCACTGAGCCACCTATATGACAGATATTGGTTCTTATTTACACCATTTTTGTTGTTTTTTTATTAACTTTTCTTCCTAAATACTTTATTGAGGTATAATTTGCATACCCATTTATGTGAAATTTCAATTGGTTTTTGTAAATTTTCAAAGTTGTGCATGCATCACCACAAGTCAGATTTAGATATGTGTGTGTGTGTGTGTGTGTGTGTATATATATATATACATATGTATATATATATATATATATATATATATATATATATATTTCCAAATACAATCCCTTATGTTCTCTGCTGTGATCCTGGCTCCCACCTCCAGTTCCAAACAGCCATTAATCTGTTTTCTGTCTCCATAGATTTGTCTTTTTCTGGACATTTTATATAAATGGAATCATAAAATACGTAATATTTTGCAATTTTGTCTGTTTTATTTACTGCTGTGCCCTACTTAAAATAAATGGCCCTCAATAAACATTTGTTGTATAAATGCAAGGATGAATCAATGCAGATTTGGGGTTAAAATTCATAAAGCTGCAATATTTTATTCAGACATAAATTATATGGATTAACAGGTTTAATAGTTTCAATTTAGAATTTTTTAATAAAGGGAAAAAAGGGAATGAGAAGGAGAATAAAATAAACCATAATTTAGAGTAATAAGTACTATATGGTGGATTAAACTTATGAATCTTGAATATTCATTAAAATATGTAGATTCAAGAAATCTTAAGGTTATCAATGTGTATAGAGGTTGATCTTTTATTACAACAGGAAATGCTAAGAGCTGTAAGTTTAAAAAGAAATATTCCCTGGTTTACCTTTGAAATACTTAGCAGAGACAAATAATTTTTATGCTTCTACTGATAAATATCTCAAAAAAAAAATCAGCACATCTTTATAATAAGGCAATTGAAAACCAGTAGTTTATTTCATGTCAATCACCATGACTATAGACTGTAATTATAAATTATTTTGTGTACAGAGTTGGTAAAATAATCCTTTGAGATTCGTTTTAAATCTTTCTTAATTAAATATGGCTCTTAAAATATCTTTTGTAGGGGAAAGAGAAACAAGAAACAGACAGCTAACTATAGAGAACAAACTGCTGGTTGCCAGAAGGAGGGTGGGTGGGGGTAAAATAGGTACTGAGCACTGGGATCCTTGAATCACTATATTGTATACCTGAAACTATATTACCCTGTTAACTAACTAGAATTTAAATAAAAATTTTAAAAAACAAAATTAAAAAATATATGATTACCTCTGCAGTGTAAAAATTGAGTTTATACATCAGAGAGTTTTTTGAAAAAATGAATTACATTCAGAACAAGACAAGGCACTGTCATGTTATTTTTAATATCTTCTAACCAATATTTGAGTTGTAAACAGTTAGGCTGTTATTCCACTTTTAGCTTTTCTCATGAAGCCAATGGGTGAACAATTGTCCCATGGCTTTGGAGATATGGAGTTTGAATTCAGGTGAGCAATTCATAGTCATTTTCAGTAATCCTTTGTATCACTTGAGGGAGATTAGCAAACAAAACTTTTAAAATTTATTTTATTTTTTAAGTTCCTGGCATATCCTTTTTCCTTTCATGCAGCTTATGAGGAAGAACACAAAGTGAAAAAGTTAATTTATTTTTACACAATCTAAGAATTTTTGTTTTTTGAATATGTGGGATGCTTTGCTATGTTGTTTTTTTAATATTATTTTTGCTTACAGGAAGTTGGTAAGATATTGTCATCCACATTGGTTTTTAATATGATTCCTTTAGAGTCTGTTGCAGAGAAGGCATTTGAGTGGTAAAGTGAGATAAACAATGGACAGGAGAGTTGGCTATTATGAACGATAATTTAACTTACTTGCCTCTTTTAATACTGGTCAGACCACATATTTGCTTCAAGTTTGTTTTGTTTTGTGGTGTTTCTTGTTTTGTTTTGTTTTGTTTTATCTAGATGTATTATAGAGAAAGCATTGATAATTAAATGTAATAATCAATAGAGGGAGGTGTCCATTATGATTACATATATTTGTTAGTAGAAGCATTATCAATGGACAGACCTTGGACTAGAATTTACTGAGCATCTACTAGCCTCCAGGTACTCTTAATTCATTTAAATAAATGTTATTTTACTCAAATAACAATCTTGAAGAAAGTATTAGTTCCATTTAATCTCTACAGAAAGAACATAACTGAAGATAAATTTACTGACATGGATAAGCTGGTAAATAAGAGTTTATTGATATTGTCAATATTTTCAAAGAATGAGTTTTTGGGTTTATTTTATTCATGAAATTACTGTTTTTAATTTATTGTTATCTATTTGTATCTTTATTCTTTCTCTCTCTGTTTACTTTGCACTTAATTTGATTTTATTTTTCTAATTACTTAACATGGCAATATAGCTCATTGATTTTAAAATAGAGGTGGAAGTACTATATCCTACAGGCTGAATAGGATTCACGGGATCCATGGCTTATTGTGTGTGTGTGTGTGTGTGTGTGTGTGTGTGTGTGTGTGTTGGTCTCTTTTTTTAATTTAAATTCAATTAATCAACATGTAATGTATTATTAGTTTCAGAAGTAGAGGTCAGTGATTTATCTATCTTATATGATACCCAGTGCTTATTACATCACATGCCCTCCTTAATGTCCATCATCCAGTTACGCCATCCCTCCACCCTCTCCCCTCTAGCAACCCTCAGTTTTTCTTCCTATGTTTCAGTCTCTTATGGTCTGTCTCCCTCTCTGATTTTGTCTTTTCTTTTTTTCTCCCTTCCCCTATGATCCTCTTCTTTGTTCCTTAAACTCCACATATGAGTGAGATCATATGATAATTGTCTTTCTCTGATTGACTTACTTTGCTTAGCATAATATACTCTAGTTCCATCCACATAATTGCAAATGTCAAGATGGTCAGATGTTAGATATTTTATGCTTTGTGGGACACCTACAATCTCTGTCACATTTTCTTTGTTTGTTTTTTATGTGTTTTAAAAAATAATCCTTTAAAAATGTAAAATCCAATCTCAGCTCAAGGGTCATAGAAAAACAAGTCATGTCAGGAAACAACAGATGTTGACAAGGATGTGAAGAAAGGGAAACCCCCTTATACTGCTGGTGAGAATACAAACTTGTGCAGGCACTTTGGAAACCAGTATGGAGGTTCCTCAAAAACTTGAAAATAGAACTACCCTATGACCCAGGAATTACACTACTAGGTTTTTATCCAAAGGATATAAGCATAGTGATCCAAAGGGACACGTGCACCACAATGTTTATTGCAGCAATGGCCACAATAGCCAAACTAGGGAAAAAGCCCAGATGTCTATCAACAGGTGAATGGTTAAAGGAGAAGTAGGCGCGTGCACACACACACACACACACACACACATAGGAATACTACTCAGCTATCAAAGAAATGAAATCTTGTAGAAATATATGTTCTACACTTTATCTATGTTCTCCATTTTGGGAACATTTTTGATAGTCAAAATTTCTAGGTTGACATTTATTATCTTGTAGTCTTTTTTTTTTTTTAAAGATTTTATTTATTTATTTGACAGAGGGAGAGAGATCACAAGTAGGCAGAGCAGCACGCAGAGAGAGAGGGGGAAGCAGGCTTCCTGCTGAGTGGAGAGCCTGATGTGGGGCTCAATCCCTGGACCCTAAGATCATGACCTGGGTTGAAGGCAGAGGATTAACCCGCTGAGCCACCCAGGTGCCCAGGCACCCCTCCTTGTAGCATTCTAAAGATGGTGTTCCATTGTCTTCTGGATCACATAGTTTCAGATGAGATTTTGCTATAATTATTGTTTTTTTTGGTATAAAATATATCTTTTCTACAATGGTTGCTTAAAATTTTTCTCTTTTCAATGTTTTTTAACAATTTTATTATGATGCACCTGGATGTGCTTGACTTTATATCCTTTTACTTTGGTTTCATTGAATTTTATATGTCTATGGATTTATAGTTACTATAAATAATATAATATGTATAAATATACATATCATATATAATTACTAATATATGTATAATATAGTTACTATAAATAATATAGTTTATAATATTGTTACTATAATAATATAATTTTATCTCCAATGTTTTTTCTACCCACCTGTGTTCTCTTCTGTTTTCTGTGGCTGCTTGGTACTTTCCCAGAGGTCACAGAGTCACCATTCATGTTATTTCCAGTCTTTTTTTCTCTCTGTGCTTAATTTTAGAATGTTTCAAAAGCTGTGACTTCACTGATCAAGCTGACTTCACAAACTCAAATTTACTGAATGTTTTTTCTTCTTCAGTATCTAATCTGATGGTATACACTACAGGTGTAGTTTTTATTTCAGTTATTTTTTCATTTTTAAATGTTTCATAGTTTTTTTCTAGTTTGGTCTTTATGTCTGAAATAATTTTTATTTGTAATTTATTGATGAGATCTGTCATTTTTTATTCTATATCTTCTTATAGCCTAATCATAACATTTTAAAGATTTTTAAGTTAATTTATGTTAATATCTGTATTTTTTGCTTATTTCTTTTATTTTATCTCTCATGTGGGTGTTTTATACTTGTTTAATTCTTAGTTTTGATAGTTTAAAAGTTTTGATTACCTTTCCTTTCATCTTTTTAAAACATTTCTTTAATCATATTTTAAAATTCAAGATCACTTTTTTTAAAATTTTGTGAACATGGCTTATCCTTGTTGCTGTTCAGCCTATAAATATGCTCAAAGTTTAAAAAACATTTATAAAAGGTTTAAATATTGTGCATTTTAAGATTCTGTGTTTAAATTACACCGCCTCAAGAAAGGAGATTTCTGAAGAAATTTTCCTAGGTTCATGGCTCAAGTTGATCCCTATTCCCACTTCAATGACTACCTATTAATTTCTCAGGGCTATTCTGGCTTAGGAATATTTTCTCCCTACAGCCTCATACTCTGGCACTAGATAGCACTTCCATCCTCAGATTTTATATTTGGTGTTTAAAGACTCTTCTGGGATGTGCAACCAACGTCTACCTTTCTTCTCTTACCTCCAGTATTTCTGTCCTTCTCGGTTATGTTTATTTTTATGTTTATTAAATAATTAATTAATTATTTATTTTTATAGTTATGTTTATTTCCCAGTGATTATCTTTCTGGATCAGATTTTTATTCTTTGGGAGTGAGTATTATGGTCAGTTTTACTTGTCAACTTGGTTAGATTCCAATTATTCAATCAGACTTTTCTCTGTTGCCATTAAAGTATTTTGCAAATGTACTTAATATCTACAAGCAGTTGATTTTAAGTGAATGATATTATCTTAAATAATTTGGATGAGCCAGATTCAATTAGTAAAAAGGCCTTAAGACTGGAACTAAGAACTACTTTTGGTTTCAAAGAAGAAGGATAAAGCATTGGGGGAGAGAAAATATAATTCTTGCTGTGTATATAATATATATACATCTATTATATGCGTGTGTGTGTGTGTGTGTGTGTTTATGAGAGAACCCTGTTTAACACAAAGTATTTTTTAATGTTTTGAAGATTCTTGAAGTTCACACATGCTTCTGTGTCCATGAGGATTTTGTGGTTATTCTTGGAATCATCATCCCAAATTGGCATTCAGAATTGGGTTCTTTCCTATCATGGGTATAGCTGCCTTTGTAGTACACTTCTCAGATACTCTGGGAGTATAGTTAGTGGGCATCAACCGTCTGCAATACCTTTGGGATACACTTCTATGCCTACACGAAAGCCATGATCTCCCCAGGCTGCTTCCAGACAATAGCTGCAGATAGTAATAATGGAGCTGGACCTGTTCAGCCCAGTGTAGGATGTATCTGATGAGTAATCTCTGCTAATGTTTACTATAATCTCTACTGGCATAATCTTTGCTAATGTTTTATATGTTTGTACATTTTAAATCATTATAATTACTTTTATTGCTTTGCTAATGTTCCAATTGACTGAAAACTTTTTTTTTTTTAACTGAAAACTCTTTAAATACAAGAACTATGTCATATTTTTCTTTTAGTTTTTTGGAAAGTAACATTGCATAATGAAAAGCGCATAGTATTTGCAACCAGGTAAATTTGATTTTAAGTGCAAAGCCAGCTATTCATTATATATAAAAGACTTTTTATTTGGTCTAATTGAGACTTTCTCAGAAATACACAGCAACACAATTTTCTAACCATTACTTCTCCATATTTGAATTTTAAATTCTCCTGTTTACTGTGGGCCTCTTATGGCTAAATAGTTTTTTGAAAGATCCTGATCCTCTTGGTAGATTTTAATCTCAGAATTATACACATTGCTTAAGTAATTTTTGACTTGGAAAATTTATCCTTGTCATTTTAAGGGAGTTTCTTTACACATGTTTTATTTGGTTAGAATCAACTGTCAAATACTTGTTTTCTCACACTTTTCTTTTTGCCTCCATTTGGTTTTGTCATTTTAAATATTTATTTTCTCATCCTTTCTCTATTTGTCCAGTTTGAATGTTCATTTATTATCTTTATATTTTTTTATATTTTTTATTTTTTATAAACATATATTTTTATCCCCAGGGGTACAGGTCTGTGATATTTGAGTGATGATGTATTTGAGTAAAATATTTCTGGACACAGTCTTTCTCTCAAAACCTGTCTTCTAAGTTTGAAAAAATCCTGGTTTTATCAGCAGTATTTTATCAATATTACTTTTCAATTCTTTTTGAAATTTATATCACTTTAAATCTGAACATTAATGTCTTTCTTCATGCAGTGGTGGAATCATGCAATTCTGGTTTAAAATTCTTTATTCTACATGTGCTAATGTTTTAAAAAAGAAAGATAATTTTTAAAATATGATGATTGCTTTTGAAAGTGAGCTTTGAGAGCAGTTCTTTTCAAATTTGATTAAAGAACTTTCTGTGCAAATATTATCAAGAATTCTCAGAGGCAAGAGGTTAAGATAAAACAGATATTACAAACTAAGACAGCCATCATGCTTAAATCTGTACTCTGGTTGAACTGAAGAGGGAAGACTCAGATGAGATTTACTCTTAAGATGCAAAGGACATGGGAGAAAAATCTGTTTAGTAAGTAATATTTTGACAGACTTTGCCAAGAACTTTTCCATTTTTGTATACAGGCAATTATGCTTAATTATTCTGACTCTTTTTCACTTTTATCCTTTTTGTGCCTTTTTAAAATCACATTGAATTTTTTCTTCCTCTCCTAAATACTTTCAGAATGTGCTAAATGATATTTTAATTAGCAATAAAATATTATAGAGTAAAATGGACAGATAATTATTTAACAAATACCTATGGAAACAAAACAAACCAAAACAGAACAAAACCATTGATTATCATGGGCGCCAATTCTGAACTAGGTGATAGGCTGGTTCAAATGTTTACTAGGGTAAATTGTAATTCAATTGGTTGCCTAGCATCACTGTGGAGTTTCCTGTGTGTGTTACAATCTCATTGGCCACCTGTGTGTGGCCAAGCCCAACCACATGGCCTTTGCTCTAAAAAAAATTAGTCTGGAAAGCAGAGAGGGGTTGTCCTCTCTGTAGAAGCGCCCCAATCCATCTGTTTGTTTGATGGTCAGTCTGATTCTTGATGCTTGGTGAAATAAAGCTTTGCTTGACTTTCCCTTTGTATCAGTCTTGCTCCTTTAATCATGGACCAATTATTGGGATACCCAATTTTGGGGGGACTCAACACCCAGCTCTGCTACTTATTTGGTTCCTCGGTTAACAACCTTAGTACTCTACATCACATTGATAAAGTTTGTGAATTTTTTTTCCCCCTGAGGAGTAAGTGAAAAATATACACACATCAACTATAACTAGGGGATGGCAAGACCTTTGCTTATGAAAGTTAACTATAATTAATGATTTTTTTTCAAAATTGGGGAAGTAATAAGTTAAAAAAATGGTTTTGATGTAAACTTGATAATTGGCTCAAAAATATATTTTTGTGGATGAAAGAATTGCCTATGTCTGGGTGATCTAGAAACTTTCCAGAAGGATTGTAAAGATAATATTTGGTATCTATTTAGATTTTAAAGTATAATAATTTTTATTAATTTATTTTCTGTTCCAATTGACTAAAACTCCCTTGAGGACTGAAACTATGTCCTATTCTTTAGAAGGCAACATGATGCAGCAGGTATAACATAGAATTTGCAAGTAACTGGCCCCCCTTTGTCCAGTTCATTGATAAGGATGCCTTTCTCCTTTGACAGTAATAAAATCTGCTAAGGAAGAATGTGTTTTCAGACACATGCTTTGAAATTTTGGCTTCTTTTTATCAGCTCAGTGTCGAATGTAAAAATTCACAATATTTTTTTTTCTGCATTGTACCAGCTATTTTAAAAAATTTCAGTTCAATTAATTGAATCACATAATTAATTATTCAATTCAATTAATCGATTAACATAAAATATATTTGTTTCAGGGGTACAGGTCTGTGATTCATCAGTCTTATGTAACACCCAGTGCTCATTACAACGCACACCTTACCCAGTATCCATCAGGCAGTTGTCCCATCCCTCAACCCCCTTCCCCTCCAGCAACCCTCCCCAGCTATTTTTAAAATAATTAGCAAAGTCATCACAGCCTTTATGTCTATTAACAGAGATTGAGGGTATTTCTCTGTCACCAAGAGCTAAGTTGTTTACTAAGTCTCCAACTTACACAAGAATCTGGGGCAAGGAAGGAGTGCTGCAGAGAAGACTGGGTAGGTCCTGGGAAAACTTCTATTTAAAAAAAAATATAGAATTTAAATTTATAAATTTAAATTTATATTTAATGTATATATTAAATATATACATTCAATATACATATTTGATAATGCTGAATGGGAAAATTATAACCACTCTTAAATTTTTCCTTAGAGTGAGTTTGTATTTAACAGAGGATAAGAGACATACCAGTGGCTATAGCTTTTAAAACACTGGGAAAATAGTACAGAATAACAAAAATCCACAGTAATAGTTTATTCATAAGGCAAACAGTATAATTAGTTGGGTTTGACACTTTCTGTACATCACAGATTTCATGTTCCACTGAGGACTGGTCAATTAATTGCACAGAAACTTTAGTCAGCAGATTCTCTTTCCATGAAAAATTGTCAGAGACAAAATCTTCCTAAATGCCCTCTTTTGTTGATTAGTTTTAAAATACCTTATTAATAAAATGTCAATATAAATGCATTCTTAAGTCATTTTTAATGTATTCTTATGAATACACTTTTTAAAGTATCTCTCCTGGTTACATATTTTTGTGTTCATTTTCAGTGACTTCTCAGGGAAAGTCATGACACTGAAGCATATTTTCGGCCAATTTTCAAAAATCTATTAGCCCATAGAGTGCACATCATTTGGTTCCCCCACCACCGCCTTTATAAATAAGTCACAAGTTAAATGAAATTACGAACATCTTTGAAGTACCAGTGATACTTGGGAAGTAAATGAAACAAGGAAACAGGAATACTTGCAAGTAAAATATAGGAAGTCAAGGAAATGAAAAGGTGAATACCAAAAATTATTTATGGCCATTGTCCTAGGTAAGCCTCAGAATTGCATCCTAGAGCATTGGCTTTTTGTTACCATCTGGCCCTGCATCTAAAAAGACTTCCCTGGCTTGAAGTAGTCTGAGGACATATCATCAAAGCCTGAAAGCATTTATGGCACTAAGTAACTACGTTTGCAGATCATTAAAAAAAAAAAAAAAAAGATGGAATCCTACATTACATCTGCTTAGCTGTAGAAGGTTTTAGTGCAGGGGTACAGGAGGAATGAGCATGTAGTTATATCCAATAAACTCCATACATTATGGCTGATTCTAAAGGCATCTGGCTCTATTATATTTGCTTAAAGCTCAGCTTTATTTTCAACAAATGATTGTTTATATTGGTCTCCGTGTAGCCCACGGTAATGGTTTTAAGATGCTATGCTATTTTTGCTTACAGGAGTGGATATTTATACCTGTACACTTTGGCTTTGGGTATTTTCATTTTGTTATTAGGGATTTGGTATGCATATGCAGAGAAATGCTGATGACTCACTGCACTTATCTGTTGCCCAGAGAAATGATGATGGGTCATAAACCCAGATATTAAAACAAACAAATAGAGAAGAGTTCATTTCTTTCAGGTCTGATCCCTAAACCTTCTTCTTAGCTGCAAATGAAGCAGGCAGTAGAAAAGAGTCACATCAACAACCCCTTACACATCATATTTACTTGTATCATTGTTATGTCATGAAGTAGAACCAAAATCAATACAATTGCTTATATTTACCCAGTACTTATTCTGCGACAGGTAATCTTTTAAATGACATGCATGAATCAATGCACTTAATCCACAATACCATCCTATAAGATAAATACTAGTATTATCCTGGTTTTGTAGATGAGATAGCTGAGGTACAGAAAGTATAATAATGTGCTCAACATTATACATTTGGTAAGTGGTAGAGCTAATATTCATGCCTAGAAAATTTGGTTCTAGAATTCATATGATGAATTACCATGCTATAATTTCTTTCAATGTAAGTTGACACCTGAAAGTGCAGAACAATTTAATTTTGGAGGGACAACTATTCAGCATAAAGAAATTTGTGAACATTGTCCAGCCAAATCCATTATACAAACTTAATACTATTTATACAACATCATAAAATACAGGGATTAGTAAATCTGAGGAGCTAGTTCTGGGAAAAAGTTAGGGAAAGTAACCATACACATTAAAACAATGTAAAATTCATGATAAATACTACAATCAAATGATATTCACTGTGATTGTTTTCTAAAAAAAAAAAAAAAAAAAACTCAAAACCAAATTGATAGAATAGACCTTAAAAAAGTAGTAGACAATAATAAAAATTGAAAATATAAAAATACTACATTAAAAGTCACAATGTCTTTACATGTTGACTGGTGAAATCTTTCAAAGTTTGAAGAAAAAATACAGTTATCAAGTTATATTACCTGTTGTAGACCACAAAAATAGCATGAGATTAGCAAATTCATCATATGAAGTTATTATTAATCCCAAGCTTGGTGATAAATAATTAAAAATAGAAAATGTTATACTAATTTCACATATGTATACAATAAAACATTTAAACAGAAATGTTAACAGCTGCAATTAAATATGATTCAGCATTATAAAAAAGATTTGATTCAAGAATATAAGCATTGGTGATATAATAATATATATTAGTTACTAAGTAAAAATATATAGAATTGATTAAATATGCAACACTAGTGACTCAAATGTCTCAACTCAGGTTTTAAAATTGAATCTACTTGTTTTAGAGAAATATTCTTCTTTAATGAAATAGTGTAAACCAAAACTTCAAAACTTTCTATTCAGGAAAATGATTTCTGTTTCACTATTATTCTTGAGTATAATTTGGAAATTTTGGTCTGACTTACAATGATGTAAGTCAGAAAATAAAATAAGGAATAATAAACAGGGGATTAGGATAGATAACTCTGTTATGTAGAGATGATGCTATTCTAAGAACTAGAAAGCTAGTTTAACCAAGAAAGGAGGATCAGTAAAGAGAATGCAAGTGAAGTCTAACATTTGACCAGATTTCTCCCACACTCTCCTTTTTCTTTTCTTTTTCTTTTTTCTTTCTTTCTTTCTTTTTTTTTTTTTTTTTTTGTAATACTGCTCTTCTTTTTCTGACTTTTCTTTGGTTTTCTGTCCTTTTTGTTCTTACACAAGGAATATTTTACAAAATTCTGTCTATTCTATGTCTGTCTCACCATTAAATAGCATGTAATTTATTTGCTTTCACAAATTCATGCCTAGAGAAGAATTTTCCCTCAGAATAAATCATAAATTTAAGCCTCAATCTTGTCTGAGTTAGATGATATTTAGATGAAACTTTGGACTTTAGACTTTAGAGCTGATGCTGAAATGAGATGGAATGAATATATTTGCATGAGAAAAGGGCATAAACTTGGGGGCCGGGGGCAGAATGGACTGAATGCTAATGTCCCATCATGTTCTTACATTGAAGGTGTAGCTCTCAATGTGATAATATTAAGAGGTATAGTCTTTGGGAGGTAATTAGTACTAGGTGAGATCATGAGGGTATAGACTTCCTGAGGAGGATAGTGCTTGAAGGAGAAGAGGAAGGAGAAGGAGGAGGGCGGGGAGGATGAGGAGGGGAAGGAGGAGAAGGAGGAGAGGAAGAAGATGAAGAAGAAGGAGAGTAGAAAGGGGAGGGAGAGGGAGAGGAGGAAGGGAGGGGGAAGAGGAAGAGGAATAAGAAGGAGGAAGAGAAGGGAAAGAGAAGGGGGCAGAGGGGGAAGAAGAAGGGTAAAAGAAGAGACACTGGAGCTTCCTCTCTCTGTTATGTAAGAACAAACCAAGAGGGCAGCCATCTGTAAGGCAGGAAGAGGACCATCATTGAGAAGCACATCTTCTGCCATTTTGATCCTGGACAGGCCAGCTTCCAAAACTGTAATGAATAAATGCCAGTTTCATAAGTCAATGGCATTTTGTTACAGCAGCCTGAGCTGACTAGGATGCCCAAATACAAGCACAGCTGACAGAATTGAATCCACTGATAGACCTGAGATCATAGCAAAGATAAGGCTTAAGCTCTAATCAAGAGTCACCAAGATTTCAAATCCATAAATATTTGTTCATGAAGTCACTTCTAAATTGTTTAATTTACTTTAATTTGCCTTTTTAGTCCTCCATAGGTAGAGCACCCCACACACATACACAGAGAAAGACAGAGACAGAGATACAGAGAGAGTCAAATAATATTACTATACTTTTTTGGAGAATATTTTATGTGCGTTTCTTAACATATGGGTACTACTAGCATATCCAGTGAAATAACCTACTATACTTAATATTTAGAGAGTAAAAAACGATTTACTGATTTCTATAAAGATATATTTTAGGAGGATATTAACGGTATGAGGGAACTTTCATATTCATAGAGAGCACTTTTGTGTATCTTTATAAAGTTCTAAAATTACCAATGCTATTTTCAGTCAGTTCTTTTTACAGACTTCTGTGTGCACTAAAAGTGTGACCTATTCATTTCATACTCATTAAGAAATCAATTTTTTAGAGCAAATGTTACAAATGAATATTTAATTTAGTTGCAATTAAGAATGTGTATTTACAGAACATTTCTTATTAATTAACACAAACCAGAATGGCTAAACATAGAAAAGTTTGACCTTCTGCTAAACCATTCACTTGGCTCTGCATTATATTCAAAAGCACCAGAACCTGATCCAACCTGGTCATGTCTTTCTCTGTAAACACATCTCTTCCTAATGAGGTTTCCCTCCCCAGGCAGTATGCAGCGGGTTCAGCTCTTTGCATTTGTCTGCAAAGAGTTAAACACCTAGATCTCTGGTTGATACTGAGGAAGGTTTAATATCCAAAAGCCATTCCAAAAAACTATTACAAAGTGCTTTCCCATTCCTACTCAAAATGAACAAAAATTAATGGCTTTCCACAAAGTTAGATCTTTAGTATGAATATAAATACAATATATTTAGATATACACTGGAGTTTAGACCTAGGAATCACAAATCAGAAGAAAAACTGCATTCTAATTTAACTAGACCTTTATCACTTTTTCTTTCTTTGGACTTTTCTTCTAATTAAAAGCCAAAATTAACATAAGATAGTTGGAAACTATGTTTTAAAAGTTTACTAAGCCATTAGCTAATTTCTGAATGCATTCATTCACTAAAGCTTTGTGAATAAAGAAGCCACAGCATGCTCCTGGACACTTAAAGAAATCACCTTTGTTCTGCCTGCTCATAACACTCTCCAAAAACAAGATTGTAAACATATTCTGCCCATGTTACAGCTCATCAAACAATACTTAAGACAAGAGTCCCAACCACAGACCATGATGGTTTCACAGTTCACTTCAACCCTTTAGAGATAAATAACTTGCCACTTAAGTCATGAGCATTGTGTATAATTTTGTTAATATTGTTGTAATTTTGCTATATTTAGAGTCATGAAGAAATAAGAAGTAGTTTTATCTGCCGTTTATCATGATTTAACAATGTTTTCTGGGATTTAGAAGCCTTTGATATTTGGTCTGTTATACAGGAGCCACATATAAGAGAATTAATAAAGCCATAGTTTTGTTCTTATTAATGTTATACATTAATGTCTTGAAAAGTTAGCAGAGGATAGGTACCTAACACTGTTAGAGCTACTAAATAATTATTCATTGTAGATTTATGCTATAGTGTAGTTAAGTGACAATGAGCTGTTTTCTTAAATGTTAATTGAGAACCTTCTTAATTTATGAAGCTCTATGCTGTTTGTGCAGCAATGAAAGAGACCACTCATATTGATGAGGGAGCAGGAGGCTGGCTGAGGACAAAGCAAAAGCTGGCACCTTGCACCCACTCTCCACCCACTCCCCTTGGTAACGTGTGACATTCCTCAGGCACCCCTGACTGCCAGAAGCGAGAAACAAATAGTTAACTTGCAGAGATCACAATCCTGCAAGACAGATGTTGGTTTACAAATGTCCTAGAGATCTACAAACAAAGAAGTTACCTTATCAATAGCACAATTTCCAGAGGCGAATAACTCAGTTACCCAAGCCCTAAACAAAGTTAAATTTCATCTAAACCCAAATCTCACTAACAAAGATGCTTGATAGCAGAAATGTTAATGGCTTGGCAAAAGACAACATTGATTGAGCTGCAAGGCCTCAAGTATTGGGGCACCCTGTAGGCCCTCTTTAGCATATGAAAGCTCCGTTGAAACCTCCCTTCCCCTCACCTTCTCCCAACTGCAAGGTACATAACCTGCCATCTCTCACAACCCAGGCAGCAGCTCTTCCTGCCCATGGGTCCTGTCCCTGTGCTTTAATAAACCACCATTTTGCACCAAGGATGTCTCAAGAATTCTTTCTTGGTCATCGGCTTTGGACCTCAGCCCACTGAACTTCACCTAGATTCTAGAACTTCATCAATATTGCTAAATAAGTTCCTCTGAATAAATCATGCCTCAGTAATGATCATTTGCATTTTTGTCAGTGCAGAATAATTTAGGGAACACCATGTCAGAAGGCACTGTGTAGATTGGACAACCACTAGAAAACTATCCCTTCCAACCTTACGATTATTGAGAAGATACAGTAATATAATCTCTGAGTGGGAGGAAACTTGAATTTCTGCTGCCAATTATTTTTTTATGAGAATCAGTAATGATTTACATCTTTCACTTATTCTAATTATGCAAAGCGAATGCATTTTCAAATACATGAATGAATCACATAAAGAAGAACCTGTTTTGGAAGGTTATATGGGCATTTTGGGATATATGCTTTCTTGGTGGGTACTAAAATTAATCTTAGGGAGAAATAAAAATTTCAATCAAATTTCTGTCTTTGTAGTCTCAAACAGGAACAACAGTTAATTATTTTCTGTAGGATTTTTGGTTAAAATTAGAGTAGGGAACTCTTTCCTAATGTTATTCATTATATGCCAGAAATTATCTGCCTAGTATGGGATGTGGGGAGTGCATGTGTGCATGTGTGTGACATGAAATTACTTAATGAGTAATTAAATTAAAAATTTAGAGTAATTAAAAATACCTAATTAAGTAATTTCATGTCACACACATGCACACACGCACACCCACATCCCTTAAAAAAAATAATTTGCTCCCAGTTTTGTCTTTATTTAGAAGGTGTGATGGTTACACATAGAACAAATGGAACTAAAAGTGCATTTCACAACTTACTAGAACATTTTTGTATAGTATTATATTCTGTGGTGTACCAGATTTAAGATAGTTGTATTTCCTTATATTCACATTTTCTTTTGTTAGTAGAAAAACTTTGGGCTTTCATCTGATATTTTCCAAGTTCCACGTGCTACGTTTCTGTCACACAGCTTTGCACAGCAGCAAAGACAGTATGATTCCTCATATTAATCAATATCTAATGGAGGCTAGAAAGGTATTGATGGTATATTAAAACAAGACCTGATTTCTCTTGATTCCAAATTGGTCAATTTTCTGTCTTTTGTGATTATTTTGATGCTCTATTTGAGTTGCTCTTGTAATTCTTGGAATTCTTTTAAATTCATTATACAGTTTTACCACATATATCAGTATAAAGTTTACTTTCCTCCCTGAAATAAGGTCACATAATTAACCACTGGCTAATTTCAAAGTCCCTTCATATTTGTTAGCCTCAGCAGTATCAATGAAACCATCATATAGTAATAGAAATTATTTTCTTAAAACTATGTTAATGAAGTATTATTGACATATAAAAATCTGTACATATTTAGCATATACAGTTCAATGAGTTTGGGGATAAGGATACATCTGTGATACCATCATCACTATTAGGGTTGTAAACAAATCCATCACCTCCCAAAGTTTCCTATTATTGTTGTTGTTGGGCTGGCAGGAAGGGGGCTACCAAAGATGGCGAAAGTTCCCGCCACAAGACCTGAGCTCGGACAGGAGAACAAAGGCCCAAGCAGGAATCTGAGACCCCCGCCCCGGGCTCCTGTGGACCAATGGGATCCCGATGAGCAGGCGGGATATCCAAATAAGGGAAACTTCCAAAAGACCCCTGAGCTTCCTCCGAGACCCCTTAAAAGCCCCCTCCTCCCTGCCTTGGGTGCGACTTCCGCCACTCTGCTTTCCAGAGTGGCGGAACCTCGCCCGAGGGTGCCCACCTCCTCCCGGCGCAACTTTCCTGGCTCCCCTTCTCCTGAGCCCTGAAACTTCGCTGGAGAGCGTTTTTAATAAATCTTGCCTTGCACCCACTTTGCCTGGTGTTGTGTTTATCTCGCCGGAAAAAAACCTTACATTTGGTGCCGAGACCCGGGAAGGAGATTGAGCCCCCACACAGTGGGGAGGCTCTCTCCTTTCCCTGGCTGAACCGGACCTGCCTTTCCGAACGCCACTTCCGAAGCTGTGGTGAGTTTCCCCGATTCCGCGCCTCCTTCCGGAAAGCCCTGCCCTAATCGCGGCCGCGTCAGGGTGGACCCCGCCGGTCACCAGGTGACCTCCGTGACTCCGAGAGGCTGGGAGACGTCCTAACCTCTACGGCAGTCAACACAGTTTTTCTGCAACCCAGTGGTGGACGAGGGGACGCCTTCCTCCAGCCCTCGGGTTGCCCGGCAACGAATCGTGGGGACCTCCCAATCCAAATTCGACCCTAAAACATCCCGGGGGTGTTTTAGGCCTGCTGGCCAATCTTAAAACCCTGGAACTGGACCAGGACCTGCGAAAACGACGTTACTGTACTGTCGCTTGGCCGCAATACCGATTAGACAATCAGTCCCAATGGCCTCCGGAAGGCACGTTTAACTATCAGACTTTCATGGACCTAAATAACCTCGGCAGGCACCAAGGCAGATGGGCCAAGGTCCCTTATGTCCAGCTTTCTGGACTCTGCACTCTCGCCCCTTCCTCTGCTCTCACTGCTCCACCTCACAGGTCCTCTTGGCCCGCTCCCCTCCCCCTACCCTGCCACCCACTGCTCCCAAAGACTCGGACCTCTCCTCCCCATCTCCTCTCTCTGAACCCCCGGAGAGCTTCACCCATCCACTGACAAGAGGGCCTCTGGTTCCTCCTCCTCCTCCTCTTTACCGCGATCCTTCACCCCAAGGTCCCTTAAACTCAGGATTTCTGAACCGGCTCTCTCGTCTACCCCTCCTTCTCCCCCTCCCCACTCCTATCCGAACTCCTGACAAATTTATCCGCAGTAAACGAGAAACTCCAATCAAAGTTTACTGAAGGTCAAATAGGCTCTTGTTATTTGTTAAAATCTGCTAGCAAAGAGATGACTAGAACTGATGGTTACTTGTGTCTCAGAGTTTTAATGGGTCATTCTTAAGGTAGCATTCAAAGGCTTTGGTAACCTTTAACAGAATGGGATAAAATACCCGAGCGCTGGTCGCCAGAACTAGGTTTACGCTTTTGAAATCTGTTGGTAAACACCTTTTGTGCTTAATTGAATTCTGTTGTAACAGCCGCAGGGCTACTGTTTGAGCTAGATGCTTTCGTAAAGAATGGAAGGGGAGACTGATCACCTCCCATTAGCCAGGGATACCCAAAGGGGAGGGTGTCCAATCTGTTTGAATCTGAAGAGTGCCTGACTGTGTGAATGTGTCTGTGTGGCTCCAGCCGCACTAGGGCTCGAAAGCCCCCCGCTGAGTTAGTCTGACCCCCAAGGGAGGTTGCTGGAGTTGAGGAAGTTTGAGTTCATGCGCCCTTCTCTCTACAGGACCTTTCCCAAATTGAGAAACGTTTGGGCTCCTTTTCGGCCAGTTCTGATAACTACATTAAAGAATTCCAGTATCTGGCCCAAGCCTATGACCTCACCTGGCATGATTTACATGTGGTCCAGACCACCACCCTCACCATAGAGGAGAGGGAACGCATCCAGGCTGCTGCTCAGGAGCACGCGGATCAGGTCCAGCTCACTGATGCTGGAGCCCAGGCGGTCCCAGCTGTAGAACCAGGTTGGGATTATCAGGATGGCCAAGATGGCCACTGGCGCCGCGACCGCATGGTCCAGTGTCTCATAGCAGGCATGTGGCCAGCCTCTAATAAGGCCGTTAATTACGACAAGATTAGGGATATTGTCCAGGCCCCTATGACAACCCCACCATGTTTCTTAACCAGTTGACCTAACCTTTAACCCAGTACATTCGCTTGGACCCTGCCTCTCCTGTGGGGGCCACGGTACTGGCTACTCATTTTATCTCTCAATCGGCACCGGATATACAGAGAAAGTTAAAGAAGGCTGAGGAGGACCCTCAGACCCCCATTTCTGACTTGGTGAAAATGGCATTTAAGGTCTTTAATTCCCGTGAGGAGGCGGCTGAGCTTAAACGACAAGCCAGACTCCAGCAAAAGGTTCAGTTACAGACCCAAGCCTTGGTAGCAGCCCTGCGGCCGGCCGGCTCTGGGAGCCAGCAGAGAGGGGAAACCAATCGCACCCCGTCGGGGGGCCTGTTTCAAATGCAGGGCCGAGGGACATTGGGCTCGCCAGTGCCCCAATCCAAAGCCGCCAACTCGGCCTTGCCCTCAATGCCATTTGATGGGCCACTGGAAATCCGACTGCCCTAACCTCGGGGTATCTTCGGCGCCTCAACGTGGGGGACCCCCCGAGATAGTAAGTCTGGCCTTTCAACTGCTTGGATTGGAGGACGACTGATGAAGCCCAGACTCAGCCACCCCTCTCACCCAGGCCGAGCCCAGGGTTATGCTCCAGGTAGCGGGTAAGTCCATCTCTTTTTTGCTGGACACGGGGGCTACCTACTCTGTTCTGCCTTCCTACTCGGGACTTACTCGAACCTCACCAATTACTGTTATGGGGATCGATGGGACCTCCTCCAATCCTAGGGTGACCCTTCCCCTTACCTGTAGCCTGGATGGGTTTCCCTTCCCCCACTCGTTCCTATGATTCCTTCCTGCCTGGTCCCTCTACTGGGTAGGGACATTCTCCAGAAACTAAGGGCAACTATCTGCCTCTCCCCTTCCTCCCCTCTATCCACCTCAACCCGTCTCATCCTACACCTCTCCACTCCCTCGACCCTCACTCCAGATGACCTACCTACTGTGCGTCCTTAAGGCCAGTACTCTACTACATATGTGGATGACCTCCTCCTCTGTAGCCCCTCCCTCTCGGTCTCCCAAGACGACACCTCCACCCTACTTAGCTTTCTGGGGGCCAAGGGATATCAAGTACCCCCCTCTAAGGCCCTCAACATGACCTTAGGGCAGCCCATCACGGTCTACTCTTCTGCTGACTCACAGAGCTCCTTAGCCACCGATCCCTGGCCCATCTGACTCCGTCTCCAGCTATTCCATCTGCTATTCCTAGAGAACCCGCATCTCTCTCTCTCTACCTCCCCCCGCTTAAACCCTGCAACTTTACTGCCTAAACCCTTGCCAGATAAGGGGTGGATCCAGGACAGGATTGCCCTGCCAGGCAATCTGGTGCACACCTTGATTACTGACCTCCACCAATCCCTCCATAGTGGCCCATAGGCTCTCCACTAATTTCTTCAGCCATTGTTCTATCATCCTTCCTTATCTAAGGTAATCGAAGTTGTCCACAGGGCTTGCAAAACCTGTTCTGCCGTGAATTCACAAGGAGGAATCTGCAGACCAGGGCCTAACCAACAGCTCCGAGGTCATCAGCCGGGGGAAGACTGACACCTGGACTTCACTCCCATGCCTTGCCATAAAATTCATTCACAGGCTGGATCGAAGCATACCTCATCGCCCAGGAAACAGCAGACGTAGTGGCTACAATACTCATCGAGCGCATCATCCCGAGGTTCGGATTGCCCCAGACCCTCCAGTCGGACAACGGACCTGCCTTCATCTCCAGTGTAACCCAACAGGTAGCTGAGAGCCTCAACATAACCTGGAAACTTCACATCCCATACCACCCACAGTCATTGGTAAGGTAGAAAAGGCCAATGGGCTGCTCAAAGCCCAACTCACCAAACCTACTCTAGAAACCCGTCTTTCCTGGCCTACACTTCTGCCTATGGCTCTCACCAGACTCCTGGCTACGCCCCGCGGGTCTTCAGGCTTAAGCCCATTTGAATTACTATACGTCCGGCCCTTTCTTAGAAATCACAGCCCTCCAGCCATTTCCCCACCTCTTTTATCCTATCTACCTTACCTCACTCCTTGCCCTAGGGATACCCCTCCCTATTGACTGGCCACTCCCCAACTTCAGGGCCACAAATAATAGGGTCCATATGGGCCCCATCGGGGGAGACATACATATTATTAATGTGTCCTCCCTTACCACCGCAGCTGCCATATCACTAATTCCTCCCTCCTGTACTGTACTCCCTCGGGAATATTTCTCTTGTGCCCTCAGGGAATCTATCGCTGCCTGACCACTAATGACTCCCTGGGCTGTATATTCATTCTACTATCTCCTACCACCATCTACTCTGAATCCCAGCTGCTGTCCATCCTATTTCCCCAACACCATGGAGGAAGGGCTGCCCACCTCCCATTCATAACAGGGGCAGGAATAGCCACAGGGGTGGCAACTGGAACAACGGGGATAGGAACCTCAATAGACTTTTTCTTACAAACTCTCCCAAGCCCTGAATGATGACACAGAACGGGTTGCTGACTCCCTCACAGCCCTACAGACGCAAGTCACCAGCCTGGCAGCCTTAGCTCTACAGAACCGACGGGCCTTAGACCTTCTGACCACCGAAAAAGGGGGGACCTGCCTATTATTAAATGAAGAATGTTGTTACTTTGTTAACCAATCATATAGTTACCTCCAGGATCAAAGAACTCAGGGATCGGATCCAAGCACAGTGGCGAGACACATCCTCCTGGGGCCTGGACCCCTACAACTGGGTAACCTGGCTGCTCCCTCTGGCGGGACCTGTAAGCATAATCCTCCTCCTAATCTCAGTTGCTCCCTGTCTTTTCCGGTACTTGCAGGGTCGCCTACAAGAACTTGCCTGAGTATCTGTCAATCAACTCCTCCTCCAGCCCTACTCTTGCCTGCCCACTTCCGACTACCCCTACGACGACGCCCCCTGTCAGCAGGAAGTAGCCAGAACCAAGTCGATGCCCCTGACACCATTATATTAAGCAAAAGGTCGGAATGTTGGGCTGGCAGGAAGGGGGCTACCAAAGATGGCGAAAGTTCCCGCCACAAGACCTGAGCTCGGACAGGAGAACAAAGGCCCAAGCAGGAATCTGAGACCCCCGCCCCGGGCTCCTGTGGACCAATGGGATCCCGATGAGCAGGCGGGATATCCAAATAAGGGAAACTTCCAAAAGACCCCTGAGCTTCCTCCGAGACCCCTTAAAAGCCCCCTCCTCCCTGCCTTGGGTGCGACTTCCGCCACTCTGCTTTCCAGAGTGGCGGAACCTCGCCCGAGGGTGCCCACCTCCTCCCGGCGCAACTTTCCTGGCTCCCCTTCTCCTGAGCCCTGAAACTTCGCTGGAGAGCGTTTTTAATAAATCTTGCCTTGCACCCACTTTGCCTGGTGTTGTGTTTATCTCGCCGGAAAAAAACCTTACAGTTGTTATTATTATTTTTAACATTGTTATTTTTGTGGTAAGACACATAACATAAGATCTTAGCAAATTTTAAGTATACAATAGAGTATTGTTAGCTATAGGTTCTATTTTATATAGTAGTTCTTTGAATATGAAGGCCTTAAAATTATTTTTGTTAGATTTTAGACAATTTGGGAAATAATTTTTATACTATTTCCCATTATGTATTTTCTGTTTTGCTTCTTAAATTCCATGTATGAGTGAAATCATTGTCTTTCTCTGACTTATTTTGCTTAGCATAATACACTCTAGCTCCATCTACATCATTGCAAATGATAAAATGACATCCTTTTTGATTGCTGAGTAATGTGTGTGTGTGTGTGTGCGTGTGCGTGCACACACACACATCTTTTATCCTTTTATCAGTGGATGAGCATTTGAGCACTTTCCATAGTTTGGCTATTGTTGACAATGCTGGTATAAACATCAGGGTACATGTTATTCTTTGAATCTATATTTTTGTGTCTTGGGTAAGTACTTGGTAGTGCAATTCCTGGGTTGTTTGGTAGATCTATTTTCGACTTGAAGAGCCTCCATACTGTTTTCCAGAGTGGCTGCACCAATTTTGATTCCCACTAAAAGTGCAGGAGGATTCCTCTTTCTCTACATCCTTGTCAATAACTGTTGTCACTTGTGTTGTTAATTTTAGCCATTCTCACAGTTGTGAGGCAGTGACTTATTGTAGTTTTGATTTATATTTCCCTGGTAATGAGTGATGTTGAGAATCTTTTCATGTGTCTGTTGGTCATTTGGATGTCTTATCTGAAAAAGTGTCTATTCATTTCTTCTTCCCATTTCTTAACTGGATTCCTTAGTTTTGGTGTTAGATTTGATAAATTCTTGATAAATTTTTGGATACTAACCCTTTATCAGATGTATCATTCACAAATATCTTTTCCCCTTCTGAAGGCTGGCTTCTAGTTTTATTGTTAGTTTTATTGATTGTTTTCTTCAATATGCAAAACCTTTTTAATCTTGATGAAGTCCCAATAATTCATTTCTGCTTTTGTTTCTCTTGCCTCTGGAGACATATTTAGTAAGAAGTTCTATGGTCTTTCTCAAAGAAGTTGTTGCCTGTGTTCTTTGATGGTTTCCTGTCTCACATTTAGGGTTTTCATCCATTTTTGAATTTAGTTTTCTGTATGTTGTGAGAAAAAAGTCCAGTTTCATTCTTCTGCATGTTGTTATCCAGCTTTCCCAACACCATTTGTTGAGGGAGGAAGATGAGTTTGTCATCAAAATATGTGATGATTAAACAATCATAACTGATCTGTTTTCCTATCTTTGGATATATCAGGGCTTAGGGGTGAAATTTTTTTATTTATTTAGTTGTAGATTTTGTTTTCTGTTTAATTACGCAGTTTAGTACTTTGGAATGTAATGTGTTCAGGGTGAAGATTCCATAGACAAGATGACGATGGACTGTTTGGTCTAGCTGTGTTCAAATAACAACAGCAAAAGTAGCAGCAGTAATAATGATGTCAACTAGCATTATCAAGGGACCCTAGTAATGGTGCTGAGTACATCATAAACATTAACATCTAATTCTCCCAGTCTGTTAGATGAATGTACATTATGGTCGAAATTTCACAGAGGAAGTTTTTAAGACAGAAATTAAGGGATATGACCCATGTGATCCTGCAAATGATAGAGCCTCCATCCAAACCAGGACCTACTCTTGCTCTCAAAGCTTTATAAAATGTTCTTTCCCATTCAATTTTTAACTTCTGTGTTGTCATTTTGTTTTGTAGGATACAAAAGTACAGAATCCAAATTTTTGTTGCATTTAAAAAATGAATTTAAAAAATGGCAAATATTGCAGAGCAGAAACATGATAACTTTACAAACACCAAGCTATCATGTAGTAACTAAATACTGGATTTGATATTGAAAGACTTAGTTTGAATACTTACTGTAACTTTATTATATAAGACATCTTGAAATTTCATAGGGTGCTGTTTCTTTTTCTGGAAAGAAATGGTAATGATCTCTAGTATATGATGTAAACACAATATTCAGCATTTAATTTAAATGGAAGCTTTTTATAAATCTGAGAATATGGAATGTCTTTTTTGAATCTAAGCACTGCTTTGTGTTATCTATGTCTTAAATCTAAGACTAATAGTAGACAACTTATTTGACATATTTTCCCTGTCCTTTCTTACACATGGGCACTTAAGTGATGCCCATGTTGGCCTAGAGATGTGATACAGGTGATGTTGCTGGAACAGCTAAGTGCTCTGCCATCACGCTCCCTTCTGTGTTTCCTGATCATAGTGGTATGCATTTGAAGGAGCCTGTAACACATTTTAGCGAAAACCTAGTTCAAACCTTCTTTGATGCATGAAAAAAAGAGATCTTGGGAGAAAAAAAAGTTACTTGCAGCAGATTTGAGTGAAGATGAGTGAAGATTGAATGAAGATGCAGAGTGAAGATGAAATCCTGGCCATGGCAATTAGTCCAAGGGCTCGCCTGCTTCTTTCTTTTTCCTTCCTTCCCTTTCTTTCTTTCTTTCTTTCTTTCTTTCTTTCTTTCTTTCTTTCTTTTTCTTTCTCTTTCTTTCTTTCAACATATAATGTTTTATTTGCTCCAGGGGTACAGGTGTGTGAATCATCAAGCTTACACATTACACAGCACTCACCACAGCACATACCCTCCCAATGGCCATAACTCAGCCACCCTATCCCTACCCTCCCACCCCCCACAAAAAAATCCCAGTTTGTTTTGTGAGATTAAGAGTCTCTTATGGTTTATCTACCTCCCGGTCCCATTTTTTTCATTTTTTCCTTCTCTACCCCACATGCCTCCTGCCCTGCCTCTCAAATTCCTCGTATCAGAGAGATCATATGAAAATGGATTTCCTCTGATTGACTTATTTCACTCAGCATAATACCCTCTAGTTCCATCCACGTCATCGCAAATGGTAAGATTTCATTTATTTTGATGGCTGCATAGTATTTCATTGTATATATATACACCATATCATCTTTATCTACTCATCTGTTGATGGACATTTAGGTTCTTTCCATAGTTTGGCTATGGTGGACATTGCTGCTATAAACATCGGGTGCACATGTCCCTTTTCATCACTACATTTGTATCTTTAGGGAAAATACCCAGTTTTTTGATTGCTAGGTCATAGGGTAGCTCTATTTTCAACTTTTTGAGGAACCTTGATACTGTTTTCCAGAATGACTGCACCAGATTGCAATTTGACCAACAGTGTAGGAGGGCTCCCTTTTCTCTGCATCCTTGTCAGCATTTGTCATTTCTACACTTGTTAATTTTAGCCATCTGACTGGTGTGATGTTGTATCTCATTGTGTTTTGATTAGCATTTCCCTGATGCTGAGTGATGTCGAGCACTTTTTCCTGTGTCTGTTGGCCATCTGGATGTCTTCTTTGCAGAACTGTCTGTTCATGTCTTCTGCCCTTTTCTTGATTGAATTACTTTTTCTTTGGGTGTTGAGTTTGATAAGCTCTTTCTAGATTTTGGATACTAGCCCTTTATCTGATACATCATTTGCAAATATCTTCTCCCATTCTGTCAGTTATCTTTTGGTTTTATTGACTGTTTCCTATGCTGTGCAAAAGTTTTTTTATCTTGATGAAGTCCCAATAGTTCATTTTGCCCTTGTTTCCCTTGCCTTTGGCAATGTATCTGGGAAGAAGTTGCTGTGGCTGATGTCAAAGAGGTTGATGCCTGTATTCTTCTCAAGGATTTTGATGGATTCCTATCTCACATCCGTTGTATCTTTTTGTGTGTGGTGTAAGGAAAAGGTCCAGTTACATTATTCTGCATGTGGCTGTCCAATTTTCCCTACACCATTTGTTGAAGAGACTGTCTTTTTTCCATTGGACAATCTTTCTTGTTTTGTCAAAGATTAGTTGACCATAGAGTTGGGGGTCCATTTCTAGACTCTCTATTCTGTTCCATTAATCTATATGTCTGTTTTTGTACACTGTACCATAGTGTCTTGATGATTACAGTCTGGAATTGTGATGCCACCAACTTTGGTTTTCTTTTTCAACATTCCACTGGCTATTCAGTGTCTTTCCTGGTTCCATATAAATTTTAGGATTATTTGTTCCATTTCTGTTAAAAAGGTGATAGTATTTTGATAGGGATTAAATTAAATGTGTAGCATAGACATTTTGACAATATTTGTTCTAATCCATGAGCAAGGAATGTTTTTCCATTACTTTTTCTCTTCCTCAATTTCTTTCATGAGTATGTTAAAGTTTTCTGAACACAGATTCTTTGCCTCTTTGGTTAGGTTTATTCTGAAGTACCTTATGGTTTTGGGGTGCAATTATAAATGGAATCAACTCCTTAATTTCTCTTTCTTCTGTCTTACTGTTGGTGTATAGAAATGCAACTGATTTCTGTGCATTGATTTTATATCCTGACACTTTATTGAATTCCTGCACAAGTTCTAGCAGATTTGGAGTGGAGTCTTTTGGGTTTTCCACATAAAGTATCATATCATCTGCAAAAAGTGAGACTTTGACTTCTTCTTTGCCAATTTGGATGCCTTTAATTTCTTTTTGTTGACTGATTGCTGAGGCTAGGTTTTCCAGTACTATGTTGAATAGCAGAATGATGATCACTGTGGGTTTTTCATAGATGGCTTTGATGATATTGAGGTCTGTACCCTCTAGTCCTACACTTTGAAGAGTTTTGATCAAGAAAGGATGCCGTACTTTGTCAAATGCTTTTTAAGCATCTTTTGAGAGTATCATATGGTTCTTGTTCTTTCTTTTATTAATGTATTGTATCACATTGATTGATTTGCAGATGTTGAACCAAACTTGCAGCCCAGGAATAAATCCCACTTGGTCATGGTGAATAATCATTTTATTATACTGCTGGATCCTACTGGCTAGTATTTCAGTGAGAATTTTTGCATCTGTGTTCATCTAGGATATTGGTCTATAATTCTTTTTGATGGGGTCTTTGTCTGGTTTTGGAATCAAAGTAATACTGGCCTCACAAAATGAGTTTGGATGTTTTCCTCCCATTTCTATTTTTTTGAACAGTTTCAGGAGACTAGGTATTAATTCTTCTTTAAAGGTTTAGTAGAATTCCCCTGGGAAGCCATCTGGTCTGGGCTCTTATTTCTTGGTAGATTTTTGATGACTGTTTCAATTTCCTTGCTCGTTATGCGTCTGTTCAGGTTTTTTTATTTCTTCCTGGTTCAGTTTTGGTAGTTTATATGTCTCTAGGAATACATCCATTTCTTCAGGTTGTTTAATTTGCTGGTATATACCTGTTCATAGTATGTTCTTATATTGTTGTATTTCTTTGATGTTTGTTGTGATCTCTCCTCTTCCATTCATGATTAATTTAGGCCCTTTCTCTTTTCTTTTTGATAAGCCTGGCCAGGGGTTTATCAATATTTTTAATTCTTACAAAGAACCAGCTTTTATTTTTGTTGATTTGTTCTACTGTTCTTTTGGTTTCTATTTAATTGATTTCTCCCTTGATCTTTATGATTTCTCTTCTCCTACTGGGTTTAGGCTTTTTTTGCTCTACTTTCTCCAGCTCCTTTAGTTGTAGGGTTAGGTTGTACACTTGAGACCTTTCTTGTTTCTTGAGAAAGACTTGTACTGCTATATATTTTCCTCTCAGGGCCATCTTTGCTGTGTCCCAAAGATTTTGAACAGTTGTGTTTTCATTATCATTTGTTTCCATGAATTTTTTCAATTCTTCTTTAATTTCCTGGTTGACCCATTCATTTTTTAGAAGGATGCTGGTTAGTCTCCAGGTATTTTCTCTTGTCTCTGAGTTTTATACATTTTACTATTCAAAGACAGGGTGTGTACCTATTTTTGTTGATATTGAGGGGGGTTTCTCTGTGCCTCCTGGATATTGATGCTTGTTCCCTTTCCCATATTATGTAAATTCTCTACTATAATTTGCTCCAATATACCTTATATCCCTCTCTCTCTTTCTTCTTCTTCTAGGATCCCAATTATTCTAATATTGTTTCATCTTATGGTATGACTTATCTCTAGAATTCTTCCCTAGTGGTCCAGCAGCTCTTTGTCACTCTTTTGCTCATCTTTATCCTCCATCATGTGGTCTTCTATATCACTAATTTTCCCTCAGACTCATTTATCCTAGCAGTAAGAGATTCCATTTTCAATTGTACATTAATCGCTTCTTTGATTTTGGCTTGGTTATGTTTTAGTTTTTTATTTCTCCAGAAACTAATTGTCTAATATCTTCCATGCTTTCTGCAAGCCCAGCAAGCACCTTGTTAATCATCATTCTGAACTCCAGTTCTGACATATTACTCATGTCCATATTGATTAGGTCCCTAGCCATAAGTACTGTCTCTTGTTCTTTTTTTTTTTTTTTAAGGTGAGTTTTCTGCCTTGTCATTTTATCCAGAGAAGAATATATGAATATATATGAATGAGAGAACAAAATACTAAAAGGGTTGCAAAGTCCCCAGAAAAAGTACGCTAACCAAATCAGAAGAGATCCAAAACTGGAGGGTGGGGGGGAGAAAGGGGAAATGTGAAAACATATATATATATATATATATATATATATATATATATATATGGGACTGGTGAATAGAACAGAGCCACACATTTGATTTTGAGTGTGTTCTTGTCTTTTAGAAGCAACTATCTTCCATCATTTTAAAGAAAGAAAAACTTCTATGCTTACATAAATAAGGGCAAATTCAATGAAGGGATGGAATATGACTGTAAAGATGAAAATTAAAATGATTCTAAAAAGGAATTGATAAGATAAGAAGCTGGTTGAAAAAGAAAATGAGAAGAGGAAACAATGTGCTCAGGCTGGAGACTAGAACAAAGCCATGTACTAGATTTAAGGTATATTTTGATCTATTTGAAGAACTTGTATCTCAAAACTTTAAAGGAAAAAAAAACTATATGTCTACAAAAAATAAGGTTAAATACAATAATACAATGCAGGGATAAAATACGACTATAACAATGAAAATTTAAAAAGACTTTTTAAAAAATGTATTGATAAGATAAAATAGTTAAGAAATGTTAAAATAGGAAAGAGGAGAAAAAATAAAAAATAGACTAAGAATAAAATAAAATTTAGGGGCACCTGGGTGGCTCAGTGGGTTAAAGCCTCTGCCTTCGGCTCGGGTCATGATCCCGAGTCGTGGGATCTAGCCCTGCATTGGGCTCTCTGCTCAGCGGGGAGCCTGCTTCCCCTCTGTCTCTGCCTGCTGCTCTGCCTACTTGTGATCTCTCTCTCTCTTTCTGCTAAATAAATAAATAAAATCTTAAAAAAAATAAAATAAAATTTAAAAAATTAACTTTGAAAAACTAAATGATTGTGGGAATAAACGATGAATTCTATGTTTTGCTTTCCCATACCTCTGGAGTTCCACATTTCTCATTGATCGGTGAACTTGGTCTTGGCTGGATGTTCTTGCTGATATTTTGGGGGAAGGGCCTGTAGCAGTGATTCTCAAATATCTTTGTCTGAGGCAGAATTACACTGTCCTTGCCAGCGGCCAAGGTAAGTAATCTGCTCAGGTTCACTCCTGTTAGCTTTTGTTCCCTGAACACTTTCCGTACAGCTTTGAAGGACAGGAATAAAGATGGCAGCCTCCTAATCTCTGACCCTGAGAAACTGAGAGCTCAGGGCCCCATTCCTCAGTGTGCCCTCAGAGAAAAGCAGTCTACCACTCCCACCTTCCTGGTCTCTGGCCGTACTCTGAGCTCACCCAGCCTGTGATCAAGTGTTTTTATCTGTGGTGCACTTTCCCATTTGGAGTCTTCAAACCCAGCAGATTCCTGCAGTGTGCTCCCATGCTGCTCTTCTTAGGGAGGAAGGTGAGTATCCTCGAATCTGCCACTTGTGTCATCTCTGCTCAGAGATCAGTGGTCCGACTGTGACTTGGATCATGGCTTAAGATAATCCCAAGCTGAGAGTCCACTGCATGGCTCTATCTCTGTACCTAACTTTCCTGTTCCGATACCTGGGAGATCTGCCACACTCAGACACCCCTGATCTTTCTGTGAACCTGCAGGCCCTGAAACCACACTGTCCCTGCAAGAGTTTCACACCATTATTAGTCTCCAGAGTAAAGTCCCTCAGTGGAGCAGTCCTCTGAAAGTTCCAATTTTGTGTGCCTCTGCTTTCTCACTTGCCGGGAGCTGGCCCCTCTTTCCATGGTCTATCTTCCCATCATTCTGGAATCATTCCTCTGCACATCTTAGCTTCCAGAAAGTGGTCAATTTTCTGTTCCTAGAATTTCTGCTCTTCTTCTCTTCTATCTCTTAGTGAGTTTGAAGGTGTTCAAAATTGTTTGATAACTGTCTAGTTGAACTCCTGGGACCTGATGATATTTCAGTCTCCTATTCCTCAGCCATCTTGCTGAAAAGAACCTAAGGGTTCTTTCTAAATGCCCTCTTCCTGATTAGAGCATTGTCAGGTTATGCACAAAGATGGCATCAATTGGTCTTTACAAGATAATAATAATGAGTTACTTGACAAGTCTTCTATAGAAGAAAGCAATTATCATGTGTGAGTTAAGAAGTGGCTTGGATTGATGAAAATATCATAGAATCCCTTCTAGGGATTGTCTTGCTTAAATACCGTTTATCAATTGCTGTGGCAGAATCATTCATTTCTTTTCAAACATTATTCTATAAATATATTGAACAAATCAAGAGTCAGACACTCAACCAACTGAGCCACCCAGGTGCCCTGAGGATTATCATTACATATTAAGACAAGCTCACAAAGTTTTATGTGTCGCTGAAGGCCAGATGAAAACCACATAGGACCAGAAGCAACCTACATCTTTTTATTATGACAGTGTCAATATCCATGTTTTAAGGAACAAATAGAGCAAAAAAGATATAGTCTTGTGTCCCAATGGACTTCTTTGTTCCCTCTGCTCCTTTCTCTGTCACCATTTCACTGTTGATTTGCACTTTTGCAAGAGAGAGCTAAGTCAGAGAACCTTCACGAAAGCCAGTCATTTAATTTGGCAGCACTTACAAAAGACATGGATTTAAAAAAAGGAGAGCATGGATGTGAAACATATTGTTTGAAATTAGCCTCAGGAATTTAAAGATTTCCATTACATATGCTACTTGTTTCCTCGTAGCCACATGTAACAGAATCTTGGTCTCCATTCCACTTCATTACTTTTAGACAACTTTGACTATAGCCTGTCAAAAATATCATATTATTTTGATTGTTTCATGATAGAAAATTCAGATTCAGAAGATGCAAAAATCACCAAGCTCATCTAAGCATTTTAGGAGCTCAGAAAACATTTATCTTTCAGTCTCTTTTATAGGATTTCATCTTTTTAATGGTAGCTCTTTGCACATCTTGGCGACAACTTCTATAGAGTATTAATTCTCCCTACTTTATGGTGCAGTCAAAAAAATCCTGTGATATCCAAATTATGAGTTGGAAATATATCTTCATTTTGCTGATGGCTCCAGCCTGCTGTATTTCAAATGGATAATGGTACTGTTTTTAAGGTTTCAGTGTTCTGGTTTGTTTTAATTGAAGCAAATTGACATACAATATTATGAGTTTCAGGTGTATGACATAGTGATTCCATATTGTATACACTGCAAAATGATCATCACAATAAGTCTAGTTACCATCTGTTACCATACAAAGTTAATACAATGTTATTGACTATATCCCCTGTGCTGTATTTTACATCCTCATCACCATTTGTGTTATATCTGGGAATTTGTAAACCATGATCCCCTTCAACTACTTCACACCCCTCCTCCCAAACTTTCTTTTCTACGGGAGCCACCATACTATTCTCTGTACCTATGAGTCTGAGTTTGCTTTTTTTGAAACTTTATACTGTTTCCTGCAATGGCTGCACCAATTTGCATTCCCACCATCAGTGCAGAAGGGTCCCTTTTTCTCCACATCCTCACCAACACATTATTTTTTGTCTTTTTTTGATACTAGCCATTCTTTTTTTTAAAATATTTTATTTATTTATTTGACAGAGAGAGAGACAGCGAGAGAGGGAATACAAGCAGAGGGAGTGGGAGAGGAAGAAGCAGGCTTCCTGCCCAGCAGGGATCCTGATGCAGGGCTTGATCTCAGGATGCTGGGATCATGACCTGAGCTGAAGGCAGAGGGTTAACCCACTAGGCCACCCAGGCGCCCCAATACTAGCCATTTTGACAGATGTCAGGTAATAGCTTACTGTGGTTTTGATTTGTATTTTCCTGATGATTAGTGCTGTTGAGCATCTTTTCATATGCTTGTTGGTCATCTGTATGTCTTCTTTAAAAAAAAATGTCTATTCAGATCCTCTGTTCATTTTTTAATTGAATTTTGTTTTTGTTACTGGTATTGCATTGTATGAGTTATTTATATATTTTAGATATTAACCTCTTATCAGATATATGATTTGCAATATTTTTTTTCTGTAGACTGTCTTTTCATTTTGTTAATTGTTTCCTTTTCTGTGCAGAAGCTTTTTAGTTTGATTTAGTTTCATTTGTTCATTTTTGCTTTTGTTTACTTGCCTCTAGAGTCAGATTCAATGTAAACATTGCTAAGGTTGATATTGGGGAGCTTAACACTTATGTTTTCTTCTAGGATTTTATGGTTTAAATCTTATGTTCATGTTTTTAATATTTTTGAGTTAATTTTTTATATGTTGTAAGAAAATGGTCCAGTTTCATTATTTTGTAAGTGTATGTCAATTTTTCCCACACCATTTTTTAAGAGATTGTCTTTTCTTCATTGTTTATTCTTGACTCCTTCATTGTAAATTAACTGACCATATATACATGGGTTTTTTAAAGGGATGGTTTACATTCTGTTCCATTAGTCTATGTGTTTGTTTTTATGCTACTGTTTTGATTACTATAGTTTAGCAATATAGATTCAAATCAGGGAGCATGATAACTCTAGTCTTCTTTCTTAGATTGTTTAGCTCTTCAAGGTATTTTGTAGTGCCGTATAAATTTTAGATTTGTTCTAGTTCTATGAAAAATATCATTGTGATTTGATAGGGATTGCACTGACTCTGGAGATTGCTTTGGATAGTATGGACATTTTAACTATACTAATTCTTTAATTTGTGAACATGAAATATCTTTCCATTTATTTGTGTCTTCAATTTCTTTTGTAAATATCTTAGATCTTTTAGTGTATGGAATTTTCATCTTCTTGGTTAAATTTACTCATAGGCATTTTATTCTTTTTGATGCAATTGCAAATTGAAGTATTTTCTTGATTTCTCTCTCTGGTTATTACTGTATAGAAATGCAACAGATTTTTGCATATTAATTTTTTTATCCTGGAACTTTACTGAACTAAAGTATTAGTTCTGACAGCTTTTTGGTGGCCTTTAGGGTTTTTTATATCTAGTATTATGTCATCTGAAAATAGTGCCAGTTCTATTTTTTTTTTCTTAATTCGTATGCCTTTTAATTTCTTTTCTTGGATAATTGCTGTGGCTAGGACTTCCAATACTGTTGTGAATAAAAGTGGGGATTTTTATCTTATTTCTGACCTTAGAGGAAAAGCTTTAGTTTTTTCCCATTGGGTATGATGATAGCTATGGATTTGTCATACCTAGCCTTTATTATGTTGAGGAACAACTCCTCTGTACCTACTTTGTTGAGATCTTTTTCATAAATGGATTTTGAATTTTGTCAAATGCTTTTTCTGAATCTATTGAGTTGATCATATCAACCACCTATGTTTTTGATTGAGAAATTAAGGTCATTTACATTTAAAGTAATTATTTTTTAAGGTAATTATTGATAGTTATCCACTGATTGGCATTTTGTTAATTGTTTTCTGGATGTTTTTGTAGTTCCTCTCTGTTCTTCCCTCTTCCATTGTGGTTTGATGGCTTTCTTTATGGTAATGTTTAGATTCCTTTATTTTTCTTTTGTGTATTTATTATAAGTTCTTGTTTTGTGGTTATCATGAAGCTCACATGTATCATCTTAAGTATAAAAAGTCTATTTTAGGGGTGCCTGTGTGGCTCAGTGGGTTAAGCATCTGCCTTCGGCTGAGGTCATGATCTCAGGGTCCTGGTCCTCAGGATCTCTACTCAACAGGAAACCTGCTTCCCTTTCCCCCTCTGCCTGCCTCTGCCTACTTGTAATCTCTTTCTCTGTGTCAAATAAATAAATAAATAAATAATCTTTTAAAAAAGTCTATTTTAAGTTGATAACAACTTAAATATGAACACATTCCAAAACTCCATGCAGGGAACATCCCTTGATTGCCTAGATCTGGTGGCCAAGGGGGCTGATATTCCTTGGAAATATATAATAGAGAAGACAATTCTTAACAGGTCAAAATTTTAGCTAGGCAGTTGGAGAGTATAGGAGGTGGGGCGCACTGGCTGACTAGAGAAAGGTAGCAGGAATGGGAAAACAATATCTGGTCTCAATCAGATATCAGCAGGCATATCTGAGCAAACTGACAACAATCTTCTGATGCACAAATTGATATTTATTTTCTGCTTTACTAGTGATTTTTTTATTAATATACTACAAAGTTTAAAACCCTATATGGAAAGAAAAATAAATTTTACTCTGAATCCTCTTCTTCCTAAAACCATTGCAGAATGCAGTAGCTGTCTTTTAAAACTATAACATAATTTGCAGAACCATATTACAGCAAGCTTACCCCAAAACAATATTAAAAAATAATGACTTTTGTAGGAATATTGTGCAATTTTTTAAAATGTTTTGTGGCCTCCTGCATAGTTGTATTGTAGCATTAATTGAAAATCTAAATTCAGCTCATTGGTTTTCAATAGAAAGCATAGGGAACTCCTGCTGAGACTATTATAAAAATATTTATTTATTCATTTATTTGCAAATGTATAATATAGAGATGAAAATGGCTTTGCTATTATTAAAATGAGCCATCTTTGACAAATATTTAAAGTGGGGAGTAAACTAAAAAAGATGGATTTTTCTCAGTTTTTCTTTCATTCCAAATAGACTAACATTCAATAAACAGACACTAAGGACATTTCCACAAGATGGTGGCATAGGAAGGTTCTGAACTCTGCTCCTCCCATGGACACAACATCCACAATGATATAAGGATCATTTCCCTCTGTAAAAGATCTGAAAACTAGTTGGATGGCTTCTCCATAACGAAGGAGTAAAAAAAAAACGCATCAAGAAAGGTTGGAGAGGTAGAAGCACAGTCTCCCTAAAACCCCACCCTCAGCGCAGTGACACATAATCGAGTGAAAAATCAGTCTGATGGGAACTTCTCCAGGAGATCAAGGAGTGCCCCACTTCAGGTGCCCCAACCCCTGGGACCCACACCAGGGAGATGAGGTCCAAAAACTTTTGGCTTAGAAAACCAATGGGGTTGATGTCCAAGAACCCAAAGCGCTATAGAAAACTGAGCTTTTCTTTTAAAAGGTTTGTGCACAGACTCTCTCCCTCTGAGACCCAGGCCCCAGGCAAAAAACAGCAGTTTGAAAAGCAGACGTGAGGGAGAGTCATTTGCTAATCTAAAAGCATATGCTAGAGGAGCAGGGGACTATCAAAACTCTCCCTGGAGACCAACAGGTAGACACCATTTTGCACATCTACCCTGCTAGCTGGGACCTTCCACTGCCTTACTATGACGAGTAGGGTTGAGCGGATGTGTTACTATCCTGATATCTTGCTGTTTTGTTAAAGCCAGAGAGCACATCAGAAGCAAAGTTGTGGACAGCCAGAAGTGTAATGACTAGACCAGAAAACAAGGTATTTGAGTAAGTATTTCAGGCCTGATATATATCAGTGAAAGAGAGTTACTTGGTCGGTTTTTCTGCTGAGATGAATGAAGAAGTCATGCTTGGGGGTTGAGGGGAGAATGGAGGGGGGAGTTCAAAAAGTTAGTTGTGTATAAGCCAGAAGCGTAATAAATTGTCCAGAAAGCAAATTTGCAAAAAACGAAATTGAAGAACTTATGAAACCTGCTTTCGAGACTCGCTACAAGTCTAGAGTAAACAGTGTTCTATTAGCTTAAATGTAAGCAAATAGACCAGTGACAAAGTAGAGAGAGAGCAGAATAGACAGCAAATCACATAATTAATTGATTTTTAAGTAAAAGTTACTAAAGTGATTTCAGGAGAATAGAATAGTCTTTTGAACACATAAAACAGAAAAAAAACGTAATGTCTGCATAATAAATAAAAGGTGACCATATTTTTATGTCAAACACAAAAATTCGAGATGGATTATAGACCTAAGTGTAAAAGCTAAAAGAAAGAAATTTATCAGAGGGAAAAAAGCAATACCTTCATGGTTTTGGAGTATGCAAGGCTTCTTTTATTGACAGAAAGTGGTTGCAGTACATACACCTGAGAAGGGGCCTCTGTTCTGAATATGTAAATAACCCACAGTACAATGATTAAAAAAAAAAAGCTGAATAAAAAAGGTAATAGATATAAGTGGGTACCATATAGGTAAAGAAACACAAATAATTCAAAAGCACATGCAAAGCTGCTTAACATGACCAGTTAGAAATGCAAATTAAACACACAGTGAGATACTCCTTTTCACCCACAAAAATGTCGAAAATGCAAAGGCTAGATAACATTCTCTATGTATATGGAACAACTGGAACTTTCATACCTTGCTGGTGAATTGCAAATTGCATAACCACTTGAGAATTCATTCTGGTAGTTTCTCATAAAATTAAACATACATTCTTATGACCTACCAATTTCATATTTAGATATTCTCAAAATAGAAATTAAAACAGAGGTGCCTGGGTAGCTCAGTCAGTTAAGTGTCTGCCTTAAGCTCAAGTAATGCTTGGAATCCAGTCCAGCATCAGGCTTTCTGCTCAGTAGGGATCCTGCTTCCCCCACTGCCTGCTGCTCCCTCTGCTTGTGCTCTCTCTCTCTCACTCTCAGATACATAAATAAAATCTTTAAAAAAGAAAAATTAAAACATATACAAAAAAAGACATATAGAATGTTGATAACATATTTATGTATAATGGCCCCAAATTGGAAACTGTTCACATGTTTAACAAGGGAAGAATAGATAAACAATTTGTATTAGACCCATACAGTGTGCTTGTTACTCAGCTCCTCTTGCAATAACAAAATACTATAGGGTAGGGAGCTTAAACAATGGACAATTCTGAAGCTATGAAGACCAAGATGAAGGTGTCTGCTGAATCAGACTTTGCTAGAGCCCTCTTTGTGGCTTGTAGATGGCTACCTTCTTGTGTCTTCACATGGCAGAGAGAGGAATTTCTGCAACCTCATCCCCTTTTTATAACTTCCCTATGTCCCCACTTTCATATATCATCACAATGGAGGTTAGGTTTTCAACATATGAATTTTTGAGGAACCCAGTATTCAGTCCATAAATTCAGCAATAAAATAAAACACACTACTAAGGTGTACAATAACATGCATGAATCTCAAAAACATTATTCTGAGTAAAAGGAAACACGTACAGAGAATACTTGCTTTATGATTCAGTTTACATGAAGTTCCAGGGCAGGCAAACCTAACCTATGCTGAAAGAAACTAGGAGAGTGATTGTCTGTGGGGTTGGGGACCTGGGAAAGAAGGGACACAAGGGAACATTCAAAGTTTCTATATATTGGTTAGATTGTGACTTGTGACTCTATTTATTTGCCCAAACTCATCAAACCATACCCTTAATATCTGTGTATTTCATTATAATGTAAACTATAAAAATTTTTTAAAAATAAATTATAAACTCATAAAAACTTTAAAATATGCATTCAGTGAAAAATTCTATGGTAATAGGTTAAAAAAATAAAAGAAGCACTAATATTCTTGATCCTATCCACCACTCATAGTAACTACAGTTTTATCCTCAAAAATACACCAAGATCCAGCCATTTCCCGCCACTTATATTATTATAACTCGACCAAAATAATATCTTTCTTGACCATGTCTTTAACCACTTGATTTGTCCCATTGTTTCAATTCTTACTCCCCTACAGTTATTTTATTCTTCACGTGATGTCAAAGACAAACAAAGCCAGACACAGGTTAATGCATGGAGGACAGATTATTTAGCAATAACTCTTACAACAGGGTAGCGGGTCCAGCATGAGCCCAACTCAGGTACAATTGTGTAGAAGTGACCAGGCATTTTAGAAGGAGAGTGAGGGAATAGGGAAGGGGATGAGCAGGATCTTGAACAGAATCAGTGAAGTGAAAATTTCCAAAAAGTGACATGGGGCATTGGCTAATGTGATTAGACCATCTCGGTTTGCTAACTGGCACTTAACTGAAGTTAGGCTATTACTTCTCCACCGAGACTGGAAACAAAGGCCTTATCTTCAGGTGTTAGCAGAACAAACAGTAAATTCTTTTGGCAGCCTTGAGCCTTCCCAGGCAGGAAATTAAGGGGCCTGAAGTCATGCAGGAAAGTAGTTTTGAGCTGCTAGAAATATGCTAGTGTTTGTTTGAATCTCTTCTTGCTTGTGTGTTTGAGGGGGTGGGGCAGGAAGTGGGTGGAGTTGGATGGAGAGTCTATAGCTTTTATAGGCCAAGATTGTGGCCTAGTTAAGGAAGTAGCTCAGAGGAGTGGTTGTAGAATTTGGTTAGGGAGACAGTTTTTGTTAGCAGCCAGAAATATCTTTTTTGATAAAGTCAATCAATTTCTGTCATGTCCTACAAAAGATTCTCCAAAGGCTTGCCATAACACAAAGGAGAATCAAACCCCTTAATGTGGTATGCAAGGATTTAAATGCTCTTTCCTAGTCTGTCCATCCAAAATCAAATCCAACATTCTCCTCTTGATTATTCCGTTTCAGCTGCCAACCTTCTTTATATTCATTGAATATACCAAATATTTTATTATCTTAGAGCTTTTGTACTTCTTGCTCCTTTTTTCCTACAAGCCTCTAAATTGTATCTTTGTTCTTTTATTTTCTTTAGGAGTACTCAAGTATCATTTCAGAGAACCTTCCATGAACTTCCTGTCTAAAATTCTACCCCACCCTATATCACTGTCTGTTTAATTTTATGCATGGTACTTTTCCTTTATATATAATTCATATGTTTATTATTCAATCCATTTCTTCTCATAATGATACATACTCCTAAGGACAAGAATGTCTCTTTGTTTTTCACAGCCCTAGCTCTGTTTTTAGAAGAGTATCTAGCACTTAGTAGATGCTTGTAGATATATGTTGAATAAAAGAAAGAATGTAATAATTTTCTACATTTTTTTTCCAACTTGGAATAATAAGTGTTGCTATAAAAGTTTGAGTTCATCTCTAATTTACTAGGTATTTGGAAAAAGGGACTATTATTGGAGCAGTAAGCTTAAACCTATTTCCAAAGGTTATATGGCAATTTGAAGATATTATGGATAAGGCATAAAGAATTCTCATAAAGAATTAAATCATTTTTTTTTTAACAACACACTGATTAGGAAAACAAGCATGATCCAAACATATGAGAATGGCAAATGATGGAGAACATTTAATATACCCTTGTTTGGTGTAATACTTTACTGAACTTAAAACTCCTTTCTGTTGAGTTAGATTTATAACACTACCTGCCCAGGTTTTTTTCTTATCTGTTATTTCCTTGTTTAGTAAACTAATAGAGTCCTTCTGCCTACAGAATGTCTATTTTGGACCTTTTCCATCAACTTGAAATAAAGTAAGTACTTACTTGAAAGAAAAAAGAATTGCCATTCGACGGTGGTGATAATGACGTCCGTATCTTACATTTCTGTAGGATTGATGATTAGATATTCGTTCCAGGGACATGGATGCCTCCCGCTTCATCATTAATCTCCAGGAAACTACCTGCAATTTGATTGTTATCCTTAAATTAAAACGTAGCGGCAACACAAAGGATAAGACAACAGATCACGATTCTCTCAAATTCAAGTACCAGATTATGTCCGATAAAGAATTCTAGTCTTGTAGAATCTCATAATGAATGACTGAAGAAAATAAATAAATGTGTTTTTTACAGCCCTGGGTCAAAGTTTGAGAAGTATTGGTACACATAAATATCTAAGCAGTACTATGATATATATTCAGGTATTCTTAAAATTTATATAAATATCACTGGATATACACTTTCTCCTCTATTTTAATTAATGCCAGACTTTGATAAAGGGTTATCCCTATAAAATATATGTCTGAATGGTGAATACAAGAGTGGAGCTGTAGGACAGATAAAATGGGGAAAGTGTCAGAGAAAGATGAAATAATGGCCACCTTTCTGTAAGATCTTAGGGGTAAAAGCTAATAGTCAACAAGAAGGCAAGGACATTCATCTGCCCTTGAGAGACTATCTAATTTGTGAGTCCATACTCTTACCTCTACCCCCAGATCCCTATTTCACTTTTTTGGTTTACTTTTTTCTGAGAGTATTTGTCACCATCTACATGCTATATATTTTATTAAATGTTTATTTCAAGATAAGTTACTTGGTTGGGAAATTTTTTGTTTCCTGCTGTTTCATTATCAACTAGAACCTGACTGCTACATTGTAGGAACCCAGTAAATATTTTTTGAGTGAATTAATGAGGTTGGTTATTTGTTAGCTTCTACCAGACAATAATCAATATCTGTGTCACAGTTTTTCCTTAAAATAATACAACCAAATCACTCAAAGAGACTTCATCTTTATCATTAAGCATGGTTTGATTATTTACAAATCTTACAAAAATAGATGTTAAAAATATCATTATTCGGCTATTTTAAGTTACTTATTAAATGTTTATTCTTTCACTCAAAAAAATTTACTTACTCTCTAGCATTTTTTATTTTCAATCATTTTGTTAAAAGAACAATAAATACTTGAAAGATAATTAACCTGATATATATTCATGGAAATTCAAATAAAACAACCTATGGAATATCATTTTTACCTTCATAATTTGACCCCATACTAAAGGCAGGCAAATAACTGAAGAAGATGTATATTGGTAAAACAATTTTTGCAAATAAATCAACACTGTTTTGTGTGTTGAATTGTATACCTCACAATCTAGCCACTCCAAATATAGGTGTATATGCCCCAAATAAACTCTCAGCTATGCGAACCAGGACATATTCATAATCCATTGCATAGTTTATGATAACAAATAGAAAAATTAAGTGGAAACTGTTTGAAGTCATTTATGTTCTTCATTTATAATCACTTTCTTTCCTGCCCTTGCCACATTTCCCTGAGGGTAGGGTCTATTTCCCACACTATCAATTTCAGGTTTTGTCATGTGAACTTACATGGCCACTGAAATGCAAGTATCAATGACATGAGTTCTGTTAAATGTATTTATTTAAACCATCCAAGGTCAATTATCTTCCTTTCTGAGATGCAGGCTTCTTTACATGCAGTGTTCCTGAATACCATGATTTGTTTACTTACAGGGATAATGATTGCATAATTTATGTTTAATGAAAATATGAATAAACTCATAGGAACTGAAGTCGAGGCCCTATTAACTAAAGATTCTGAGAGGTGAGCAACCCAAAAGATGAAAACAGATGAATAAATGATTTATTATCATGTAGCATTTAGGCCCCAAGTCCTGGAAAGCTGGAGAAGATCGCATGGAGTTTTCACATCTCCTCCTCTCTCTCTCTCTCTTCTCTATTGTTTTCTTTGAAAACTAGCAAGTCTGATAACTAAACACAAAGCTGGATAAATGACTCATTAGTTCTTTTCCATCTAAACTCACAAAGCCTTTGATATTCTGTATCTTACCACCGATATAGTAAGGTAAGTTGAGTTCAAGCAAAATAAATCAGTCAATGAGCGGGATAAACACATATTTGTCTCCAAAGCCAAAGAAAACTGCTATTGTTGGCACAGCCTGGGTGGTGATAATAGTCCCTTGTGTGACCCAGCCAGCCTACATAGGTGAAAGAACAAAGGGCAGCAAAATTTACATCACTATGGGCAAATGAGTGGGAGGAATCAAGAGAAACCTTGAGTCAAGTTTGACATATCACCATAGCTATGCCTATTTCTAGGTCTTAAGGTCTCTTAAAATAAGGCTGCTAATGTTGTTCAGCTAAACAATTCATTAGATTAGCCAAAAAATGTAACAGAACAGGTGATAGAAAAAAAAAAATCCAAATTGACTAAATGTCTCACTTTTTAATTTTTTGCACCATTAAAGAAATCCATACATTTAGACGAATAAAAGACTTGAGAAAGTTCAATAAAAAGATAATGCTAATCACCCTTTTACAGGCATCAGCTAATGCAGCAAATAAGATGTCATAGTCTGGGTTGTATAAGAAATAGAAACAATTGAAGATATATCAATATCTAATTTATATCATTTGTCTCTATCATTTATATCCCTATTATGTCTATCAGAAATTTATCATAAGGAATAGACTCATGTGGTTATAGAGGCTAAGAAATACGAGAATCCACTTAATTTTTCTATTTGTTACCATGAGATCATAGACCCAGAAAGTTGATAGTATAATTTTAGTCCAAGTCCGAAGACTTGAGAATTGGAAGAGCAGATAGTATAAGTTCCAGAAGGAAGGTTGATAGGTTTTAGATCCAAGAAGAGCTGATTTCTCAGTTTCAGTCTGAAGAAGGGGGAAAAGTACACTGTCTCAGCTCAAAACTAATCAGAGAAAGGGAATTCTTTGTTTCTCTCTCTTTTTTCCCTATTCGGGTCTTCAGTGGATTGGGTGAGGATCACCCTTATGGGGCAAGGGGCAATCCTCTTTTCTCAGTCTACTGATTCAAAAGTCAATATCATCTAGAAACACCCTCACAGTTATATGGAGAATAATGTTAAACCTAACCCTGGACACCCATGACCCACACAAGTTGACACACAATATTAACCATCTCATTCAGGCATTCTTAGAAACATAACATTTAGGCAAATTTATTTCCTGTGTTAAGAAATCCTCACTTTGTTTCCATCACTACTTTTTTTCTAAGTTTTCTTTTATTTCTTTTTGAAACCTAACATGATATAATTTCTTCATATGCCTTTATTGCTTACAAAGAATTATTATGCACAACAAAAGAACAAAAGGAAATGAAAATTAAGTCCTAGAGTTAGCAATATCTAGCTTAGCAGTGTGCCAAATAATTTGGATACTTTGGGAAGTTTTATTAATCTTTTCAGGTATCATTTATGTAAAGTTCTTCCGGAGAGATAAACACAACACCAGGCAAAGTGGGTGCAAGGCAAGATTTATTAAAGGCATTCTCCTGCGAAGTTTCAGGGCTCAGGAGAAGGGGGGCCAGGAAAGTTGCGCTGGGAGGAGGTGGGCACCGTGGGGCGAGGTTCTGCGACTCTGGAAAGTAGAGTGGCAGAAGTCGCGCTGAAGGCAGGGAGAAGGGCTTTTAAGGGGCCTCCAGGGGAGTTCAGGGGTCTTTTGGCAAGTTTCCCTTATTTGGATATTTTGCCTGCTCGTTGGGGTCCCATTGGTCCACTGGAGCCCAGGGCGGGAGGGTTTTCAGATTCCTGTTTGAGTCTTTGTTCTCCTGTCCGAGCTCAGGTTTTGTGGCGGGGACTTTCGCCATCTTAACTAGCCCTTTCTTTCTGCCAGCCCAACAATTTAGTAGCTTATGGTTGTTCATGATGGTGTGAAAGATCGTGACAGATAGGGAGGAATGTACAGATTGAGAGACGGGTCTTTAATATTGGCTTTAAGGCTGGTGTTTAAGGCCCTTCATAATCTGCTCCTGATTAACTTTACCTCCTTATTTCCTGGCACAGTTGGCTCAAGAGTCTCTGTGTCTCTCAGTCTGGTTGTCATGACCTCTCACTTTTGACCCTTGTCCTTGGTTCCTTGGCTTACATTTTTCCTGAATGTGGAGCTGAACATCACTGAGAGTCCTAGTGAAAAAGGCACCTGAAATGCATGAGAGAGACTGGATTTGTGTTTTCAGTGAATCACCACTAAGATCTGTGTAATCCTGCACATAAACATCTCTTAAGTGGATGTAGTATGCATTACACACGTTTTATTCTCCAATCAGAATAAATTTAGTTCATAGTCAAAAATGTTTTGGAAATAGAAAAAAAAATCGTTATTATCAAATGTTATCATATTTACATTTCCATCATATTCTACCATTTTTAGTGCCAATACTATATTTTTTCGGATTTTGTTTATTTGACAGAGATAGAGGGAGCACAAGCAAGGGGAGCAGCAGGCAGAGAGAGAAGGGGAAGCATGTTCTGGTTGAGCAGGGAGCCAGACATGGGGCTGATCCCAGCACCCTGAGATCATGACCTGAGCCAAAGGCAGACACCTAACCATCTGAGACACCCAGGTGCCCCTTAACTCTATCTTTTAAAGGAGCAGAGAAGGATTTTGATTCACTTTAAGATTCCACAAAAATGTCACCAAAAGTAAATTGGTAAATGAATTAATAAAAGATAGAAATATTTGGTGATAACAATGAAAAAAAAAATCCCAACTTTAAATATATGCTTTTATCTTAAAAAAAATTTTTTTTTCTTGAGAAAATGTGTCTCCCTTAATTCAGTCTAATGTTTGATTAGCATGAAAGAATTCAATATAAGTGCAATAATATAATGGAAAGTGATAAAGAACACATTAAATTCATCTGAAAAATAAATATGTCTGGATTTATTGTCCAAAGAGAATCCACAGAATGAGGACTTTATCTATTTCTATGTATATTTCTGTACCTATTATATTGATAAGGTTCAATAAATGTAATAATAAAGTGTTAAGTTTGTGCAAAGGTATAAAAGAAAGTTCTTGGAGTGGAATCACTTGATTCTATATCTTAAAATTTTATAGGATTGTGGGTGTATTCTATCTCCAAAATAGATTTCAAAAATCACTGGTGTCTTGAATTTTAAAATGGATTTTTCATGAATTCATGCATGAGTCACTTAAAGAATAAAGTTACTATATCAAGCATTTCATTTACAAAAGCAGCTATTTTTGCACAGAAAGAATAATCAGAACTGCACTACTGTGAAAAGCTACAGCACTAATGATGATACAGAACTCAAGTTTATGTAGAAAAAAATAAATTTTGGCAAAGCCACAAAGTGACCATAAAAGTAAATATATGTAAAAAAAATTGTAATTCAGAATATATATTTCTTGTAACACCACTGAAAATATGACAATACTTAGGAACTCAAGATTTGGAAGAAATTTTTCATGTTCATACCACTATTACTGATATCTCATCCCATATCACACAGACATGGAAGTAGAATATTTTATTGAGGATTTTTTTAAGTTATAAAAGGTGATCTATGCTAAATGAAATGTAGAATGATGTCATGTGTTTATAATTATGTAATCAAAAATCAGTTGTATACAATTATGAAACTCATAAATTACTTTAAATCATTTCAAATGATTAAATTTTTAAAAATCTTTAATATTAGTCCGGTCCACTTGGACGGTGTATAGAAGGGATGAATCCTTACATTCTACACCTGAAACTAATACATTGTACATTAACTAACTGGTATTTAATAAAATCTTGAAAAAGAAAAAGAAAAACCAGGGGTGCCTGGGTGAACTCCGTCAATTAAGCATCTGCCTTCAGCTTAGGTCATGATCCAAGAGTCTTGGGATCAAGCCCCACACCGGGCTCTGCTCAACAAAAAGTCTGCTTCTCACTTTGTCCCTCCCTACTCTCTTTGTCTCCCTGAAATAAATAAATAAAATATAAAAAAAATACAAGTTAATGATGTGAAAAAAAAATTAGTCAGGCTCCAAATAAACAGATGACAAAATTAATTATTAACAGATAAAATAGTTTTCTAAAATTAAATCAAAATATTCTTTATAAAGGACATTGTGTTGATTTACATTATCAAATAAATATATGATATTTTTTCAGTATGACATTTCTTGATTAACCAAGCATGGAATCTACACAGTTGTTTCAAATGAGTTTCTTGAGCACTGGATATTATATTTCTATGGTGCGGGAAACAATAGTCTTTTTTTTCCAGAGAGTGTGATTCTCCAAAGACTGTTATTGAAATTGCCCTTAATTATTGAGTTGAATAGTCCAGGAAAAACAAGTTTATTTTTATTCCTGCATTGGATGAAAATTTGCTATTTCTTATTTGAAATGCTGCAAGTGCTTTAGGTGTTTTGTTGATTATTATAGATTCCATCAAATTGTATAAATCAATGTCTGATCTAGTGAATAACCAAAAGTAAACATTGACTTGCAAATTCTTGGAAAAAATCTGTAACTTCTGACCTAAGACACTATTGGAACATGTACCTATAATTCTTCTATGCCATGGATCATCCCATTTTCTGTCTTAGATCGCTTCCGTTTCTATCCTACCTGAATTCATGTTTGATATTCACACTGAATTGGGCCCAACTTCCTGGAGCAGATTTGCTGCTTCCTTCTATATGGCTCCTGTGGACATTTGGCTGTATCATTATTGTAGCAATTGTTACTCTATTCTATTCTGTTCTATTTTGTTTACAAATTTTACTTTTTTTTTTCTATTTTGTTTAAAAATTTGTTTAAGAATTTTGTTTTTATTATGGCTCTTTTAGAGTTGGATTAAACCTAATTCTAAGATTTAGTCTTGAATTAGTTGAATTAGTCAAATCTTATTTTTTAGATTTAGGTGTCTTATTTGTTATATATACATATGGGGGGCAATAATTTAATGAAACAATTTTTAACACAGAGAAAAGCATACTGGACAGGTTTTGCAGATCCTGAAACATATAACTTGGGGGATATTTTTAAAAGAAAAAGAATGTGAAATTAGAAATTAAAATGATGAATGAAAATTAATTATTGCTGGTTCTCAAACTCAGGAATTTCGCTGGTGAACTCTGAAATTGGCATCCATATGTGAAGGGCAGGAAGACACCAAAGATAGAAGCATGCCATTCCAGGTTAGTGGGTGGCAGGTTTCATAAACAAGGGAACTTATCTACAAAGCTTATGTTGGGTTGCCTCAAAATGGGTAAATCTCTGCATCTTTCCATGAGAATTTTAGAAGTTTATATAGAAGCTTTAACTGGATTCAGCTACATATATTATCCTGAGGGTCTCAACCACACATTGTTCTCTCAGGGCAGTGTCATTGAAAATGTTTCCCATTGTAGAATTGTTGGGCAAAATATACATTTCAAGGACAGAGAAGGTAATGAGGAGCTTCCAATTGTCTGGGTCCAGGTCAAAGGTCAACCTGCCATCAAATCCTCTTGAAGACCTCTTCCAATAGTCATTAGAACTTATTTGTCGCAATTACTAGTTCGAAACAGCCGGCACTAATAATACATGGAAGGGAATGAAAGTCATATAGATATCTCCCATAAACCTTGCTAAATGTGTTTCCAACTCAATTTAGCTGATTGCCAAAAATGTCCCTGACTGTTGTAAAGACACTTAACACAAGGGGAATGTGATGAAGAAAAGTTTAGAATGGAAAGCAATAACATTATTAAAGGATTGAACTTAAGCTCACATCTGCAAAATTAAAAAAAAAAAAAAAAGAAAATTTGTGTGAACATTTTCCTTCACCTCTCCCAGGGTTTTAAATGGCGCCAGAGAAGCCAAAGGAACCTCAAACCTCACGTCTTTTAGCTTCACAATGGAGCCACCTCTGCCAGGAAAGAAGCTAAGAGATTTGTATTCAACTTCCAAGCAATCAATAGTTATCATATACTTAAAAATTTGTCAAGAGTACATCTCCTGTTAAGCATTCTAATCATAACAACAGTAACAAAAACCCCACAATGATACACAAAGAAACTTTTGTGGATGATGAATACACTCATTACCTGGATTTTGATGATAGCAACAGGAATGTCATATACATATGTTCATACTCACCAAGTTGTGTATATTAATTGTGTGTAGTTTTCTGTGTATCAATTATATAATAATGAAACTGGGAAAAATTTAAATGATAAAGAAGGAGAGAAGCATGACTATGATAAGGAAAGGGTTTTATTTTTTTTTTTTATTTTTTTTTTTTTAAAGATTTTATTTATTTATTTGACAGAGAGAAATCACAAGTAGATGGAGAGGCAGGCAGAGAGAGAGAGAGAGGGAAGCAGGCTCCCTGCTGAGCAGAGAGCCCGATGCGGGACTCGATCTCAGGACCCCGAGATCATGACCTGAGCCGAAGGCAGCGGCTTAACCCACTGAGCCACCCAGGCGCCCAGGAAAGGGTTTTAAATAGCAGGTATTGATGTGATTAAAATAATTGTAAGATAATTCTGGAATGAATGAAGGAATGCCAGAGGAAGTGATTTCTCGAAAAATACTAAAATTAACAAAATCCCCCCAAATCAAAATACTGGATTAGACCATTTGTCATTAAATACAGTGGAAAAGTTATTGAAGATCCACCTTTAAAAATAGCATCAAGACCAAAGACCAGTTAATTCTAGCAATTTAGACAACACAAGGCCCTAAGAGATATAAAGATACAAACTACTATGATGGGAATGTTTGTGCACCCCTAAACTTATTTGGTGAAACACTAATCCCCAAAACGGTGGTATTAAAAGGTGGGACACTAGAGAGGTTTTTAGATCTCAAGGATGGAATCCTCATGAATGCATTTAGTGCCCTTAAAAAAGGGGTGTCAGGGAAATCTATGGCTTTGAGGACATTAGAAGTCGCCTGCTTTGAACCGGGAAGAGAGGCTTCACCAGAAGGCAACCATGCTGGCAACTTGATCTTGGACTGGCCAGCCTCCAGAACTGCTAGCAGTAAGTTTTTATTGTTTATAAACTACTCAGCCAGTGATGTGTTGTTATAGCAGCCTGAAAAGACTAAGATGCAAACATTAGTAACAAAACATGATTAAAAAAAATCCAGGGGCACCTGGGTGGCTCAGTCAGCTAAGCATCTGCCTTTGGTTCAGGCCATGATTCCAGGATCCTGGGATCAAACCTCATTATCAGTCTGCTTCTCCCTCTCCTTTTGCCCCTTCCCCGTACTCATGTGTTCTCTCTTCCAAATAATAAATAAAATCTTAAAAAAAAAAAAGTCCAGAAAAGGACAATTGTGATGAATAAATGATTCAAAACATATAGTTTTTAAAACAGTAAAACTCAATGTATGATGACTACAAATCTCTTATTTTTAATAGGAATGCACAATTACAGTATCAGCAAAGGGAATTGTACAAGGTGTCAGAAGAGTATGCTATGACAAGATCAAGGTTTCACCTAAGAAACAGTGATAATTTAATATCAAGTATACAAAGTTTATATGAACAAATAAAAGAAATGATGTCAAATGCTGAAAAGATAAGAACTTGGTGGAAAATCTTCTAAAAATTTAAGTATAAACAACATTTCTTACCTAAATGTAATACTTGCTATTTACCTCCAAATAAATGGCAAATGATGCTACATATTGAAAAGCAAAAACCATGTAAAATAAAGCCAGAAATTAGGCAGGGGTTTCTCATTTTACTTAATGTTTACACTGAGGTTTTAGAAAATGCTGTAAAGCATTTCAGTATTTAAAATAATAAGCACCTGGATGGCTCAGTTGTTAAGCTTTTCTTTTTGGCTCAGGACACGATTCCAGGACCCTGGGATGGAGCACTGCATCAGGTTCCCTGCTCAGTGGAAAGCCTGCATCTCCCTCTCTCACTCACTCTGCTTGTGTTCCCTCTCTCACTGTGTCTCTTTCTGTCAAATAAATAAATAAAATCTTTAAAAAAAATAATATATGGCTGAAGTAAACACTGGAAAAAATAGACAAAATACATTTTTTTCTGATGATATGACTAAAAACTTCGACTGATAGGGATGAAAAACAAAACAATAAAAATTAATGAGACTTCAGTTAGTGGCTAGATTCAATATAAATATCCATAAATCTCTACTCTGTGAAAAGTGTGAAATAAAGTAAGTGTGAAATAAAGTATCTATTAAGTAGTAAAAACTTAAAATTTAGGAATAGTAACATTTTTGGATAAGATACCATGTTATATGTCATATATATGCAATCTGAACAATAGAAAGACATACTGAATTCTCTATGAAAAGACTTCATTTAACAAAAATATGAAGTCTCAGGATGCCTAGGTGGCTCAATGGATTAAATGCCTGCCTTTGGCTCAGGTCATGATCCCAGGGTCCTGGGGTTGAGTGCCTGCATCAGGCTCTCTGCTCAGCGAGAAGCCAGCTTCCTCCTCTCTCTCTGCCTGCCTCTCTGCCTACTTGTGATCTCTCTCTCTGTGTCAAATAAATAAATAAAATCTTTGGAAAAAAATATAAAGATATGGAAAGATACCTCGGAAAGGAAAATAAATAAATATGTGTGTGTATGTGTGTGTGTGTGTGTGTGTGTGTGTATTCAGCTATATTAAGATTTTTAAATATTAAATGTTAAATTCATTAACCATATCATTAGACAAAACCTAAAGCTAGAAACCATGTAATAAAGAAGATATATAATCTATAAAGCACCAACAAGTTGACAGATGAATAAAAAATGGACAAAGTATGTCTGGACAAATTATTTAAAAAAAAAGCTTAAGAAAAATAAATATTTTTAAGAAAAGATGAATACGAAAAATTCATTACACTCAGGAAAATACAACAGGAAAAGTAGCTTTATAATCTTTATATCCAACAGAGTAATATTAATCAACAAGAGCTACATCACCTATTTTTGGAAGTGATGTGTGGGAAAGGGCTTATATGTTCCTAGTGGAAATGTGAAGTGTTACAGACTTTCCAGAAAGCAATCTGAAAAAATCTACAAAAAATCATATATCTTCACTCACAACTATTGTACTCCTGGAAATTCAGTTCATAACAATGATAACTATTAATTGATTGATAGATATACATAGAAATAAGAATATTTTTGTAACCTCTTTATTATAACCAAGAAATGAAATAACATATATTATAACAAACAAGGGCATCACAGAATAATCTATAGTATATATACACCATGTAATGGAGTACAATCATAAAAAGAAAAATGAATTAAGTGATGCTTAACTGGGGGGATTTCTCACTAGATATTGTTGAGCAAAAAAAGAAACTTTAAAAATAATTAATATGATCATGTTTTTAATAAATCAATGACTAGGTATTTTTATATTTTGTGAATATACATATATGTATACATGCATACATATGTACTTACATGTATACAGACTTACACTTATCTCCCAGGGAAACAAATATACCATGCTTTTTATACTTTTTTTTTTTTTGGACAAGCTAATGTTGGTGAAGAGGAAATGAAAAAGGAAAGCCAAGTAAAATAGCACTTATGGAAGAAAATAAACAACATATATAATCCTATTTATACATGTCTGCAAAATTATGTGTATTTATATATAATAAATATTTAAAATTATTATGATTTAAAAAACTTCAGACAATACTAATAAAAATTGGTGAATGATATGTAAAGAAGTAGAAATAGAAAGGTAGAAAATGAGTTGTTCAAGGTTTATGGTAAGGAGAACCAAAGAAATTGGACTGGAAATGGAAGGACAGATAATGACAAAGGAAGGATTTTTAAGATGAGCAAATCTATGGTACATTTTTACATGCCTACTCATGTCTCAGTAGAGAGGGAGAGAGTAAGGATAGCCAAGCACAGAAAGGATAGCTAAGAACTGGAGTAAAACTCGCAAAGTTGAGAGGAATAGGATTCAAAGTGCAGTGCAAAGATCCACTGGTGTTGCTGGGGTGGATTTTTTCCCTTTTGGTAATAAGAAAGAAAGAAGTAAAACTGACCATTTGCATAAATAGTTCTGCTGACATTGTGATAGAACAGAGAATGTATGCCTGGTGGCTTCTATTCTTTCACTGAAACATGCATTTCCAAACCAGGCATTTAAACTCATAGGAAAACAACATGGGAACATGAAAAAGTCTTCACATTTCTTTCAACAGTGGGTATTGTCAGTCCTTCAAATTTTTGCTAACCTGACACTCTGAAACTTCCATCTCATTTCATTTACATTTATTTGCTTACTACTTTGAAGAGTCTGAGATAATAGGAAATACAAATATATTTATTTCTGCCCCTAAACAGAGCTCCTGAAATCCTTGTAAATTGACTGATAAAAATACTGGAAGCATCCTTTGTTCTAATATTTGGCCTTTGACCCTCCATCCTGATATGGGGTATTAAACTCTTGGAATTTCTGGGTGATGGCAGTATCTTTGGTCCAATGAGGTGACTCTGAGTGAGCTCCTGCATGGCTCCTGGGTTGGGGCTGGTCATCTGAAAAACCAAGCCATGATGAGAAGCTTGGAATTTTTAGCTCCAATCCCCATTCTCTGTGAGAAAAGAGAAGAGCTCAAAATGGAGTTTATCAGAGGTAATGACTAAGTGATGAAGCCTCCACAAAAATCCCCAAAGTATAGAGTTCAGAGAGATTCTAGGTTGATGAAAACATTCCTATATGAGAAGGGTAATGCAGCCCAATCGCATGGAGGACAGAAGCTAGTGACCTCAAGAACCTCCCAGAACTTCCTTATGCATCTGTTCATCTGGCTTTCATCTGTTTCCTTTGTCATACTGTTTAAGAATCTGGTAAATATAAATAAGTGTTTTCCTGAGTTCTGTGAGCCTTTCTAGCAAATAATTGACTCCAAGGGTCATAGGAACCTCTCATTTGTAGCCTCATCAGACAAAAGTTGTGGGTAACCTGGGACCTAGTACTTTTGATGGGCATCTGAAGTGTGTGTGGGTGGCGGGAGAGTCTTGTGCGACTGAGCCCTCAACCTGTGGGAACTGACACTATCTCCAGGTGGATGGTATCAAAGCTGAGTTCAGTTGTAGGATGCTCAGCTATTTTCACAGAGAATTGCTTGGTGAGGGAAGCCTCCCACATAGTTGGTGACCAGAGTGTCAGAAGTGAAGTATTCTGTGTAAAAATAAGGGAGAAAGAAATACAATGAAGCCTGAGGTTTTTTCTAACTCAGGAAGAGATTACTGAGTTTTTCTAACTCAGTAAAGGAGCATATTGGTTCTCTATTGTGGCTATAACAAATTGCCCTAAAATTAGTGCCCTGCCGCATATTATCTTACAGTTCTGCAGGTTAGAAATCTTAGGTCTCACTGGGCTAAGTCAATGAGTTGACAGGCTGCATTCCTTTCTGTAGGCTCTGGAAAGGATCTATTTCCTTGTCTTTTCCAGATTCCAGGACCCTTGGCTCATGGCCCCATTTCATCCATCTTCAAAGCCAACAACATCAGGGCAATCCTATTTACATAATATCATTCTGAATGTCTCTTCTGCCACCTTCTTTCAGGCTTACAGATTCTTATGATTAAATTGGGCACTTACAGGTTATCCAGGATACTTTCTCTACTTTAAGATCATCTGAATAGCAATCTTAATTCAATCAGCAATCTTATTTCCTGTTTTGCATTTCATAATGATTTTGTGAATTCCAGGGATTAGGGCATGGATGTCATTGGGACCATTATTCTATACACCACAGAGAAAATGGTTTTATATGGTGTGTGTGTGTGTGTGTGTGTGTGTGTGTTTCCCTTTTTAAATGATTTTCCATTGATGATATATTTGCCTATAAAATCACTTTAAAATTTTATATCTAGTGTGAAATTAATTCCTATCAAATAAAATATAGTCTGAACACCTTGAAATAGCATCCAGTGTTAGTGAAACAGAAGTACTTTTCCAAACTAAGCATTCACTGTGTGTGTGTGTGTGTATTTAATTACAGTTTAAACCTCTAAGCTCAGAAGGAAGCTGAGCAGTAAAGTTAGAATTAATTCAGTTCTTGTTTACCACATGATTAGATTTCTTTACAGATTCTTTACAGATTCAAGCACATGAGCCATATTATATCTTTTTAAAATTCTTATTGTATTTAGAATAATTGATTAGTTGATTGTGACATGTATTTTCTCAGTCTAAGCTACTTACTTGATCCTGTCACTGTAACTACTAGTTAGCCACTAAGATGGCTCCCAATTATCCGAATCCCCTGGAATTCACAACTTCCTATATTTTGTAAGAGTTGGTCTATATGATCAAAAGAAAATGGCAAAAGTGATTGTATGTCACTTAAAATAAAAAGATTATTTTATTTTAGAGATAGAAAAAGAGCACAAGTGTCGGGGGAGGGGCAAAGGGACAGAATCCTCAAGTAGATTCCCTACTGAATGCAGAGCCAGTTCTGAGACTTGATCCAACACCCATGAGATCATGACCTGTGGCAAAACCAAAAGTCCCATGCTCAACAAACTGAGCCACCCAGGCACCCCTGTGTGTCACTTTTGCTTATTGGTTAAAAATACTACTTCAGCTTGTCATTCTTTTACATTTTATCTCTCTTTCAGATCTCTTTCTCTGAAGAAAACCACTGCTTTATCTTGAAGATACTCAGACATAACTGTGGAAAGACCCACATAATATGAGAAATAATATATATTATATTATTTACATAGTGTCCAGGGCTTTGTAGTGTCAGAATGAAATCCAGGTGCATACATTTATTGGTCATAAAGATCTTCTTCCATATAACAACTCTCCCTTACAGTTTTTCTTTTTTCCTAATGACCTTTATATGCATAAAATCCAACTCCTAAAATTCATTTTCAAAGACTAGCAAACATAGATGGAAAAAATGCCATGTTGGGTGATAGTAATTGGGTAATACAGATTTATTCTAAAAACTCACTCACCTAGTAAAATTTTGAGTCTAGCCAAACTAATAATTTGACAATCTTTAAATTTTATGTTCTGTAAGTGGTGAGTAACTTTGTCACTGAAACTATAAATCATAGTTTTCAAATTTCACCATCTTCTATCATATGCATTTGGTTATGTATTTATATTGCCAAAAACCTCTAGGACTTGGAAGTGATCTTTGGGTTAATCTAAATTTTAATGATTTGTTTACTATTATTTATCTTCATATTCAAGAGAGTGCACAATATCTAGGGGTTTAGCAACAGCTCTGTATGTACAAACACCTAATTCCGTCACAGGAGATTTTTGAGAAAAAATATAAAGGAAATTTAGAAATACAAAACCATTCAGTATGCTCCAGTGGCTGTATATAGGAATTTAAAAATAGGTTGCAATGTACCCTTCAATGTCAAAAATTCATTTGTTTGTAAGTTTTGTCTCTCAGAGACCTTTGATCTGAATCCTATTTTCCATCTTGCAACTTCAATATGTATAATGTTGATTCATTATTTTCTGACATTTTGCTTCCTAGTGAGCAGGTAGAATTCTAAAATGGCATATAAAAGCAATTTCTAATGATGTTTCCAACACCTAAGAGGCAATCAGATTTTCAGTGGGTCATTTGAATGAAGAATCTCGGGTTTTGAGGCTCTGAATTGAAGATTTCAGAAAAATATACATTTTTTTTAACCTTACCACTCAAAAATGTTTTCATGATTTAAAAAATCTACGTGTGTGCATGTACATTTTGATTTTGAGAATTAGAATCTATACATAAATAATCATGTTAGCTGACACAAAGTTTGGGAAACCATTATTATTACCCTAAGCATGTTCATTACCTTATAGTGAACAATCCCGAATTTAAATAATAATATTGTCCATATTTCACTGATTGCAGAGAATATGAAATAAGTGGCAAATCACACCACTAAATATAAAATTAAAAATAAGGATTATTATTTAATATGTTAAGAAAAAACATACTTAGGACTTGGAAGTGCTGCAAAGGGATGGCAACATGTGGTTCCAATGTCATACTTGGCTGTTGTTTATCAGGTCTACCTAAAGTTTCTGAACTTTCAGCTTTCTGGGATAATGTATCTGTGTTTGATTTAGCCATTTACTCATGGTTAGAGCTCACTCTATGGAATTATAAGTTAACTTGTAGGTTTTTTTGATAGTTATGCAAAAAAATCATTTTTTTTTATGATAGAAATAATAACCTCAAAAATTATGGTTATGAATTCATTGCCTTTTAGGTTATTAACTAGTTTTATATATAATGTACCACTTTTATTCTCATTTTAATTTTTCACTGCTTGTAAATTACTCATTTCCACAAATAATATTTGAATCAGATTTACATCTTCCTGGTTTCTTCATAAGTAAATCTAACATATTTTTGACAATTTTAGGAATTAAGTTCAGCATGGTTCACTAAAAATTTATGGACATTCTGAATATCATGCTACACTTATATAAGAATTCTAAATTTTTTTTGAAAATTATAATTGATATTTTCAATCACATTCCAATAATCAAATCTGTTTGAATTTGATGCAGCCTTTCTGAACTTATTTCACCATGGAAATTTTTTATGTAATATGCATGAAATTCTATAGTATTAGAAATGTAAAACTTGCCTGGAATATGGTTGAAAATGGCAGCATCCTGGCTCTACAATCTTTGTGACACCATTGTCACCATAGTGAGTAAATGTCTTGGTCGTTATAATTACCTCATAATGCCTCATTCACAACATGCCCTCATCTGCTGCCATCCTACTAATAATTGTTATAATTCTTACCCCGTATGCAAGGATTGCTAGTGCCTCATTTCCTTCTGGAAGCAAGTTTCAAGCAATTTTCAAATATGTAAGTTTGTTAGAAATCACAGGACATGGAAAAGTGTACAGTGTGGAGCTATTAGGACAAACAGAATGTCCAGAATAATTTGCCTTGTCAGACAACATGTCTTAACTTTTATGTCAGGTTATCATTACTAAAGAAGATCATCAAAGTTAAAGCTAGAATTTGATATCCCTGATATTTGAACTATGACTCCATGATTCACATGCATCCTGTCAATGCCAGGATAAATAATATGGCATATCTTAATTAAGGTTCTTTTGGTAATATATAATAGAAAGCCATTTCAGCTGTTTGTTTTTTACAGCTTTATTAAAGTATTTATGAAGTACATATCATAAACCTCATCCATTGTTAAATATATAATTGACTATGTCCCCGTAAATTTATAGGGCTATCCCACCATCATTGCAATCTGGTTTTATAGCATTTCTATCATCCCCACAAAATTTTTAAGAGCTCTTTTACAGTTAATCCTCACTCCCAATCCAGGCTCCTGGAAATTGCTGATTTGATTTCTGTCTCCATCAATTTGTATCTCCTGGATATTTCTTATCAGTGGGCTTCTTTTTATCCGGCTTTTTTCACTTCATGTACTGTTTTTGAGGTTCATCCATATGGAAGCATGCATTACTATTTCATTACTTTTAAATTGCATTTTAGTGGTTCATTCTCATGAACAGGGAAATGAGCTATAATTTCCCCAGTCTTAAAAAACACAGAAGCAAAACTTTCTCTCTCTTGATACCACATTCTGTCAAACTACTATTCTCCTCACACAATTCTTCAAAAGAGTTATCTATAGTATTAGCTCCACTTTTCCCTTTTTTGCCACTCAAAACACTTCCAATGAGACTATTTTCCCACCCGTCCAAAAAACTGCTATTTCTACAGTCCACCATGACTTAAATCTCATTTTTTACTTTATTTTACAAGTCTATTCTCTATACAGAAACTAGGGGGGAAAAAAAGCTTTTTAAATGTAAGTCTGATCTCTTCACTCCTCTTCTTAGATTCCCCCAATTCTCTACTACTTTGCTCAGAATGAATGTCAAAACCCACACAATGGCCTGCAATGTCCCATCTGGTATGGTGAGCACGTGTTAGCTCTCTGTTCCCACCCCCTCTTACTAGCGCCTTTGAGCATCCGTAAGAGCCACAATGGTCTTCTTGCTACTTTTGGAAGGCATCATTAATAATTTCATCTTTCTATTTCTTCTTTCTGGAAAAAAAAAATCATAGAGATATTCATATGTCTTACTTCTCTCTTTCTTCTTATCTATGAAGATTTCCCTGAATGCATACTTAAGATAGCCCCAATACCTTTTTTCATTTTTCTCTTCAGCTCTTATCTGACAGACTATATATTCTCCTTATTTATATCTGCTCTTTGCCTGACTCACCCTTAGAATGAACAGTTGGAACATGTTAGGTACTTAATGAACACATGTTGACTGAATGACTAAGTTTCAATCACTTACTTTCTTTTCCAGTAAAAAGGTACTATTAAAGGAGAAAAGAAAAAATTGCCAGGAATGGCCAGCAATCCCTGTACCAACAGATGAAAGATTACTCCAAACTTGGCTGTGAAAGAAAGAAGAAGCCAAGAGGGTTAATGCTCAGAGATGAAGACCCTTTGCACTTCTTTACTCATGCCTTTCTTGGTCCTTCGGAATAAACACAAGTCTTTACCACTGTTTCTTAAGCACATGACGTGTGACAAGGGGTTTTACTGTAACTAGGAGGATCTGCTTATGGGAAAGATATGATATGCTAATCTGTGCGTTCTCCAGGTTCTGTTAAACATAGCCTAGGGGGACAATGCACACATCTTTTAGATCACAGGGCAGCTGTTTGGGCTAAGAAAGTTTCTTCAAGGAAAGTGGTTCCATAGGGCATTCCTACTGCAGATCGGTCATGTAGGCCTCAGCATTCCAAAGGCCTACCCCTTCTCTAAAACCTTCCCCACGCCCAGTGGCATCTGTGTTACCTTTTAGCAAGCCAGGTATTATGGATGATTTCATGCTCTACATTAACCCCAACAAGAAATTAAAATCCTGTGGGAAATAATAATAGGACTGTAGAAGATTGTTTTCATTAATGACACTGATTTTTCATGTTTTCCTATATCTTCTCCCTTTGGTGATTGTCATGTCAAATGGACTTAGTGCTTTGCCGTGTGAGTAGCTCTGGCTGATGAATAGCAGACCATGTGGTTTAAGAAGATACTTCCTGAGCTCCCATCTTCTCTTTTATTCTATTGTTTTCTTCACCAGAACATCCTCAGGCTAGTCTATTGGAGGGTTAGATATAGAAAGCAGAGCCATGTTATCCCAAAAGATCCAGCTAAGGCTCCAGACTTGTGACAGAGCCCAGCCAAGTTCTGCAAATCTATCCAAACAACACCTGACAACAATTGCATGACTGAGTCAAACTGAGCCCATTTCAGATATAAACACCTGACCAGACAATCCATAGACTGAAGAGTAAATATAAACATTTATTGTCATGTTTAGTTTATACTAGGGATTGATGGTTGTTTGTTACACATCACTATAATGGCAATAGATAACTGATATAAGAATAATTTCAGGGGCGCCTGGGTGGCTCAGTGGGTTAAGCCGCTGCCCTCTGCTCAGGTCATGATCTCAGGGTCCTGGGATCGAGTCCCGCGTCGGGCTCTCTGCTCAGCAGGGAGCCTGCTTCCTCCTCTCTCTCTCTACCTGCCTCTCTGCCTACTTGTGATCTCTCTCTGTCAAATAAATAAATAAAATCTTTAAAAAAAAAAAAAGAAGAAGAAGAATTTCATACTAGAGTACCTGAGCTGTAACTGGATACATCAAATATTGATGTAATGATGCTGACTCACTACACATGAGGATATAAAGAATAGAAGTAAAATTGAGATGAAATATATAAAGTACAACACTCAAAGAAAGCTTTGGGGGCTATGTGCTGATAAAGGAACACACTGTAAAATGATCCTTAAAACTCAAAATTAAAAACTGAGGTATTTATCTTTGAACATAACTTGTCCAAAATTGTGTGTGTGTGTGTGTGTGTGGTACTAGGAAATATATAATAGGTCAGAAATTGACTGCAATGCTAATATATAAAATTAACAACACAGATATATTTTTTCTTCAAACAACAACAACCAAACATGAATCCAGACTTCAATTTAAGTATTTTTCTTTCACTCTCTCTCTCTTTATATGTATATAAAGATATGTGTATATATATAGTATGTATGTATTATTATATTATTTATATATATATTATTTATTTATTTGAGAGAGAGAGTGAACAGGAGGTAGGCAGAGGGAGAAGCAGGCTCTGTACTGAGCAGGGAGCCCAACATGGGGACCCGGGTGGGGTCTGATTCCTTAAACCTGGGATCAGGACCTGAGCGGAAGGCCAGGTCCAGCTGAGACACCCAAGTACCCATTTTTCATACTAATAATAAGAATAAAAACTGAGAAATTTCTTATAAAACAAAGAAAAAGCACAACACATTATAGGGCTTTAAATTTGAATTGCTGATCTGATTTCTTAGTTAAGGAAAATGCATATACCCAATTCCAAATGTCTTAAAACAGTAACACAAATAGAGAATTGTGAAAATAATAATGACATATAGGCGATGTCTTAACTAGAAATATTTCCCAACAGAATCCTAAGCTATACCAGAATAGTCAGATAATGAGCCATCAAGCATGGAGAGAAAAACAGAAACCTGTGCTTTAGTTGATTAACCTTTTTCGCATGCAAAGAAAAAGAATCTCAAGCTAATCAAATACATTTCTGTTTAATAGAATAGATTGCTCACTTCTCATAGCACTATGCTGCTAACATGACAAGAGATGAATGCTTATCCATGATCTAATCCAACATCTAAATTAGAAAGATACCACAATTAGTGTGATTTGGTCCCCATTGAAAGTTAAATAACATGAGAGACAAATGATGAAGAAATACAGAAATTTGGATCTGTGGGGTCACTTTGAAGTCTGCTCACTAGCTCATTATCTTTTTGTCAATAAAACCTTTAGAGTTGAAGATTCAGGAAACTGTGTGAAACCAAGATCTTCAGAACAGCAGGTAGCCATAGTCTTCTGGTGTTTTGGCTTTGGCATTAGCTCCCTTAATTGTAACAACTATGAATCATACTTAGCATTAAGTATCAGAACACATTAAAAATCCATGAAGGTCCTATATTTTGATCAATTTACCATTTCTAGCCAAAAAGGTGATATGGGTAAGATTTGCCTATAGGTCTCATTTAGAGGTCTCCCACTCCTCTATTTTTATCTCCATAATAATTATTTCACAAATTTTTTTAAAAGTCCTATACATTTAAAATAGCCTGATTTAAAGGAAGGAAGGAAGGAAGGAAGGAAGGAAGGAAGGAAGAAAGGAAGGAAGGAAAGAAAGAAAAAGGAAGAATAAAGAAAGAAAGAAACTAATATGTTTAGGGTTAACAGAGGACAAACATGGTACTTTTCTAGCTGGTTATTTTTCTTTTTAATATGTTTGCATTTTGTTATTGGGCTCTGATGGATTAACCTGAAGCACAAGTATTTTGGAATGTACAGGCACTTTGGTGAGGATAAACACTTTGTGGCTGGGATATGTTTTTTGTCCACTAATTAGAACGAGTAGTCATTTCGGAGATTGGGTGATTCTAGGTGATAGACTAGTATCTGTGACTCATTTCCCGTAAATAATGTAATGCTTTTTATGAAGAAAGTGCTTTAGAAGTAAGAATAGTACTATTATAATAATAACATCATTCTAATATTTTAGAAAACAGCAAATGACATTTAATTTGTCCTTCCTTCATTTTTAAAATTTCAATTTCCCTTTATTAAATTAACCTTATTTCACTTATTAACTTTAATCATTTTGCTTAGTAGAGAGATATTTTAAGATATAACTTTTAATATATTTTTAATACAAGCTCTTAGAGTTGCCATAAATTCCATAACTAAATCATTTTATTACCAAAATAAGATCACTTCCAATATATACACTTATTTCAGGTTACTATTAAAAAAATAAACCCCCAGAACAAATTTGTATATATTAGCAATGAATAAATAAGTAAATAATGAATTGACAAATGTACCTATATATGTCAATCAATTGAAAACTTATTAAGATTTCTAATTTACTTATTTTTATACAATGAAAAACACTTTGGTGATCTAAAAATGTATGGTAGTGTATAAGGATGAATTATGGTTTATAAATATATAGTAGTGATATTATGTCTATATTTAAGTCATATTTATTTATTTATTTATTTGACAGAGAGAGAGAGAGAGAGAGAGAGGGAACACAAGCAGGGGGAGTGGGAGAGGGAAAAGCAGGCTTCCCGCTGAGCAGGAAGCCCGATGCAGGGCTCATGACCTGAGCCAAAAGCAAACATTTAATGACTGACCCATTCAAGTGTCCCTATATATAACATTATTAAAACTGACATTTATTTGTAGATTTCTACATAATATGATGAAATCAATTTTTTAAAAGATTTACTTATTTATTTTAGAAAGAGAGAGGGTGAGCCTGGTGGGAGGGGCAGAGAGAGAGGGAGAAAAAATCTCAAGCAGATTCCTCTTAAGCTCAGCAACCTGCATGGGCTCAATCCCAGGACCCTGAGATCATGATCTGAGGCTGAAATCAAGAACCAGATGTGCAACTGACTGAGCCACTCAAGCACCTCATGATCAGAGTTTTATAGTTCAGCACAATGTGCTTATGTAGATTTTTTTTAAATTCAAATTAGTTTACATAGTGTATCACTGGTTTTAGTAGAATTTAGTTATTCATCACTTACTATAAAACTCAGTGCTCATCCCAACAAATCTTCTTAATGTCCATAACTTATTTAGCATATTCCCCCTCACCCACTTCCTCTTCAACAACCCTCAGTGTGTTCTCTATTGTTAGGAGAGAACAAACTTATGGTTTGTTTCCCTCTCTGTTTTTATCTTATTTTATTTTTCTTTCCCTTTTACTATGTTCATCTGTTTTGTTTCTCAAATTCTATAATGAGTGAAATCATATGATATTTGTCTTCCTCTAACTGACTTGTTTTGCTTAGCATAATATCCTCTAGTTCCATCCACGTTTGTTGCAAATGGCAAGATTTCATTCTCTTTGATGGCTAATAATCTATTGTGTGTTTGTGTATGTGTGTGTGTGTGTGTGTACACACACACATATAAACTACATCTTCGTTATCCATTCATCAGTTGATGGACATTTGGACTCTTTCCAAAATTTGGTTATTTTTTTTTAAAGCTTTTATTTATTTATTTGACAGACAGAGATCACAATTAGGCAGAGAGGCAGGCAGAGAGAGAGAGGAGGAAGCAGGCTCCCTGTGGAGCAGAGAGTCCAGTGTAGGGCTCGATCCCAGGACCCCGGGATCATGACCTGAGCCGAAGGCAGAAGCTTAACTCACTGAGCCACCCAGGCACTCCCAAATTTGGTTATTTTTGATAGGGCTGCTATAAACATTGGGCTGCATGTGTCCCTTCTAATCGGCATTTTTATATCCTTTGGGTAAATACTTAGTAGTGTACTTGCTGAGTCATAGGGTAGTTCTATTTTTAACTTTTTGGGGAACTCCTATAATGTTTTCCAGAGCAGCTGCACCAGTTTGCATCCCACCAACAGTGCAATATGATTCCCCTCTCTCCAGGTATTTGCTATCATCTGTTGTTTTCTGAGTTCTTAATTTTACCCATTCTGACAGACGTAAGGTGGTATTTCATTGTGGTTTTGATTTTTATTTCCTTAATGATGAGTGATACTGAATGTTTTTTCATGTGTCTATTGGCCATTTGTATGTCTTCTTTGGAGAAATATCTGTTCATATCTTCTGCCCATTTCTTAACTGGAATACTGTGACATTACATCTACACATAACACATTATTGAAACGGATGTTCATTTCTGGATTTCTGGTGAAATCAACTTTTGATAATTCAGCACAATGTCCTTACGTAGATTATTAAAATGGATAATGTCTTACAGAAAAAAATAATCTTAATAAAACAGAGATGATCATATAGTAAAAAGTTGGCTTACAGTACTTTCACTACTGTCTAGAAGATTGTATCTTTTCATTTTTTAAGATTTTCTTCCAACAGTTTTTATTTTTAATAAGTAAGCTCTCATTTTTAAAGTAATTAAAATACATGAGTTTGTGTAAATGTATATTTAAAAATTAAGAAATATGTTCCCCAAGTCAGCCACTTTTAAAGATGATTTCTATAGTTACTTCAGCCATACAAGTAAGTGAACACTTATTTAAATTCACTGTTGGAATGTTCCAGAAGTACATAAATTAAATGGAAATATATTCTAATTTGAAAGTATAAGAAAAAAAGGGAATTCCTTCTGTCAAGAGAAATTAATATTTTAACACACTTTAAATAAAAGGATTTATTTATTTATTTGAGACAGAGTGTGTAGAGTGAAACGGAGAGAAAGAGACTCTCAAACAGACTTCCCATTAAGTGTGGAGCCTGACATGGGTCTCAATATTATGACCCTGAGATCATGACCTGAGCCTAAATCAAGAGTCAGACACTGAAATGACAGAACCATCAAGGTGCCCCTTATTGCACTTTAAAAATCAAAACAAAACAAACCCAACAAAAAGACCTTTTTTGGGGTAATAACTTCAAACTTAGAAGTCAGATTAATAAAAATATTTCAGAGAGGGGAGGAGGAAGATGGCAGAGGACTAGGAGCCTTAAATTTCATCTGGTCCCAGGAATTCAGCCAGATAGTTATCAAGCCATTCTGAACACCTATCAATTCAAAAGAACCTCAAAAAAAGAATATCAGCAATTCTATGAACAGAAAAGCAACCACTTTATGGAAGTATATATTCTTCTTGGGTTGTTGCTACTCTTTTAGCATTTTGTTCTCTCATTCATCTAGTCTTCCCTGGACAAAATGACAAAACTAAAAGACTCACTTCAAAAAAAAAGAATGAGAGGCAGTACTGACTACTAGGGACCTAATGAATATGGACATTAATAAGATGTTGTAACTAGAGTCCCGAATGATGATAATAAAGATACAAACTAAGGTTGAAGAAAGCATAATAGATTCTAGAATATCCCTTTCTGGAGAAATAAAAGAACTAAAATCTAATCAAGTCAAAAATAAAAAAGTCTATTAATGAGGTGCAATAAAAAATGGAGGCTCTTGTGGTACCTGGGTGTCTCAGTGGGATAAGCCTCTGCCTTCAGTTCAGGTCATGGTCTCAGGGTCCTGGGATTGAGCCTCACATCAGCCTCTCTGCTCAGCGGGGAATCTGCTCCCCCCTCTCTCTCTGCCTACCTGAATAAATAAATAAAATCTTTTTTAAAAATGGAGGCTCTAACTGCTAGGTAAAATGAGGCAGAAGAGAGAATTAGTGATATAGAAGATGATTGATGGAGAATAAAGAAGCTGAGAAAAAGAGAGATAAACAGCTACTAGATCATGAGGGGAGAATTTGAGAATAAGTGATATCACAAGGTGAAACAATATTAGAATAATGGGGATCACAAAAGAAGAAGAAAGAGAGGGGCAGAAAGTATTCTAGAGCAAATTATAGCAGAGAACTTCCCTAGTTTGAGGAAGGAAACAGGCATCAAAATCCAGGAGGCACAGAGTATTCCTCTCAAAATCAGTAAAAATAGGTCAATACCCTGTCATTTAATAATAAAATATACAAGCCTCAGAGACAAAGAGAAAATCCTGAAAACAGCTTGGGATAAGGGGTCTATAATCTACAATGGTAGAAACATTGGATTGGCAGCAGATCTATCCACAGAGACCTGGCAGGCCAGAAAGGACAGGCATGATCTATTCAGAGCACTAAGTGAGAAAAATATGCAGCTAAGAATACTATATTTAGCTATGCTGTCATTGAATATAGAAGGAGAGATAAACAGTTTCCAGGAAAAACTTTTAAAAACTAAAATAATTTGCAGACACCAAACCAGCCCTACAGGAAATATTGAAAAGTGTCCTCTAATCAAAAAGAAAACCTGAAAGTAACATAGACCAGAAAGGAACAAAGACAATATACAGCAACAGTCACCTTACAGGAAATACAATAACATTCAGTTCATATCTTTCAATAGTTAGTTATCCTGATTTTAAATGGGTTAAATTCCCCAATCAAAAGATGCCAGATATCAGATTGGATTTAAAAAAAACAAAAACAAAAACCAAGACCCATGGGTACACTGTTTGCAAGAGACTCATTTCAGACTCAAAGACACCTTCAGATTTAAAGCCAGGTGTGGGAAACCATTTACATGTTAATGGACATTAAAAGAAACCTGGGGTGGCAATTCTTAATCAAACAAATTAGATTTGAAACCAAAGGCTATAATAAGACATAAAGAAGGACACTATAACATATTTAAAGGATCTATCCAACAAGAAGATCTAAGAATTTTATTATTTTATTTTATTGTATTTTTTTAAGATTATTTATTTATTTATTTGACAGAGAAAGATCACAGGTAAGCAGAGAGGCAGGCAGAGAGAGAGAGGGAGAGAAGCAGGCTCCCTGCTGAGCAAAGAGCCCAATGTGGGGCTCAATCCCAGGACCCCGAGATCATGACCTGAGCTGAAAGCTGTGGCTTAACCTACTGAGCCACCCAGGTGCCCCAAAGATCTAAGAATTTTAAATAACTATGCCCCTAACATGGGAGCAGCAACTTATATAAACAAATTAATAATAAAATCAAAGAAACACATTAACAATGATACAATAATAGTAGGGGACTTTAACACCCCCTTCACTGAAATGGACAGATCATCTAAACAAAAGATCAACTAGGAAATAAATGCTTTAAATGACATACTTGGCCAGATGGACTTCACAGATATATTCAGAACATTCCATCCTAAAGCAACAGAATACACATTCATCTCTAATGTGCATGAAATATTCTCCAGAATAGATTACATCCTGGGTCCCAGATCAGGTCTAGACCAATACCAAAAGATTGGGATCATCCCTGCATATTTTTGGACCACAGCACTTTGAAACAAGAACTCAATCACAAGAGGAAAGTTGGAAGAACTCAAATACATGAAGACTAAAGAGCATCCTACTAAAGAATGAATGGGTCAACCAGGAAATTAAAGAAGAATTAAAAAAAAAATCATGGAAACAAATGAAAATGAAAACACAACTGTTTAAAATCTCTGGGACACAGCAAAGGCAGTCCTGAGAGGAAAGTATATAGCAATACAAGGCTTTCTCAAGAAACAAAAAAGTTCTCAAGTACACAGCCTACCCTGTACCCAAAGGAGCTAGAGAAAGAACAACAAAGAAAGCCTAAATCCAGTAGGAGAAGAGAAATAATAAAGGTCAGAGCAGAAATTAATGAACTAGAAATCAAGAAAACAGTAGAACATATCAGAGAAACTAGGAGGTGATTCATTGAAAGAATTCATAAGACTTATAAACCCCTGTCAGACTTATCAAAAATAAAAGAGAAAGGACCCAAATTAATAAAATGATGAATGAAAGAGGAGAGATCACAACCAACATCAAAAAAATACAAACAAATATAAGAACTTACTATGCACAACTATATGCCAGCAAATTGAACAATCTTGAAGAAATGGATGCATTCCTAGAGACATATAAACTACCAAAACGGAATGAGGAAGAAATAGAAAACCTGAAGAGACCCATAACTAATAAGGAAATTGAAGCTGTCATCAAAAATCTTCCAACAAAAAAGAGTCCAGAGCCAAATGGCTTCCCAGAGGAATTCTACCAACATTTAAAGAAGAATTAATACCTATGGTCAACTAATCTTTGACAAAGCAAGAAAGATTGTCCAATGAAAAAAAGACAGTCTCTTCAACAAATGGTGTAGAGAAAATTGGACAGCCACATGCAGAAGAATGGAACCGGACCACTTCTTTATAACACACACAAAAAGATATTCACAATGGATGTGAGATAGGAATCCATTAAAATCTTTGAGGAGAACACAGGCAGCAACCTCTTTGACCTCAGCCACAGCAACTTCTTCCCAGATACATTGCCAAAGGCAAGGGAAGCAAGGACAAAAATGATCTATTGGGACTTCATCAAGATCAAAAGCTTTTGCACAGCAAAGGAAATTCAACAAAACTAGAAGACAACCAACAGAATGGGAGAAATGACATATCAGATAAAGGGCTAGTATTCAAAATCTATAAAGAATTATCAAAGTCAATGTCCAAAGAACAAATAATCAAATCAAGAAATAGGCAGAAAACAACAGACATTTCTTCAAAGAAGACATCCAAATGGCCACAGACATATGAAAAAGTGCTCAACATTTCTCATCATCAGGGAAATGCAAACCAAATCTCAATGAGATACCATCTCACACCAGTCAGAATGGCTAAAATTAACAAGTCAGGAAACAGCACATGTTGGTGAGGATATGGAGAAAAGGGAACCCTCCTACACTGTTGGTAGAAATGAAAGCTTGTTCAGCTACCCTAGAAAACTACATGGAGGTTCCTCAAAAATTAGAGCTGTTCTATGACCCATCAAAGGCACTATGGAGTATTTACTCTAATGATACAAAAGTAGTGATCTGAAGGGGCATGTGCACCCCAGTGTTTATAGTAGCAATGTCCACAATAGCCAAACTGTGGAAAGTGCCTAGATGTCCATCAACAGATGATTGGATAAAGAAGCTGTGAGATATATATATATATATATACATATATATATATATATATATATATATATATGTATATATATATATATATATGTGTATACACACACACACACACACACACACTGGAATATTATGCAGCCATCAAGAAAATAAATCTTGCCATTTGCAATGACATGGTTGGAACTAGAGGGTACTATACTAAGCAAAATAACTCAATCAGAGAAAGATAATTATCATATGAAATCACTGATATAAGAATTTATGAAATAAGACAGAAGATCATAGTGGAAGAGAGCAAAAATGAAACAAGATAAAACCAGAGAGGGAGACAAATAATAAGATATTCTCAATCTCAGGAGACAAACTGAGGGTTGCTGGAGAAGAGGGGAGGTTGGTAGGGATGTGGTGTCTGGGTGATGGACATTAGTATGTGTTACAGTGAATGCTATGAATTGTGTGACTGATGAATCACAGACCTGTACTCCTGATACAAATAATACATTATATGTTAATAAAAAAGAAATATTTTATATACTCTTTACCTAGATTGACTACTGTAGAAATTGTATACTATTTGGTTTTAACCACAACTTCTTTCCTCAATTTCATTTGCCTGGAGTTTTGCCATGATTAAAGTTGGTTTATATGTTCCTAGCCGGAATAATATAACACAAAACTGTGTGCTTTTTGGGTATTACATCTGAAGACACTGTATCCATCAGACCTTTATTGATGTTAATTGGTCAGGGTATTGTCTGATTTCTCCATCAAAATCTCCCTTTTTTGTTTATGTATCTATATCTATCATCATTCAAGTGTGTGGGTATCTATCTCTCTATCTGTAAAAACTCATGAACTCTAATTTTTTCAAATAATTCATTTCCATACTTAATAATTTCAGTGTTTCATTTGGCGTCCTGGATTTGGCCAAAGGAGCTCCTCCGAGCAAGCTCCTTGTTCGTGTGACATGTGTCCATTAATTCTGAGTACTTCTTTTATTTTTAGTATCACAAAATACCCCAGGCAATTTTTGTACTTAGCCTGCCACAAGAAACCTTGGTTCCTTTTAGTTGGAAATAATATTTAGACCTAAATCTAAGTGTTAGTTCTGCTTATTATACTGCAAAAATGTCCCTATTCAGTGGACAGAGCAAGGAAATAAATGTACATATATATATATATATATATATATATATATATATATATATATACTATATGCATACCTATACATACACATATTATTAAAGTTTTTTTTTTGCCAAAAGGCAAATTCTTGCTTCTTTTCAAGCATAAAGTTTACACTTGTCAAACATTTTATTGAATTTATTAATTAATGAGGACAAAGTACTAATTTATTTTATTTTATTTTATTTTATTTTATTTTTAAACATTTTATTTATTCATTTGACAGAGATCACAAGTAGGCTGAGAGGCAGGCAGCGAGAGAGGAAGGAAAGCAGGCTCCCCGCCAAGCAGAGAGCCCGATGCAGGGCTCGATCCCAGGACCCTGGGGTCATGACCTGAGCTGAAGGCAGAGGCTTTTACTTGCTGAGCCACCCAGGTGTCCCCAAAGTACTATTTTATAATAAGTTCAAAAAGGAATTCAAAGAGCAGACACAACAGGTGTCCTCCAGCTTTTTGAAAGTTTGCATTACAGTTTTAGACTTTTATGAAAAACCGATATTAGTACCTGTTTTTGCTGGCAGAAAGAAATTTGAAGAGGACTTTGCTTTTACAAAAAAGTCCTTACCTTATTAATGTAGGCTTCTTATAAAAACAAAGTGGCCAAAGTGAACTTTCGAAAAATGCGGTGGGGGAGATGAACACAAAGTTTTTTAGATATTGTCATTTGCCAGGTTTGTCTCCATAAAAGTTGAATTATTTTGCGTTCTATTAGCAACATATATACAGCCTATTTTCGGATAACCAAATCAACAGAGTGGATTGTAAAGATTGTAAAGTTTTTTGTTTTTGTTTTTGTGATTCTAGCAATCTGATGGACAATAAGCGATAGTTCTCGATAATACAACTTGCATTTCTCATTATGGGTGAAGTCAACAGCATCTAACATTTAAGGATCATTCTGAAATCTCATTTTTTTTTTTCTGTAGTTGGTCCATTTCTATAGAATTTTTGGTCATCATTTTATCAATTTTAAAAGTTTCTGTAAATTAAGGATATCAGCTCTTTACCTATATGTTACAGATATTTTTTTTAAGTTTGTCATTTCTTTTTATTTTGCTTATGTATTTTTCATCATTAAACTTTGAAGTCAAATTTATCAATCTTGTTTTAAATCGCATGTACTATTTGAGTCATAATTAGAAAGGCTTTTCCTCACTCGACTTGTTTTTAAACTATTGGTCTTCTTATTTTGTAAAAGCTGGTATCACCATTTTATAAATTAGAGGACTGAAAGCAAGAATTATTAACAGTAAGGGGAAATACTGGTTTGAAAGAATGGATCAAAGAAGAATTTAGGGTACCCTGAAGTCCTCTTAGAATAAATGATCTCCAAATATTTAAATTCCCAATTCTTAGAGAATCACAGTAGTTCTGAGCCACACCTCAGAGTAAACCAAGAAAATCTCTATTATAGATCATTAGGCACAATTTCCTAAGTTCTCAGCTCCCTATTGTTTTATCCTCCATACATTAGTTAATTATTTAATTAAAGATTCCTTGGCATAGAATAACATTGAAATTGAGTCTCAATCTATTTTGCTTCTTAACTCCCACTCTGTTCAAATTATCAACCCATTACTCACATTGAATTAGTTTACACTTCCTCCTGCAACACAATCTTTATTCCTGCTAAACTGTCACTTCTGATTTTGTTCCTTCTCTTCTTCACCAATCTAAATGTCCCAAAAGAACCAAGTTATTTTTATCATTTTTATTTTTATCTTTATCATCTTTACCTTTATCTATAAAAGCTTTCCTAATGAGAATGTGGCAAGAATGAGGCTCTCTAATTTAATTCACTTGGTGAATCGCTGTGAATTCATGCATTACTTAGCATGTACTACTGTTACTGATGCTTAAGCATACACTGATCTGTATTGGTATTTCAAAATTTTATTCTCCACTATTGAAAACCATTCAAAATAGAGAATTTCTTGAAGGAAGAGTTTGAGAGTGTTCTATACTTCCTTTGGGAACGTGGACACTTGCTAATTTTTTTTTGTTTGTTTGTTTGTTTGACAGGCAGAGATCACAAGTAGGTGGAGAGGCAGGCAGAGAGAAAGTGGGAAGCAGGGTCCCTGCCGAGCAGAGAGCCTGATGTTGGGCTCGATCCCAGGACCCTGGGATCATGACTTGAGCCGAAGGCAGAGGCATTAACCCACTGAGCCACCCAGGCGCCCTGACGTTTACTAATTTTGACTGCTTAGGAACAAGTACTCTCCATGTTCTCCCTGCTCTTCAGTGGAATCTGATGTTCATCCTGAGGTAGGCATGAGAGTCTGGACTCAGCTAATGGAGTAATCTCTCTCTTAGGCCACAGAAATAGGTGGAGAATGTCATAGAAACCCTAAGCCAATTTAATCAGACTTAAAGCCCAAGACTTCAGTTTAAAAATTGGTGGTAAAAACATGCTTTTTCTCTTAGACCAGACTGAGGAACAATTTACTCATTGACAGTCAACTTGGGCTTAAAATTACAGATATTAGAAAAGAAGAATTATAGATATTTGATGTGTGTGGATACTATGCTAAAACAGGGGAGACAAAATAGAAAAGTATTGGTCCAAAGCTACTTCTGGATGTTCCATCTCCACTTCTAACCACTCACTTGAAGAAAATTAGACACTGGTTAAAACAAAAATAATTTTATTTATATTGAAATAAATTTTTTCTCCAACTAGGATTAATAGGTATTACTGTTGTTAGTTAAAATACTATGGCATATTAAAATACTGGGCTATGATTTTCTGTTCTTGTTTTTGTTTGTTTGTTTGATTTTAATATTCATTTATTTATTCCAGAGGTGGTGGGTGGAGGGGCAGAGAAAGAGAGAGAGAGAGCGAGCAAATACTTAGCAGATCTCCCACTGAGCATGGAGTTTGACACAGGGCTCCATCTCACAACCCTGAGATCATGATTTGAGCAAAACCAAGAGTCAGACACTCAACAAACTAAAGCACAATTTCAATCAATGCATAATATTTCCTTTGAAGCTTTGTCAAATAAAAAACTATTCCAAAGAATAGATTTTTCTATTTCAAAGGAATCTTTGGAAGAAATCTATTCAAAAGGAAAAAAGATATTTTTGGAGGTGCTTAATAGGGAAATAAACCCTTTAATTGTCAATTAATTGAAAATATGGCATTGAAATTTTTCCTCCTTCTGTCCCCATAAATATACTTAGAAAAATTGAAAAGAAATAGCATACTAATATCATGTTATCAAATTTATATCATTTTAAAAAATCTCCCAATTACCATCAACATACTGAAAATCATTGATAAATCAAGACTCTTTTTTATTTACTGAGACAATGACATTTGTTCTCAGAATTTTTTTCAAACTTGATTTAAGATTCACTGGCAGCAGAATACATTGGCAATAGAATATTAGCAAGAGACTTAACATCAGTTACTCTTAATATGATCTGATTTTTTCAAGAATTGTGCTAATTATGATTATCATATTTTTGCTCCAGTTAAGGCCAATCTTACTTTGCCTTTTCTTTTCTCCAGGTACTTTTTTTTTTTTTCTTTTTTTTTTACAGATTTTATTTATTTCTTTGACAGAGAAAGACACAGCGAGAGAGAGAACACAAGCAGGGGGCTGGGAAAGGGAGAAGCAGGCTTCCCGCCAAGCAGGAGGCCAATCAGGGCTCGATGCTAGGCCCCTAGGATCATGACCTGAGCTGAAGGCAGACACTTAATCACTGAACCACCCAAGCACCCCTCTATGTGCTTTACACAAGGCACAAGCCCCCAAAGAAAATCTTGCTTATAAGTAGGACTGGTTTCCTCACAGAAATTAGTGTCATTCTTGGTTTGAAGAATTCAGATTATTGCATCTGATTTATTGCAAAGCTTCAAGCTGATTAACTGGTAAGAGAAAATGTGTCACGGCCTTAAGGGAAATTCTTTGATCTAAACTGTTTCTTTACACTCTACCTGTGCTGCAAATGATTCAGTAGAGAATAATTGACAATGGTGTTGACATTATGCATGTCTCATAAACAAATGCATGATTAAAAATTCAAGTAAACCACCGAACTTCAATTTTTAGAAACAAAAGATGAAGCCCAGCAAGAACAGAAAATTCAAAAATAGTTCAACAGAATCAGAAAATTAATTTTGTAAAGCTCAAACACTAGTGTATATATATCTCTTTAGTATTGTGGTAAAGTAGGAGCCTGGAATTGAGTCTGGCTTTCTGCCAAATGAGCTTTTTAATACTCTTGAAGTGATTAATTTTCATACATAAAAAAAGCAAAGAGAAAATGATTTTCAGTCTTGGAAAGATACCATCACAGCATAGAAGTTTCTACACTTTTTAAATTAAAGTTTGTAGGATACTGACACAAAAATGTATCAGTAATGAAAATCTAATCTTTTGGAAGAATTTTGGGTGTCATGGAGGAGAAAGTCTGGTTAGAGTGATACTTCTCTAAAAGGAGATTACTATTGTAATTTTAATTTCCTTTTGTCCAGAAATGTACATTTTATTTACCAAGTGATATTGACATTTTTAAATACCAGGCTAGATTTGTGGTTAGGTCTTCTTATTTCCTTTCTTGTTTTCTTTCTGTCTGATGAGCTTCTAAAGAAATCATGAAAATAATCACCTTACTTTAAAAAACAAAAACTAAAACTAAAAATGAAACAAATAAACAAAACTAAACTTTATATATATAATGTTTGGGAAAGTTAACTACCATTAAGTTTGGCACAATACTTTCTTAGAAATGATGCAACTGAAAAAATATAAGGATATTTTCATGGCATAATATCCATTTATTTTATTGAACTTAAAAGAAAAAAAGAAAGCCTGTGAAACATCAAAAAAGGTTAGTTTTGGGCCACTTGGCTGGCTCAGTTGGAAGAGCATGTGACACTTGTTCTCGGGGTTGTAAGTTAGAGCCCCACATTGGCTGTAGAAATTACTTAAATAAATTTTGAAAGAACAAAAATATAAAATATAAAAAAATTATTTTGTTGGCATATGATGTCACTGGAGTTGTACTTAATTCCTTTAGATACCTAATCCATATTGGAACTTAATATAACCTTTAGTTCTTAATTAGTAGGCTTGTGTGTGTGTGTGTGTGTGTGTGTGTGTGTGTGAGCCCTAAGACCTTCATTCCCTCACCTGCAAGTATACTAAATCAATAATTACAGGAGAGTGATTTATTATTGCCCTCCTGCTTCTCACCGTTCTGATTCATTACCTAGTTGTTTAGACATTGAGGAGGATATACACTCATCATTTCTTTTAAATAAGCCATGTTTTAATAACCTTCATTTTATAAAATTTTATTCTTCTCCTCATATTGTTTTGAAACAGTCTGTCTACAGTCTCTCTCAGTTTCAGATTCTTTCTTTGTAAAATAAATATAATAACTCTTCACAGGACTGCTGTAAGTTTCACATGAGATACATAAATTAACTAATACAGTGCTAGGCACAAAGTAAGTATTCTATAAAAAATGCTATTATCTTTAATATCAGATTTATATCTATAATCAACATCTGATACTCCAAGCAAATCAGCTAACCTGCTTACTTTTTTAAATAACCAAACCTGAGTTCTGAGTTAATTCTTGAAAAGTTCTTTTAAATTGGAAACTTTCTGAAATGTGCCAGATATATTTTTTCCCCTTTCTAAATCAATTTAGATATACAATAAAAAAATTACAATTGTCATTGATGATTAAGTCATTTATGTGGAGTAGACATTATGGATCTCTTAGTAGCTGCTTATTCTATACTATGTCTTACACTAAACACTTTGCTCTGGCTATCTCATTCATCCTCCTCAAAAAGATACAAGTTGGATATTGATAACACATTTATAGGGAACATAGCTGAAGGTCAGAAAAGTTAAAAAAATTTGCTTAAGATCAAGTAGAGAGAATAAATGATACAGCTACATTTTAAACCCAAATTTATCTAATCTGAAAATTTGTGAGTTTAATTACTATAAGCAACATTTGTTAAAACTTGAAAAAAATTATTATTTAAAAATTTTTTTTTTCACAAAGGGCTTTCATGCATATGATTTTTATGGATGGTCAAATATAACGGCATACATTATTTGCATCACAGTTAGTAGATATATTGTCACTTTTTCTCAGTATATTATGTGGTCTAATTGAAAGAATGCATGAGATTATGTGGGTCCAGTATTCACTGAAGCTAATGAGAAGCAGGATAGTTCTGAATTAAACTGAATCTTACTTGACCCTTACTTGGTGTAAAAACTAATTGTAAACTTGGACTATATTGATACATATGTAGTGTTTGGGTTAAGGAAGTCCTTTGTTCCAATGGGTAAGAGTAATATTTACTGCTACTGATAACACTTTTCAATAGGACACAGATAGTGAAGACAAACTCAGAGCCGTATGAACAATATAATAAAGCATGGCTCCAGAATGTGTGGGTGGCTCAGTCAGTTGAGCCTCTGACTTCTGCTCAGGTCATGCTCTCAGGGTCCTGGGATGGACTCCCACATCGGGCTCCCTGCTCAGTTGGGAGCCTGCTTCTCCCTTCTCCCTCTGCCTGCTGCTCTTGCCACTTGCATTCACAGTGTCACCCACTCTCTCTCTGACAAATAAGTAGATAAAATATTTTTTTAAAAAATAAAAATAAAGAAAGTTTAGCTCCTGTCATTGAGAAACATGTATAGGTGCTGAAGTATTCAGCCTTAGAGGAGTTGGCAGCTCCATTTCTGCTTTTAAATATTTGAAAATCTGAAATCTGGAAGAGGAATTGAAATTTATGTTCCATACAGCTACAGGGATGAGAACAATTGAATGGAGACAGACTTTGATTTCAATAAAAGGAAGAGTTGCCTGGCAGAGCTATTCAGCAATGTAATGAGTTGCTTATATGATTGGGAGGGTCTTGTCCCTAAAATGTTTTGTCTTCTCAATAAAATATGTTGTAAGTTGTATAAAATTTAATAGTGTGTAAAATGTATTCTTTGGTGACAGTTTTTTTACCCCCCACCCTGAACATCAAATATGGGCTCATTACTCTCAACTCTTCATTCCCTGTAGAAATGAAAAGTAGATACAGCACATTAACAGAATCTAGAGCAAATCCCAAATTTCATTTGAGTAATTAAATTTCAACCTTCTTCCCTTATCAGATCTTCCTGGTATTGTTAACAAGCTGACCTACCAAACTGATTTAGATTTCAGACCTTTTACATTTATTTGGTTTAAGCAAAGATAGTGGAAAGCAATGTGAAAACAAAGAAACAAAACCTAAAGAGACCTGAAGTTTGTAGGTGATATTTGTAAAGGGTTACTTTGTTTGAACATTGACTTTCCATACGTAAAATATGTATCTTTTTTTAATTTAAAAAAATATAAAATCTATATTTTAATGTTTTCTCTGTTAATACAGGTTTTAAAAGATTAATTGGAATTACTTAACCCGCTTTCCTCTTTGAAAACAACTATCATTTCATTTGCTTTTTTCCTATTCTGAATATTTTCTAGTTTTCCATACCACTCTTCTTCAGCAGATAACTCTATGTAACTTAATAAGGAAACTGTCAGTTCTTTCATAAAAACAATGTTAATTTCCATACTTCAATCTTCGCTTATACACTATGTCTTGAGTTGACTCAAAGATTCTGCCATTGCCTCTCAGTGAGTGGTGCCAGGATCAGCAGCTTTGCCATCACCTGGAACTTGACAGAAATGCAGAACTTCAAGTTCCAGAAGTTCTCAGAAACTACTGAATCAAAAATCTGGATTTTAACAAAATTCCAAAATGACTCCATTTTACACTGAAGTTTGAGAAGCCATTCCGCATGCCTATCTTCAGATGCTTTCAAGCCTTTCAAATTTACTCAGTTTCCACATCTATGCTGGTTTGTTAGTTCATTCAGTCATTCCTTCATTAAAGAAATATTTCTTGAGGACCTGTTAGGTGCAAAACACTATTTTGGATGTTAGGCACACAGCCTTAAAAGTATAGACAAGACCCTAGCCATCTCGTAGTTCAGATAATAAGCAATGAAAAAATAAACAAAAAATAGTTTCAGATACATGCAATATGCATGCAAGTATTTGTCCCAGTCTGTGATATGTCTTTTCATGCCCTTAATTTTGTTTTTTAAAGAGCAGCAAAGCCTCTAATTTTGATGAAGCCCAGTTTACCAAATTATTCTTTTATGGATTGTGCTATATCTAAGAAATCTTTACCTAATCCAAGGTAACAAAATTTAATTCCTCCTAGAAATTATATAGTTTCAGATTTTATATTTAGATGCATGATTCATTTAAAGTTTGGTTTTTTTTTCTGTTTATGGTGTGAAAGATGCATGAAGACTCATGCTTTGTTTTGTATATGAATATCCCATTAATTCAACCCCATTTGTTTGAAAAGATCCTTTCTACACCGAATTAATTGCATTCGCAGTTTTGTTAGAAATCAGTTGTCCATAAGTGTGTGGGTCTGCATTTGGACTCCATATTATGTTCCTTTGATCTAGTTCACTACTTTAACACCAATACTGGATTCTTTTGATCACTGCAGCTTTATAATAACCACACGACTATTCACCGAGGAAGGAATCAGGTAGCAATAGCCATCCAACTTTGTTCTTTGTTTTCAAAGGAATGCTATTTTTCTTTTAGCATTCCAGGCCCTGAGCATTTTAAATTTTAGAATCAGTTTGTTGATTTCTATGAAAAAACAAAAACAAAAACAAACTAAGAATTTTAATTGGAATTGCGGTGAATCTATACAACAGTTTGGGGAGTATTTATATTGTAACACTCATGAGTCTGTTGACCCATAAACAAACTGTATTTCTGTATTTATTTAAGATTTCTTTAATTTCTCCTAGCAATAATTTGTAGTTTTTATCATATGTCTTACACAGATTTTGTAGATGTATATATAATTATTTTATATATTTTGATGTCAGTGTAAATAGTATTGTGTTTTTACTTTCAATTTCCAGTTGTTGCTGTTATATAAGATCCACTTCATTTTTATATCAGTCTTGTATCTGCAATGCTGAGAAACTCATTTATTAGTTCTATGAGTGTTATGAGGTTCCATCACATTTTCTATATGGATGATCATATCCTCTTCAAATAAAAGCTGTTTCACTTCTTTCTCAATCTGAAGGCCCTCTATTTTTTTTCATTTTTGCCTGATGACATTGACTAGAACCTCCATTTCATTGTTCTATATAAATATATGCTATTATATATTATATATTACATTCAGTGCATATATAATATATTATTTATAGTCTATATATATATTCTAAAAATTCACCAATAATAAATACAATTAAAAATGGGCAGATTTTTAAAATTTGCTAAAGGGATACATGGATGACGTAAAGCTTATGAGAATATGCTTGATATCATGTCATTAGGGAAATGTAAATTGAGACTACAGTGAACTCATTATAGACTTAGTAGAATGGCTTCAGTGGAAACAAATGACCACACTTGGTGTTGGCAAGGGTGTAGTCAAAACAGATATGTCATTTCTGGAAATACAAAATGATACAGTCACTTTGGAAAATGTCACATTTTGTTAAAAAGCTAAAATGCAGCCACCATGTAATTCAGACATACTGCTTATAAGAATTTACCAAAAGAATAGTAAGCTTATGTCCATGAAAATACTTCTACGTAAATCTTCAGAGATGTTTTACTTGTAATAGTCTCCAACTGGAAAGGACCAAATGTTCATCTACAAATGACAGAATAAACAAATTTTGATGTATCAATACAGTGAGATACTACTCAGCAAAAAAAGTAAGAAATGACTGATATATGTAAAAACCTCTTGAATCTCAAAATACTTATGCCAATTGAAGGAAGCCCTAGACAAAAGAGGATGTGTACTGTGTGATTCTATGTATATAGAACTAATCTGTGTTGACAGAACAGTTACAGTTGCTATCTGTAGGTAAAAGGTGCCATAGCAGGGACTGCAACGTAGTAGGAAGAAACTTTTGGGTGAGACAGTTGTGTGTAAATTACAATTTACAAATACAGTTGTGTAAATTACAATTACCTTGATTGTAATGATGCTTTTCACATATATCCATGCTGTCCACATTTGAAGAATACAACTTATGTTTGACATATATAAAACCATATATATGATATATATAATTATGTATGAAACTATATATATAAATATATGTCTACACATATACATATTTACACAAATGCATGCATATAATTTCATGTATATACATATTGTAGTTTAATTTATGTCAAACATCAAATTGTAAACTTCGACTGTGGGCAGCTTTACCATAAAAAATACTCTTATCATTAGCTGACATAACACAGAATAAAGAAACATTGGGTCAATGATTACCTACTTTGTTGAAGTCTGAGGGTTAAATTTGAACTAAGGTTTTGTTAAAGTCCATTTTGGTCCCCTGGACCTCTGAGCTATTACCTACTGGATATGTCCTTTTTAGTACACCACATGCATCTCTAACTGTGTTCAAATCTAAACTTGTCATCTTTTCCTAGGAAACTGGATTCTCCATATTATCTCATTGTTATATCTATCTTTCTAGTTGCTCACACCTTCATGTTGCTGTAATGCAGTTAGGCTAGCCAGTAAATTGGAGGATGGGGCTTGAGGGAAGAGCTCTTAAATGAGCCTGGAATTTTCTCACTCTGTCTAATCCCACATTAAATCAGGCACTAAGTTCTGTTGCTTCTGTTCTGCAATTATCTTCTAATTTGTACACAATTTTCCAATGCCACGTTTTACTCCTTTACTTCAGAGCTTTCTTTCCTATGTTAAAAGGACCAGATTCTTAACTGATAGCCCTGTGTGTTATGTTTTAGTCTCTGCAATCAATTTTCTGCCTTGAAGCCAGAGTAATCTTTTCTAAACTGCAAATCCAATTATTCCAAGAGCCGAGAACAGTGCCTGGTATATGGTAGGCACTCAACAATTATTTGTTGTATGGAAGATCAGTTGAGTGCCACTCTCCAGATTAAAATTCCTCATTAGCTCAGCATTGCACTCAGGTTCAAATTAGAATTGTCAGTTGTAGCTGTAAAGGTCTACCCAATCTAATTTCTCCCATCACTCCCTTCTAAAGGTGAACCCTAGGGGCTCTGCGTGGCCCAGTCAGTTAAGTGGTTGTCTTCTGCTCAGGTCATGGTCCCGGGGTCCTGGAATCGAGCCCCACAGCAGGCTTTACATTCAGTGGGGAGTCTGCTTCTCACCTCTCTCTGCCTGCTGCTCTGTCTACTTGTACTACCTCTCTATCAAATGAATATATAAAATCTTTAAAAAATAAGAAAAATAAATAAAAGTGAACACTATTTTTGAACTAAAGCATTACCCTAAAAGTACCCTTTTTCTTTGTCTTTGAACATTGCACTTACTACTCTAACTCCCTGCCTTGTGCTTTCTCTCCTTTATAATATCTTGTCCTACCTATGTTTCAGAACTAGCCAAAACTTTTTTCAGGGAAATTTCTCTGCTTCTGCCAACTCCTCAGGCTGTTTAGATACTGCCCTATGCTCTCTAAACTACTCTGCAAATGGAGAGTCCTATCTTAATGACATATAATTCCCTGATTTCTCACATCTACAAAGTGCAGAGGCTATGCCTTAACGTCCCTTTGAAATTACATAGACCCTGAACCACAGTAGGCATTCTATTAAAACTACTTTAATAAAACACTGATATTTTAGCCCATTTTATAATCTGTCTAGTATGAATGATAGTAGAGAACAAGACTGAGTTTAAGAAAAAATATTTTATCCTCCATGCAGTTATAAATGGAAAGGAGCATCTCCTAGTCCGATAATCTAATTGGGAAGGTGAGACAACAAAGATGCAGAAAACAAACTGAAGTAGACTTAGATCTGCATCTGTTGCACAGTGCTGCTCATTCCACTGCCTTAAACCGTTGTCCATTCATTCATTTAATCATTCATTCATACATTTATTCATATATTCAATCAGTGTAGTGCACACTCCTTTAATTATTTGGTAATTCCTCATAGCATAATGATTAACAACATAGCTGCTGGACCCTAACTCTCCTGGTTTTACTCTATATGTAATATTGTGTGAGGTTGTTTAACCTCTCAGCTTCCTGTTTATTTATAATAAGACCAATAGTTGTAGGTACCTCCTAGAGAATGTTTCAGTCTCTAAAGGCTTTAAATGCCTTTAATATATGTTAGGTATCTAGTGTGCCAGCTATTATGCGAGTAAAAGATTCTGCTGTTCATTTATTTAGTACTTAGGAGCAGGCTTTGCCCTTTGCAATTTTACACTCTCCCATTCCTTCCTTTAATTTTCTCTCTAGATGTAAAAATATAGCACCTCAATGGCTCACAAACATGTGTGTAGGACCTACATAGAGGCATTTTCAGATGAATGAATTCAAATTCTCCATAAGCACTAGGTGTAGAATGATATAATCAAATGGGAAAGAATGTTAGTAGAAAAGCTCATCCAGCCTTTTCTCCATAAAAACCCATGAATATAATAAATGATGCCTTCACAGCTGAAAATCAGCAGGCATTATAAACACTTACAACGTGGGTTAAGAAAATGTTTTTCTTCTTATGGGAACAGCAGTTTAAAAGACCTAATGATGCTAATTATAATAAGTAGCTGGTAAATGTTTCATCAAAAACACTGACCCACAGTCTTAGCAGGTGCTCATTAAATGTGGTAGATTTTATTCTTAATAAGCATTTCTCCCTTGTAATATCTATATTTGTAACCAAGAAAAAGAAAGCAATAAACATTTTGTTGGGGAAACTCATGAGGCTGTGAAAAATAGAATGAATGCTATAGTAAAACATTTTAATTTCTCAGGCATGAATACTCAAAGTTAAATCTTATAAATGCATACATTTGAACCACAAAATGACTTTAAGAGAATGCCATTTTTAGGTAAGGTGTTTAAAGCTCTGGCATTCTGTAATTTTAAAAGCTCTATTAATGAATATTTGATTAGACAAGAGACATCTTGGAGCAAACAATATCTCAATTCTTGTTTTATCTTATTTAATTAGGATTTATAGCACAAGTTCTTATTTTTTTTTAAAGAAGCAGACTGAGTTAAAATTTATCGTGTATAACATGTACAAAAACAAAGTGGTTTTTAAAATAAGTAATGCATTCACCTGGTTAAAGAAGTGAAATAATATATAAAAGTTCACAATGAAAATCCTCATTCTCACCCCATCCCCACTTACTTTACTACCTATAAGTAACTAATTTTATTGATGTTTCTGTTTCCAAGAAAATACAACCATACAAAATCATAAATTTCTTCATTTCTTTCACAAGAGTTAGCATAACATGCATTTTCTGTATCTTGTTTTGTGTTTGCTTGTTTTACAATTAGTAATATGAACCACATAAAATTGACTGAGAACTATTACATCATTACATTTCATCAATTTCATATGATCCAACATATCTTGGAAATCTACTCACATTAGCAGATGGAGAATGACCTTATTTTTTCTTTTCTTCATGTTCTCAATAATTGCAGAACATTTCATTTTGTGGCTATTTAGTAGTTTACTTAATCAATCCCATAATATTGAACACTGGGCTGTTAACTACTTTTTGGAATTCTGAGTAAGAATCAATTAATAAATTCTCAAATGCATTTTAATCATATGCAATAATATCTGTAGGATATATTCTTAGAAGTGGAGTTATTGGGTCCATGAGTAAATGCATTCATAATTATGATTATTTTGTTTCTCCATCAGTTATTAACTGTACAGTTAAAACCTGAAGCTGCAACATATAATCTTAGCAGCATTCCCTTGGCCAGCATTTCCAACCTTTGTGCAAGTGTCTTCAGGATGGACTGGAAGGCTCTATGTTATATTTTATTTGGGCTCATGTATCATGAGAGCTTTTTCTTGAAAAATACCTAAAATTTTTGATAGTTCTTTATTTTCATGTGTTTTGATTAAAATGATACTTTTCTAAACTACTGAAACACTTTCACCAGGGAATAGCTCATAAGAAACTGAATTTTCTTCTTAACCAGGCCACACAGGAACTCAAGCATAAACAAGCACTGCCTAAATTAGGTGTTTGGAGACCTGCTTTTAGCAGATGAGGGAAATTAAAACTTAGAATATCTTTGTTTACATATAAAATGGTGCATCAAAATCTGTTAATAATGTTTATATTGTCAGTTTAAAAGTAAAGCTATTCTCCCTAGGCAATGATGAATTCTTTTAAAATTTATCACAAATTCTGACTAACCGGGGTTCAAATTAACAACTTTTATTCAGGGATTAGTCAAATGATATATCACTTTCACTATTTCCAAATTGACTTCTGAAGGATGTCTTCAACCCATAAATCCTATCACATAAGATTCCAACAGTTATTTTTATTTGTAACATTGACTTTTTCTCTCATCTGATAGTGGGTGGGTATTTTATTTTAATCCCTATTATATTTCACACAAAAAATTATTGTTGATATATTTTTATTAAGTGGTAAGTTATAAAATATTAAATTATAACTCCAAAAATTGAATATGAATCTGAAAACTCAAGAAATGAGGCTTCTTCAATTTTGTTACTCTACGGTGCTCGTTGAGCTTAGTTCAGACCCATTCCAAGACCCATGTTCTAAGCCATGGGATGGAAGAATTAAATATAAAATATAAAACTTATGCTCTTAAGAAATTTCCCTGTTATCTGCTACTTGGCAATTTCCACTTGCTTCCCACTGACCAGAACATAATCTTTTGGCTATACTAGCAGAAAAGCAGTCTGGGTAACAGAGGACTATTGTTGTGCAGCGATTTTCCAAGATAAATATAAATATGGTAATAAAAGAGGTAAACTGATACTGGGGACAACCAGCAACTTCTTCTCCATGTCCCTACATACTTCTTGAGAAAATATCACATGTATGTAACAGGATATTAAGGCCAACTTTAATCTCAGAAGATGATACCTCAAAGCAGTCATAAAATTATAAACAAATCATGTGTATCTTCTAAAATAAAATATCTTCTGGCTAGTAGCCTCTGAAGTTCTGGGAAAACAGGGAGGAGGGGAAAAAAGTGAAACATGAGAAATTAAAAAGGTAGAAATTCATGATAATACCAAAAATCAACGTTTGGTTAGTAAATTTTTCAAATTTGGAAAGACCTCTCATTAAAGAAAGAACATCACTGGAACATAGATGTGGAAATCTTAAAACTTTTTCTTGTTTGATTCCTGCCACCCTGAACTATCCAGGAAAACTTGCCATTAATATATAAGAATTGAGTATTAGGTTCTGCTCTGGTCTCCAGATTTTCAGACCAAGATTCCCACAAAAATCAAACTGGTGAACCTGTCTATGGAACAATGTATACAGGGAAAGGAAATCCTCCCAAGTAAAACCTTATAGAATTCAGCGAATGCCTTAATAGTATTACATAGTACAGACTGTTGTGTGTGTGTGTGTGTAAGTGTGTGTGTGAGGAGAGTGTGATTGCTGTTTTTAACTGCATATGGTCATAGAACTATGCAGTGGGAAAAGGGGGCAGTCTACCCCAAATCAGTGAAGATGAATGCGTAATAGATACTGTTAAGTGGACCAGAAGCTGTGCCTATGAACTCATTCTTCACTTAACTAAGAATGAAATTTTATGATTTATCCATTCAAGAATACATTGAGGACTTTGGGTAGAAATTGTGATGATCAAAATAGCTATAGTCCCTGACCAGTGTAGAGTGTCATTTATATTTTTGGGCAAGAGATAACTTACCTATTTCCTCCTTTTCATTGTTTTACAATATTGGCAAACTCCTACACTAGATAAAATAGTGTTAGTTTGAAAAAAAATAAATCACTGTGGGGTCTATGTCACAAACAATGTCTTATGCATGAAAACATAGTAATATATACATGAGGATACGGATAAAAAAACACTTTTGGTGAATTTTACTAAGAACATAAGGAGAAAATTGTAGAAAGTCATGTGATGATTTCAATAGGATGAATAAAAAAGAGATAAAAGCAATAAAGAGAATAGACTGAAATGGAAAATGTTGTTTGGGTTCAATAAAGTGTTTAAGACTGCTCAAAATACATGAGGTACATAAAACATAAGTTTGGGATTATAGAAATAATTGACATTGAAGAAAATGAAACGACAAATGTGTAGGGTAATGGTTGCTAAGGAGAGCACTTGTGATGTGCACTGGCTGTCATATGTAAGTGATGGATCAGAAAATTCCACTACCAAAATAAATACTACACTATATGTTAACTAACTGAAATTTAAATAGAAACTTGGTAAAGAAAAAAAATTATGATTTTTTTTTACAAAAGTTTTGGTAAAGGAAATATTAAAGAAAACAATTAGACAAAAGATATACACAAAAAAGAGAGGTCAAAGTCAATATAAGACTTACATGACTAAATGGGTTGTATGCAAAAAACTTTGGCAGTTAGAATAGACCTGAGTGTATATTGTATTTTGGATAAAATTAATAAATAAGACTTAACCATCATTTTCAGGCAGAATTACGTGATCCATAAAATGTCAGTGAAAATCAATGGAAAAAATATTTAGAACTATTACAATTTTACTAAGTGTCTAGTAATAAGATAAACACAACACACACTGAATGATACAGTAACAAAAAACTTTCTTATATACAAACAATAGAATAGTGAAAATAATAGTTCCATTTATAATAGAAAAAGTGGACACTATTAAACAGTTATAAGTATCTAATAAGGAATGAATGGGTCCTATGTGAAGGAAATTATGAAACGTTAATGAACTCTCTACAAGAATATTATAATAAATGGAAGGAGAGTCCTGCCTACAGAAATCTATGGCCATGAACCACTCTTCCAGAAATGGTTCATGTAGGTATCAGAGTCATTTTAGACCCGCAGTGGTTTGCTGCACAACTTTTACTTTTGAGCAAGTTGTAGTTATGATCTAATTAAATCTTCCAGTCCCATCTGCCTTTGGCCTAGGGCCTAATTCTCTTCTACTCATTCTTCTACTGCTGCAATTCAGGTTTTTCATGACTAAGCCCGTGAGAGTGAAGTGGTACTAGTATCTAGTACTTCACTACATATATATGTGTATGTGTGTGTGTGTGTATGTGTATACACACATATATATGAATTATATATATTAATATAATATATAATATATAAATATATGTGATAATTATATCTGTTATATGATAGATAATCATATTATATCATAATTTATATTTATATAATTTCTCTTTCTGGAAACAACTTCCTCTAAATACATGCAAAACAATGTGGGTATGAGGAGCCCAAAATTAGAATTAGACAGACTTTTGCTGTAATCATGCCTCATCATTTAATAATTTGATTATTTTTAAGATTTTACATAGACCTCTAGGCCTTGGTTCTTCTTCTATAAAATGAGAACAACATATTAAAATTATTATCTAGAACTGCTCCTACTGAAAGTCACAATTATCTATACTTTGCTTTTTTTTAATTAAAAATGGTTCTATGTAACACAAAAATCTTTGTGTTTACTACTCTTGATTTGTTACAAACAATTTTGTGATACTTTCTAATTTTTCAGAGGTAAGTTTTAAATCTTAAAAAAAAGATAAAAATGGAAGAGTCAAATGTAACCTGAATTCATCAACATTGTAAGAGAATCTATTTGTTCTGTAAATAGTTGTCAGGCCAAACTTTATGTGATAAAGCAAGAATAAAATAGCACTAGTTGATGATTTTGTGGTCCTATCAAAATATGATACAATCTATATAGTCCCATGTTTAGAATATGTGGTACCAGCCCAAGTGCATCCTGTTGATAAAAAAGACTTTTAGCAAGCTTTAAATCCAGAAATATTTATGTCTTTCATAGTGGTTGGTTTAATTAGAACAAATATTTATATATTTAATTGCACATTTTTATATAGTACGAGCTCTGTTACATCTAGAACTACTTGAAGAAAAATTTGTGGTAAATAAATGGTTAAGATATGTTATGAATCTTACCTAAGCTGAATAGGGTAAGAATAATAGATGCATTACAAGAAGAAAATGGTTTATGAGGGCAAAGGAGTGAGAATGTAAATTTTTCAGTGACTTAAAAAGGAAAAACAGCTGTCTCTGATAAGGAATTAATAATATATTCCTCAGATTTCTTTAGGGCCTAGAATGCAATGCTTAGGTAAGAGTAAGAATCAAGCATAAAGATAAAAACAGTGAAAAATGGTACATTGAGAGTTTTGGCTTTTGAAATTGCTAAACTTGGAAATTTGTATTGCTAACAAACTGAATTAATTATATTGTGGTCACTGATTAAGGAATCTGTGATCAGTTAAATGTTAAATAAGGATTATCACAGTTATATGACTTTGACTTACAATGGTATAGCGGTTAGACAGACAGCATACTTTTAAAGCATATATATATATATATATTTAAAGGAAGACTAAAATCAATGAAAACATTTCTCCCTGTAACAGTATTCTTTGTATCTCACACTAGCATGTGAGTGTTTGACGGCAGGTGCAATGCAAGTCAATTCATCTTTGGGTCTGCAATACCAGACACACTGAGAGTACTCAATAAAGGTTTGATTGATAAGCCTGTGAATGAATGGAAAGCAACTGAAAGCTGTTATTTATATCACACCAGAGCTGTGACAGTTCTCCTTTAGAAGAAATCAATCATTCCTCTTTTTAATCACGAACCATCTTTCTTCTAGATTTCTATGTTACTACTACCACTACAACTCCACTCCTTTGACACGTCTCCTTTTTTTATCTATATACTTAAGTCCTTACTTATTGAAGGTCCTAACTTATTTATTGATGACCTTTCCATATCCATTATTCTTTTGTGGATACCTTAAATTCTCTCACATGCTGCTTTTGATTCCAAGCCCCTTGATCCAAGACCCTGCCCTCAATCTAACAAAATATAATTAAATCCAAGTATCCTTTCTTATCTTACTCCCAGATTAAATTTATCAGAGAAAACTCTTCACCTCTACAGATTCATGGCTATAGTCTCCAACTAGACTCTCTGTACCTGCCCATTCAGATTGTCTTTTATGTTTTAGATTCTGTTCAGTTACTAGAACACAGGAAGAAGGGTAAGAATTTAACTGCAAGATGTTTATAGTATAGAATGAGAGACAGATAGCTAATAGACATACAAGCAAATGCATGCATAAAAAAATGACAGGTGTTGATGAGTGCCATGAAGAAGATGAAAGGATAGGTTCTTAGTAACGATCAGAATTGGTGGCCAAGGAAAAACTCTAAGAGCACATTCATTTGAATTGAGACCTGGACTAGAAAATGGAGGCAGTCTTATGGAAAGAGTCTGAGAAACAAGAGAAGACAATTTGTAGATGTTTGGATCCTGAGATGGCAATATGCTTTTCATGATTAAGGGGCAAAAACAAACAAAACAAAACAAAACAACTAAATTTGCTGAAGTGTAATGACTGGTAGCAAGAGAGGAAGAAGATGAAGTTAGAGAAGCTGTCAGAGATCAAGTTCTGGCCATTGTTAGGGAGTTGGATCTTATTTTAAGAATAATGAGAAGACTTGCGAGGGTGTTCAGTGGAGCTGTGTCAAGCTCTGATTTCTATTTTAGAACAATCATGCTGGCTCACATTGGAAGAGACAATAATGGTAGCAAGGAGATTAAGCCTTAGGCTATTTTTATGTTAGATGTTAGGATGGTGATTCGAACTATAAAATTAGTAGCTGAGAATTTGAGAAGTGGATATATTTTGAAGACATAAATAGCTTGACTTGATGATATATTAAGAAAAATACAAAAATATTTGTGAGAAAAATAGAAAACTCAAAGATGAATCAACTGGGTAAATGATAGTATCATTTACTGAGACAGAAGACTTTAGGTAGAGAATAGTTTCAATGGGAAGAGATGAAGACTTCAGTTTCCATAAGTTAGAGATATTTATTAAGAATTAAAACAGAGTTTTCAAGTGTAATTATGTATATATAATTACATATGTGTAGTTGTAGTGTGCATATTTCAGTTCAAGGCTCAGGGGAGAACCCAGAATGGAGAATCATATTTGAAATTGTTGAATTGAATAAAATATTTTAGAATGCAGGAAATAAAATAGGATGCAGCTAAAAAGAGGTAGAGGCCAAATATAGTGTTCTGATTGCTATAATATTTAAAGGCTGAGGGACAAAAATCCAACAGTGAAAACCATGTGCAAGAAGGAACCCCATGAGGAAAAAGAAAAAGAAGGAACCCTAGAACAAAATGATATCCTGGAATTCAAGAGGGAAAGTATGAATGAATGAAAGAATGAATAAATGAATGGTCAAATGTTGAAGAGGGTCTGAGTAAGATAAAGTCAGAGAACTGACTGTTGGCTTTTGAAAGAAGGAATAACGTCCCGAATAAAATAAGGAAGGCAGAAACACTTCTTGCATCATATAACAATAAGGAATATAGAATATGTGATATAGGTATCAATGACTTGTTGGAATGAATGAGAACTCAGGTCATCTGATACTTATATTTTCCTATGAGAAATAGAAGATGTCATTACCTGAGATTTAAGGGAGTAGAAAGTGATGAAGAGTTAAGCATAAGAGATTGTGTAAATAACAGTTATAGATTGTGGGAAAATAAAAATTTAAGGGAAAAGCAGTAATATTTTCTGGTAGTATAGAACATTTGGTATTTACAATCATAGCTGGAAGTGATTTCAGTCAAAATTTCGGTATACATTTCTACAGCAACTTTTGGCTATGCAGAAGGGAGATCCTGGATTTAACTAGGGCTGGAAGTTTGTCAGGTGAGAAAGAAAAAGGAGAGATAAGGAAAGAATCGTTAAGTGTTTGCAAGGGAATGACTGTCATACAGGATCATAGCAGTTACGATGGGGTCAGGGGGATTTGAGGGTATAAGATTCCAATATTTATTGTAAAAGTCACTGTCTTTACACTTGTCAGAGTGGAATGGTAGCCCAGGAAGATGAAGGATGAAAATGATGGCCAAAAAATAGTATGTTTCAAAATGAGACTTTGATACAGTTACAGAGGATAACAGTCAGGTAATTAGATGGTAATTAACTGAAGATATCAAGGAGCTGTGGGTTATGTTGAATGGATCTTCAGTGGACGACAATGTTCAAAGCACTGTGGGGGTTGATCTTATTAGTAGGACAGTGAAGGGAGAGTGTCAAAATCCAGGTACAGCAGTATTCACTGAAGGATGGAAAAAGCATGGATGTCAGTCTTCAGGAAAAGAAGGTACTTATCTAGATTGGGTCTAGGGAATTGGGTGCTAAATTCCTGTTTCATTCTGGAAAGTATGGGTCTCACATGTTCAGAAAAAAATTAGGTACCTACACCAATGTCTACTTTTACATTTTCGATGATATATCTTAATGAAATATGTAGAATTTCGCCTACATGGAAGTTAGCATATAACTTTTCTTTTATTCTGTCTAAGTAAACATTGAGACTACTCAGGATTTCAGAATCGACTTTTTTTTTGACGTTTTCTTGTAAACTGGTTATTATTCAGTTATCACACTGATTTCTATCCTCACTGAAAAGCTCTCTAAAATACATAAATGCACCTCTCTGTCTTAGGGAGCATGGAACATTAAAATATATCTTAAATAGTTAAGGATGTTGTCATGTCTGAGATAATCATGTTCTGAGTATGAATTTACTTATATAAATCTATCATAATGAATTTATTTATATATGTATTTACTTATTATGATAATGAATCTGAATCAATATAACTTCAAATTTTTCTTCAAAATATATGCTTATATAATCTTAGAAGATTTAAACAAATGACTTATTATTTGAGTGATTCTCAAAGTAAACCTTAATTATTTAGCTTTGCTGTATGGCCTTTAGAAATAGAAGCTTTACAAAGACAAGTATTTTAAACTCCTATGCAAACTACCTAAACTTCCAAAGTATTCTATTAAAATGTTCCAATCACAGCATTCAAGGATAAGGAGTTATTTTCAGCTCTAATCTTATGACATTTTGATTTGAAGAAACTTATCAAAATATTATTATATATTTTAAAGATTTTATTTATTTGAGAGAAAGAGATCATGAGCGAGTAGAGGACCAGAGGGAGATGGAGAGAGAGAATCTCAAGCAGACTCTGCACTGAGCACAGAGACCGATGTGGAGCTTGGTTTCATGACCCTGAGATCATGACCTGAGTTGAAATCAAGAGTCAGACGCTTAACTGACTGAGCTACGCAGGTATCCCAAAATATTATTGGACTTTAATATGATAACAAAATAATTCTGAAAGATCGTCGTAGTTGGAGTGTGATGCCACTGTTTGTGCATGGGACTTGTTAGTCTCAGTATGGTGGAAGAAACTAGAAAAACCCATAAGAGACTGGCAAACTAATTTCCTATTAAAATATAAAAACCGGGCGCCTGGGTGGCTCAGTGGGTTAAGCCGCTGCCTTCGGCTCAGGTCATGATCTCAGGGTGCTGGGATCGAGTCCCACGTCGGGCTCTCTGCTCAGCAGGGAGCCTGCTTCCTCCTCTCTCTCTGCCTGCCTCTCTGCCTGCTTGTGATCTCTCTCTGTCAAATAAATAAATAAAATCTTAAAAAAAAAATAAAAAATAAATAAAATATAAAAACCATCTTCAGTTTGGTTAATTTGACAGGTTGAAAAAAAAAACTATCTTTGAAGTGATTTTTCAGTATGTTCAATTTCAATGCTTTTTTTTGGTTCCCTCCTTTAATTTCATTCAGTCATTAATGCATTTTCTCGATCTTTAGACTTCTCACTGAATTGACACAATAGTAACACATTATATTGTAACTGCATTTCTTAGTGAGTTCTTTTCTCACTGGAATATATTTATAATTCTGGTTTGTTAAAAACTTTCTGTTGATTAATTTTCCTTCTCATTGTATGAACTTGTATAGAATGAACCTTTGAAATCTTTTACCTGGAGAGTTAACTTTACCCTCCCTTTTTTTTTTTTTACTAATCATTTTGATATGCAAAAAATAAGAGCATTCTAAAAATAATTGAATTTTTCATAAAAATAAAAAATTAATTTGCCTTATTATTAAACATAAATTCCTAATCACAATCTAGATGTTGATCCTTATGATGTGTCAAGCACTGTATCAAGAACTTCACTTCACATATTTGTGAATGTGTTCTGTGTGGCTACTGTAAACCAAGAAAAAATTTTAAATTACCCACTAGTGGCTTGTATTAAATAGCTATTTAATATGTTATAGATAAACCTGTATTGTAGGTTAGGAAATAGATATCATGAGTATTCTTTAAAATAACTTGAAAGTACTTTTTTTTCATTAAGAAAAACAGTAAGAACTAAGCAAATCAGGACATTACCGTGTCTTAAAAAAAAAACAGCTCTTTATTTAATTAATAAGAATTCTTCAGAAACAGTGGAGTGATTACTTCAAAATCCTAAACATGAATAAACTACTCAAAAAAGAATTAAGGTGGAGACTGTGTTACACCTCTTAACTCCAGGGTAGTTCTCAGGATAATTTGCATATCAGATATATCCAAATATAATTCGACTCTAATCAAATATTTATCCCTCACCAATTTTAGAAAGCATGTATCTCAAGAAGAAGAAATAAACCCTTCCCAGGGAGTAAGTCTCCATTACCTGAAACAGGTAAATTGGAGATGAATGTAACATGCATGGAAATCTGAAATAGTGCTAAACATCACAACACAAATAATCACATTAAAAGTATACATAAATACAAGGTAGTTAGTGCACTGATTTTGTTCAGGATAACAATTCATGCATCATTACATAAAATCTTAATTGAGCCTGCCTAGTGAGCTGCTGTAATGTATTGATTAGCAACCCCCCTTTTCTGTAGCCTGCCCCTTTCCCTACAATTAGCATCAATCTCATGAAACAAAAGATAAAGGAACAGAATGAATGAAGCCACGACCTTTTCTCTCTGCTTCTATGTTGTTTATTCAAAGCCAAGAGAGAGCACTCAGCACAACATTCACAGATGCCTCCCTTCTTGATTTCTTTGAATTCACTGGATTTTTGATTTTCAAATTCAATTTATAATCTTAGACTCTATTTCAGTAGATCCCCATTATACACCAATTCCATATTTGCAAATTTGCAAGCTCACTAATGTTTATCTGTTACCCCCAAATCAATTTGCGTGGTGCTTTGGGGTCATTTGCACATGCACAGAGTGGTGAGAATTTTGCAGCATCTGATGTTCATGTCCCCAGCCAAGGTCAAACAAGACAAGACTTCACCCTGTTTTAAGTCTCAGAATGAAAACAAGTACCCTTTCAGGATCTATTTAATGCCATGACTTTCAAATTTGTGTTTTTTTTTTTGTTGTTTTGGTTTGGTTTTTTTGCTGGTGATTTTGCTGTTCACAATGGCCCCCAAGCATAGTGTTGAAGTGCAGCCTAGAAATGTTAAAATCTATAATAAAACTTCCCAAAAAAATATGTGTGTTACATAAGCTTCATTTTGGTAGGAGTTATATTGCTTTTGCTCTGAGTCTGATGAATCAACAATATCTATTGAATAAGGTATCTTTAAACAAAAGTTAAAAGATATATATTGATCAGTTAGCAAAAATGTAACTACAGACTCCAGAATTCTAATTTTATTTTTCCCCTAGGAACAGTTGTTCATTGTTCACTAATGCAGTATTCATGGAGACTCTATAGAGTGTAGAACTCTATAGAACCTATATATTGAGAGTAGGCTTTGTACTGTTTCATGTATTGCTGTTAATAAATGATACTTCCCTTTATTTTACTTTTTAATTTTTAAATAGTTAATTCTCACAGTTTGTCTGCTGTGAATTAATCATTTAATGTATTTGTTCTTTCATTGCTGTGATTTACTCTCTTTGCTGTAAATGTTTATTTTTATATTTGAATTTTTATTTATCTAAAAGTATTTGTGCAATGACAAAGAGGCTGAGTTTTGGACTGAAAACGAGACCTCGGTATTGAGCTGGTCTTAATTCTGACAAAAAGGGACATGAACAAGGGGGACTTATAGCCAAGGAGCATGGTGGGGGTCAGTGATACAGAATTACTAAGAGGAAACATCAGGAGTCAAGGCGGGATTTCTGGCTAAACCAACTTTATAGGATTCTTGATGAATAAAGGTGAGCCAGGGTTATCAGATATTCAGTTGGGCATATGGAGGCAAAAAAGTGTGATCAGGTAATCAGATCCTGAGACTGGGGAATTCTCTCTTAGCTGATTTAGCAAGATTTTTGCTCTTGAGTTCAAAGCCCAAGAATGAGGACTTGTTGAGAAAGGGTTTCGAAGGACCTGACTCAAGTTTTGTTAAGAAGAGTCTTTGCAGCGTAAAGGCTTGGAAAACCCTGGGATCCTGCTTGGATCCTGTATTTTTCAATCCTGAAGTATGGGGAGAATACTTCTCCTTGGACTGAAAATAGGAGTTGGTGGATGTATTGACTATCCCATGACTCCATAACCTCCATCATGTGAGCTGTTCTGAGATAGAGCTGATGTGATATTTTAACTTTTAGGAAGAAGCCAGGTTAGTGGAACTGGCCACTCCCAGGGTTCTCAGTTTGACTGTCCTTCTTCTGTCATTTCTTTTGTTCCTCACTCTTGCTTTCCTGAATTGCAGACCTAATGAGAGTGTGGCCAGTGAGCATTTGCCTCACAATTGGCTTTCTAAGAATCACAGATTAAGATACTCAGAACTTTTTTTTACTGTTGCATAAAACCTAAACGAGAACCATCAGGTGGTGTGTAGGCTTCAAAAATGACTCAGTTCAGGCCTCCAAAATTATCATCAGACAAAATCTCTTTCCAATTCTTGGTTCTGCTTTGCAATTTTTGTCTTTATTCTTGAGCACCATATGCAACACAATGATAGAGTTTATTTCGTTCTAAAATCCTAGATCCCATAGAAGAATTAAAAGACCCTTTCATACAACATTCTGCCAAAAGAGTATATTTCATTGTCCTGATTGAGTCATATTTCCTTCACAAAACCAAACACTTCTTTAATACTAGCTTGAGTGTCAGTCATGTTCTCATGCTGTGAATTCACAGTGAACTCTGATGGCCTATAGGTGGAGTGAAGGGTGTTTCCTAGAAGAAAATTGAAGCTTGTTTGTGGATGGATGCTACGGAGTCAACATTTGTTCCCTACCTGGTACACAAGTACAAGAAATAGAAAAGGCATTTTCCTAGTTCAAACAGCCTTGTGTACAGAAGCATCTCAAGATGTAGCTCTAATTGGTGAAGCACAGAAAACACAATAGTTGTAAGTGAATCAAAATACGGTGAACCATTGTTAACTGCATGCAGAGGTGAAGAAGAGTGTGGAGGGCGAATGGACTGGTGCATTAAGAAATGAGAAAAGAAACATCTGCCAACAGTCAAGAGAGGTGTTGGAAGCAGCAACTGTCCCAGTTGTGAACAGAGACAATGCCACCAATATGATGACATGTTTTAGTAATCTCACTGACTTGCAGAGATTAAAAAAAAAAAGTAGATGAGCTTTAATTTTGTTATTTAGAAGGTGGGAGTTGTTGTTAGTAGATTCAGGCATAAATTCCTAAATGCCTCCATCTACACTCAGTATCACCAGATTCAATTTATCAAGTCAACTTAATATAATTTAGCAAAGGCTGAGCTTTCATTTATTTTTATTTTACATTTATTCTTACTAATTTCTATTTTACATGTTCATCTGTGTATTATTCTTGCAGGATTTGGATTCCAGCTCTGTCCTTACATATACTTATGAGAAAATTATTCAATCTCTCTACCTCAGTTTCCGCATCTGTAAAATCAAACTAATACTACCCACCTTAGAAGATTGCTTGGGGGGGCGCCTGGGTGGCTCAGTGGGTTAAGCCTCTGCCTTCAGCTCAGGTCATGATCTCAAGGTCCTGGGATTGAGCATCAGGCTGCTGCTCAGCAGGGAGCCTGCTTCCCCCTCCCCCTCTACCTGCCTCTCTGCCTACTTGTGATTTCTCTCTCTCTGTCAAATAAATAACATCTTAAAAAAAAAAAATACTGCTTGGGTAAGAAACAGTACTTGGGAGGAAGATCACCTGCCAAATCTCAGCTCTGTCATTTACTAGTTGTGTGATCTTGGAAAAATTATTCTCAAATGTTCAGGTTTTATTTTCCCATAATATAAGACTCAGAAAAGTATCTACTTTGTAGGTTGTTATGGGAATTAAGTTAATTGGCATTAGTAAAGTGTTTAGGAGAGGACCTGGCATACGTAAGTGCTATTTTGCTTAAAAATGGTCAATACACATTTTCTTCCATTTATGACAAATTATGTAAATTGGAAAGTCCAATTAATGGAACCATCATCTTTTAAAAATACATTAATTAATTAGAGAGATTTTTTATAGATACTGTTTTTATAACTTATCTGTGCACTATAGACAATCCTAGACTGCAATATTTCTATTATATAGCATCTGAGGTAAAGTGGAAAAAACTGGTAAACTAATTTAGACTAAAAATGAAGACATTACTTTGCATTATGAAATGAGCATGCCTCTGTAATATACAAAATTATTAGATTTGTTCCGGATGGCTACCTATAGGAAAATTTAGTAATCATTGGCATTTAAAAGGACCCAAATTAGAGGTGTGATCTTTCTTTAAACCTGAATACCCAATGATACTATGCTTTCTTGACAAATAGTGAATTTGCTGTCTCTAGAGGTATGCAAATATGCACAAATTTTACTTAGTTATTACTGTGGAGTCCACTTAAGAAACTGTTGGAGATTGGTTTAACAACAGTTTTTTAAAAAATTTTTTCCTGTCTTGGAATATTATAATTTAAGTTAATTTTCTCCAAATTTAAATAAATTACAGCTTTGAAGAGAGAAATAAAAAATGAAGGCAAATAACCACATTTAACAAAGGAACTGAATCTAAAACTAATTCTCAAGGAGTGATGTCAAGGCGAGTTCTCATTTGTTTTTTGAAACTTTTGAGAGATCTGAGCTACACTTTAAGGTAAATGAAGCATTTAGACACTTTAGAAGGACAGCTGTGTCAATCAGATGCTCTACTTACCATTGAAGACTTTTTTTCTTATGGTTTGCTGAATTTCTAAACATGTCTCACATTACCCAGCTCTAGTGATTTAAACTTGTTTCTCTGTGACATACAAGTAAAGAAAGCCATTCATTTTTTTCTTTAAACAGAGCTGCTCATGGGGTGGAAAAGGTCTCACACTTTTAATGTTCTTTTCTTCGTTTACATGGAGCCATAATCAGCCTGGAGACTTGTAGGCTTCCCATGGGCTGCAGACATAGACAGATAATAAAAGCAGCTTTATGTTGGACCACTGCACAGTTACTTTAAAGAAAATCCATGAAAATCTCCTCTTCTATTGTTAAGGCATTTTACTTTTCCTATTGAATTTTGTATTATTTAAGATTTAGTGACAATACATAACTGTAAAATAAATTTTTAGTATAACATAAATATAATATGCTTATCCATAAAGATAATTAGTATTGTCCAAAAAATGTTAACAATTTTAACAAGACTCCACCACCTTTAACAAAATGATAAACTATTCATAACAAAATTACAAAAGTGAAAAATTTGAAAGGATCAACTCAAATTGGTAAGAAGAAAACATGTACTAATGTTCAGTACCTACAAATGTGCCAATTAATTTACATATCAATCTTTACAACTACTCTTCACATTTATTATTTATTAAATAGATGTTTATTAAGCACCATATATGTGCTGATATTGGGCTCTACCAATAAAGAGACAGTTATGATCTCTGCTCCATGGAGGTTCTAGGCTAATAGTTTCAGCTTTCCCCTCATGAAATACGTAACCTAAACAAATATGAACCATTATCCTCATTATCAAAATAAAGAAACTAAGGGTGTTGTACTTGTCCCTCCTTCACACAGATATTGAGTGGCAGATATCAGAGGTGGAACTTACAGTCTTTTTCAGAGGAGACTTCAGAGTCCAGCTCCTTCCATTTTTCCATTAGATTGGGATTCGACTTCAGCATCAACATTTTTCTTTATAATGTCTTCCTTTTAAACTCTGGATTTAAAAGAAAATATGATTCTTTTGAACTTTCAGGAGAAAAAAGAGTCTACGACTTTGATTTTTTATAAAGATTTTCCCCTGAGAAATAGGAAACTACTGACCAAGCCAATTTTAGGTAAATTAATAATTAAAGATAAAGATAAGGAAGAGAAGTTGAGTTTGGTATGCACTGATCTACATTGAAAAATCATACGAATACACATGTAAACTATGGCCACTGTAGAATAAAAAGACCTATGTGTAGTCAAAAAAGGAACCAATACCTGTATTTAGTGAAAAAATTCTGATCCCTTAGAGGGAAATTTTCTGCTCTGGGTGATAAATTTTGAATTGTGTTCACATCCTACAAGTGAGCTCTAAAATACAGAATGTAGGGGCGTCTGGGTGGCTCAGTTGGTTGGACGACTGCCTTTAGCTCAGGTCATGATCCTGGAGTCCCGTGATCGAGTCCTGCAGCAGGCCTCCAGCTCCATGGGGAGTCTGCTTCTCCCTCTGACCTTCTCCTCACTCATGCTCTCTCTCACTGTCTGTCTCTCAAATAAATAAATAAAATCTTTAAAAAAATAAAATAAAAAATAAAATACAGAATGTAATTCTATCTGTATATGGATTTGTGAAATTCAACAATAAGTCATTCAAACAAAAAGTCTAAAATTCCATCATGAAGAAATTTACATGTGTGTGTATGAATGGATGCACTAAAGAATTTGAAGTTATTTTTATTTCCATTTTTAACAAAAATTTATTTACTATGTTCAGTTGAATTGTGTACTTTTTAAAGAGTAGCAGGGGTGCCTGGGTGGCTCAGTGGGTTAAACCTCTGACTTCGGCTCAGGTCATGATCTCAGGATCCTGGGATTGAGTCCTGCATCGGGCTCCCTGCTCAGCGGGGAGCCTGCTTCCCCCCTCCCTCTACTGCTCCCCCCACTAGTGCTCTCTCTCCTTCTCTCACTCTTTGTCAAATAAATAAATTCTTTAAAAAAAAACAAAGAGTAGCAGAACATGTCACCCCCAAATATGCTAATTAGGCCTAATAATTTTTTGAGCTCAAGGCTATTGAGAACAGATACAAAAAAAGTTTCCAACCTTCCTCCTATTTGCCTAAAAGCAGGACATGAATTTTCAAAGATGTCCCTCCTCTCTTCCAGAAGTACAAAAGTTAATCACCAAAAAAAACATGAAATCCCTATTGGCTTGAAGGGACATCAGCAAAATCTACATAAGAAATATTATTAACTTGTCTTTATGTACCATTAGTTTCCCATATATTTGCCTTCCCCAATTTTCTGCCCCTAGAAACTCTAGGGCTTTTTCCTTTGTCTTGTTACTTCTCTGAAATGTATTGTCCTTACACTAAGATATTTAAACTCAACTTTTAACCAAACCTTTGACTTACTAATTTTTCCATGGGCATCTCTCATGTGTACGTGAAATATACAGGTAAACAAACTTTTTCTCTTGTTAATCTGCCTTTTGTTATAGGGGTCTGTAACCAAGAACTTAGAAAATGAGAACTTAGAAAAGTAGAAGAAAAAATATTTTTTATCTTCTACATTTACTTATATTTAACTGACGACTATTCTCAATGAGGCTTCAGTGCTGTGTCAACATAACTACCACTATTTCTCCAAAATCTACCATGAGTTCTATGGTGCCTTCCAACTCCAGATACCAGTTAAGTGAAGACAATTTCAACTTAAACTGAAAATTAAGAAATATCCTCATGAATGCATACTCACATTGATATTACCTCTGAGATTCTAAAAGATGAAGTGAAATATTAGTTAGCTTCTGGAATAGTTTTCTCTCTTAGTGCATATTGTCATATTTTAACTTATTCACCCTTTACTGACTTGTGAATGCAAAGAAAATTTGTTCAACATTAATGAGCCCGTTCTATATGCTAAGCACTGTTTTTTGTTTTTGTTTTTGTTTTTGTTTTGGCTATAGAAAGGAAGTAACAACAACTAACATTTACACGATGTTAATTATGTTTCAAGAATTATACAGTTAAAATTCATTTCTAAGCCCTGAAGGATTCCACTGTTACAAAAGAATGAACAAGCCATCGTGATTTGACATTGCATGTTAAAATAGATATCTATGGAAGGAAAGGGTTTGGAACAAAAAAAGTGAGTGATAAACTCTCTTTTGGAGGCTTATTTAGTGAAGTTACATGAACTGTGGGTTTGTTTGTTGTCTTGCAAGGAAAATGAAAATATCTCAGACTTCAAGAAGAAAAATAACAACATGTCTGAAGAGCATCATGTAGTTCAGTGTATTTGTTGCAGAGAATGTGATGAGGTTATAGAAGGAAGAGAAGCTTTGTAGCCCTACCTAAGTCATTCAGTTTTTTTCCAAAACTAGTTTAACAGAGATTAGCCATTGGATGATCCTACAGGAATATGGCATAGTCAAACTGAAATTTTAGAAAGAGCATTCTACTGGTAGAATGGTAAATTTAGGTGAAAGGGGGTGAATGAAATCAAATGCCAACTGTTTAACCAGGCATGACCTGAAAATCCTCTGAACAAAGGAGATTATAATAAGAGGTGAGAGAAGTACTGTAAATTTTAAAGGGTTAATGAATTATATCTAAAGGAATTAGTGATTGTTTAAAAATGGGAATGGACAAAAATTGAATTCCAACTATGTGTGATGCACTGTTTGTAGCAGGAAAGGGTAAACAGATGAACAAAGAAGTAACAGTACAAAAAGAAAACAAAGAGGAATATGGTAGACAGACTATATCAATAATTTTACTTAATATAAATATGCTGAACATTCCAATTAAAAGACAATTTATCAGATGAAGTAAAAACAAAATATAGGCTGTATGTATGACACTCATTGTATGTCCAAAGACACTGCCAGAAACGGGGATATTTAGATTTCATAGGTGGAAGAGATTGAGATGAAGCTGAGTTCCATAGTAAAAGTATTTAAAAGGAGAATGATCAGTATAAGCAGGATATATTTTTTTGGAATGTTTACTTCTAATTTTCTTTTAATTATTTCCTTCTGTATGACTTCTTATTCAACTAGAGGCCTTGGATGCTTTGAGGACGGTTAGTAATCTAACAATAAAGGAAGAGAAAAAGACAGTTTAGTTTCTTTTCAAACATAAGATTAGATAAAGAGTTGAAATCCATATACCTCAATCAATGACAGCAGAAACCAGAAGGACAGCAACTAAAAGAGATCAAGCCAGGCTGTGTTATCTTTTGATGAGGCTTGTGTCTCCCTCCCCCCATACCTTTTTCAGATAACTTATGGAATTAATTTTGTTAGAAACTTTGAAGACCCTTACAATAGCCTGATTGGCACTCCTGAAATATTTGTTGACTAGCCAAAGTAATGTGTCATTATATTGTTAATATGAATTGACATTGAATTTCCAAAATATAATTGGTAGCACTATGTCATCAATATAAAAATAAATTTTTTAGCAACAAATTCTGATTTAAAAATGGCAGTAACCTCTCGACATCAGCCACAGCAACTTCTTTCAAGATACGTCTCCAAAGGCAAAGGAAAAAAGCAAAAATGAACTTTTGGGACTCCATCAAGAGCAAAAGCCTCTGCACAGCAAGGGAAACAATCAACAAAATAAAGAGGCAACCCACCGAATGGGAGAAGATATTCACAAATGACACTATAGACAAAGGGCTGATATCCAAGATCTATAAAGAACTTCTCAAACTCAGCACACACAAAATAAATAAATCATGTCAAAAAATGGGCAGAAGACATGAATAGACACTTCTCCAAAGACATACAAATGGCTAACAGATACATGAAAAAATGTTCATCATCATTAGCCATCAGGGCGATTCAAATCTAAGCCACATTGAGACACTACCTTACACCAGTTAGAATGGCCAAAATTAACAAGACAGTAAACAACAAGTGTTGGAGAGGATGTGGAGAAAGGGGAACCCTCTTCCACTATTGGTGGGAATGCAAGTTGGTGCAGCCACTTTGGAAAACAGTGGAGATTTCTTGAGAAATTAAAAATTGAGCTACCCAATGACCCTACAATTGCACCACTGAGTATTTACCCCAAAGATACAGAGGTAGTGAAAAGAAGGGCCATCTCTACCCCAATGTTCATAGTAGCAATGGCCACAGTTGCCAAATTGTGGAAAGAACAAAGATGCCTTTCAAGGGATGAATGGATAAAGAAGATTTGGTCCTTATATACAATGGAGTATGATGCCTCCATCAGAAAGGACGAATACCCAACTTTTGTATCAACATGGATGGGACTGGAAGAGATTATGCTGATGGAAATAAGTCAAGCAGAGAGACTCAAGTATCATATGGTTTCACTTACTTGTGGAGCATAAGGAATAACACAGAAGACATGGGGAGATGGAGAGGAGAAGTGAGATGGGAGAAATTAGAGGGGGAGACAAACCATGAGAGTCTGTGGACTCTGAGAAACAAACTGAGGGTTTTGGAAGGGAGGAGGATGAGGAGTTGGGTGAGCCTGGTGGTGGGTATTATGGAGGGCACGTATTGCATGGAGCACAGGGCATGGTGTATAAACAATGAATTTTGGAACACTGAAAAGAAATAAAATAAAATAAAATGGGGGAAAAAATGGGTAAGCCTGGAAGTCAAAACCATTGATTTCTATCCTGGCCATGGCAAATGAGTTCTAGAAAGTCTCTAGACCCAAGCATTGTCATTTATAATTAAGAGAATCAGATAAGAAATCCAAGGAAAGACTTTAAATGAGCTGATTGCTTATAATAAAAATTAAATGATCTAAAACACCCATGCAAATACGATCAACTGATCTTAGACATAGGAACAAAGGAAATACAATGAAAAAAGTTAGTCGTTCAACAAATGATGCTAGAAGACTGGATTTCTACCTGAAAAAAACGAAGAAACAAACAAACACAAAACAAAACAAACAAACAAAAAAACCCCTAAATCTAGACAGTTTTATACCTCTCACAAAAATTAACTCAAGATGAATCATAGATAAACCTAATTGTAAAAACACAAAACTTCAAAACTCCTAGAAGATAACACAGAAAATCTAATTGACCTTGGGTTTGGTAATGACTTTTTAGATGAAACACCAAGCCAGGATCCATGAAAGAAATGATTAATAAGATGGACTTCACTAAAATTAAAAACTTCTGCTTTGCAAAAGACATTGCCAATAGAATGAAAAGACATGTCACAGACTGGGAGAAAATACCTTCAAAAAAAGCAAAAGACATCTGATTAAGGGCTGTTATCCAAAATATATAAAGAATGCTTATATATTGTTATATATATTTATTTATATATATTTATTATTTATATATTATTATACATAAGGAACACAATAATAAAACAAACAACTTAATTAAAAGATAGACCATAGATCAGAAGAGACAGATCATCAAATAAGATACACAGATGGCAAATAAGCATACAAAAAGGTGCTCCATATTGTAAATCATCAGAGAATTCCAAGTTAAAACAACCATGACCCAAACTGAAAACACTGACCTCACCAAATACTGGCAAGGATTTCAAAAAACAGGAACTCAAATTCATTGCTGGTTGAAATGCAAAATGATACAGCCCCTATGGAAAGCAATTTGGTGGCTTCTTATCAAAGTAAATATGTTCTTACCATATGATCCCACAATGTCATCCTTTGGTATTTAAAACCAAAGGAGTTAAAAATTTATGTCCACAAAATAATATGCAAATAGACTTTTATAGCAGCCTTATTCATTATTGCCAACACATGGAAACAACCAAGATGTCCTTCAGTAGGTGAAAAGAGAAACTGGTACAACCAGACTATAGAATAGTATTCATTATGAAAAAGAAAAGAGGATGAGGTATTAAGCCATGAAGGGCTTGGAAGAAACTTTTTTTTTTTTTTTTTACTCCAAATTTTTATCTAAATTTCAGTTAGTTAACATAGAGTAGAATATTAGTGTCAGGTATAGAATCCATCAATTCACCACTTAATTAATAGTGCTCATCATAACAAGTGCCCTCCTCAATACCAATCATCTATTTAACCTATCCCCCACCTACTTCCCATCCACCTACCAACAGCTTAGTCTCTATAGTTAAGAGTCTGCTTCTTGGTTTGCCTCTTTTTCTTATCCCATGTTCATTTGTTTTGCTTCTTAAATTCCACATATGTGTGAAATCATATGATATTTTCCTTTTTCTGACTTATTTCACTTAGCATAATAGTCTTTAGCATATATATATATATATATATATATATATACACACATATATATGTATATGCATGTGTATATGTATATATGTGTATATACTGCTGCTTCTTTAGCCATTCATCAGTCGATGGACTTTGGACTTTGGGCTCTTTCCATAGTTTGGCTATTGTTGATAATTCTGCTATAAATATTGGGGTCCATGTGTCCCTTGAAATCAGTATTTTGTATCCTTTGGGTAAATAACTAATAGTGCATATGCTGGATTGTAAGGCAGTTCTATTTTTAACTTTTTGAGGAACCTCTGTAATATTTTACAGAGTGCCTACACCAGTTTGTATTCTCACCAATGGTGTAAGAAGGTTCACTATTCTCTACATGCTTACCAATACCTATTGTTTCCTGTATTATTAATTTTAGTCATTCTGACAGATGTGAGGTGATAGCTCATTGTGGTTTTGATTTGTATTTCCCAGATAAAATCAGTGATGTTGATCATCTTTTCAAGTGTCTGTTACAGTCATCTTTATGTCTTCTTTGGAGATATGTCTATTCAAAAGTATGGAGGAAACTTAAATTCTAGTAATGCATATTTCTGAAACCTAGTAATGCATATCACTGAGTGAAAGAAGCCTATATGAAAATGCAACATTCTACATAATTCTAAGTCAAAGATATTCTGGAAAAAGGCAAAACTATGGATACAGTAAAAGACCAATAGTTGCCAGGAGTCAAGGGGAAGAAGTAATGGATAGTTAGAATACAGGAAATTTTTAAGGCAGTGAAATTATGCTCCTACAGTGCTGGGTATACACCCCCATACTTTTGTCAAAAATCCATAGAATGTACACTTGGGTGAGAATGATGAGCCAATATAGGTTCATTGACTGTATCATATGTACCACTCTGGCACAGGATGTGAATACAGAGGGAGGCTATGCCTGTGTCAGAATAGGCAGTATATGGGAAATCTCTGCAACTTTCTGCTTGGTTTTGGTGTGAATGTAAAAATTGCTCTAAAAAAGTCTATTAAAAATATAAAATGTTTTAAATATTCTTATAAAATAGAGCTGTCAGTGTATAATTCCTTCCATTCTTTAATTTTAGAGCCTGGCATTATGTATAAATTTTGGTGTCTTTGACCATGATGTGTCTTTCTCAGATTTAGCTAGCAAACCAGCAGCCTCAACATCTTACCATTATACACAGTACAATGATATATTTTTAATTAAATACAATTAAAAATGAGAAAGAACTTTTTATTATAGAATATTTTAAATTTTATTTAGATTAGTGTTATTTTGAAAAACAATTTAAAACACACAAGTTATTCAAATAAATAAAACTGGGAACTTATCTAAAGACTTAGAAAAAAAATTTTTTTATTTTGTTTTGTCTGGTTCATTCACATACTGCCTCTACATTATGGGTTTTTTTTTTTTTTTAAAGCTAATTCCAAATATTATGACAAAGTATTATTTAAAAAAAAATATTTTCCTTACTGCCTTATAATCTCACTTCCATTTAATCACTTTTTCTACAGAATATATTTTTTGGCTTCATTTTCAGACTAGGTAAGCGAAGCTCAGAGACTGTCAATGATTTTCTCAAAGCTACATAATGACTACACAGAATACAAATCCAGATTTTTACGCAATCTGACTTGTCTCTGCCGAGTACCTTTTGCTTCAGGGCCACACTTAGGAATTTGAATAGACTTCCTTGTTAGGATTCCTGCCTGCATGTTAAATGTCATATCACCACTGCTTCATTTGTAGTTCCTTAATGGGAAAAAGAGAGAGTGGCAGTAGGGAAAGAGAATAAAATTACTTGCAATTGAAAGGCAATGGTACCCTTTCCCTTTTGAAATTTAGACTCAAGTGTTTTTTTGTTTTTGTTTGTTTGTTTGTTTGTTTGTTTTTGTTTTTTGTTTTTTTACTTTTTATTGTTCCAGGGAAAAAAGAAGGAAGTAGATTAAACAATCCAAACATATTATCATCTTTTTAGAAGTTCAACCCCTCACCGTCATCATGTATTTTGTTCTAGAACAAGAGTGTCCAAATATTTTATGATTCTGTAACTATTTAAATAAAAAAAAAATCTGAGTACACATCTCAAATACATGTGTACTTATTTATTTATAAATATTATATGTGTCCTATTAAAACAAATGTTATATATTATAAAATAAAATATCTGTCTTAAAAGCTAATACTAAGTTACAGACAAATGTAAAAATCTGATAGTGGATAATTCTTAATGAATGGAATGTGAATATAGATATAACGCTACAAATTGGCCTGTGTGCTGCTTAGTACTCAGGTGTAAACTGATAGTCTCGAAAGGAGAAACAAGTTGGTGGTAATCAAACCTAGAGACATGTTAACTATTTAATAAGATAAATACAGACCTGTTCATGTTAGAAAATGATAGCTACTGAATTCTAGGGAAAATAAGCAAATGTTTTCTTCAAAAGCTTACACCTAAGGGTATTAAGTCAAGACTGTAAGTATCGGGGTGCCTGGGTGGCTCAGTGGGTTAAGCCGCTGCCTTCGGCTCAGGTCATGATCTCAGGGTCCTGGGATCAAGCCCCACATCGGGCTCTCTGCTCAGCGGGGAGCCTGCTTCCTCCTATCTCTCTGCCTGCCTCTGCCTACTTGTGATCTCAGTCTGTCAAATAAATAAAATCTTAAAAAAAAAAAAAAAGACCGTAAGTATCTATTATAGGAACATATGATAAAAGCATATGAAAGAATCAAACATCATGCTGTGAGATATAAAGGAATCCCTGGCGGGGAGGGGATTCTCATTCTCTCCTTCTGCAGTCCCAGGTGGTAATAAGGAAATAGTTCTTTTTTTGAGGGTGAAAATGTGAACTACATCAAAGACACACAAGGCTCCTTTAGAAGGAAAGGCTATGTTGACAGCAACCATGGACATTTCAAAATTAGAAAGAGAGCAGGAGGATGGAATAACCTGCAAAGGAAAATAGTTCTCCACACTGCCTTCCCAAATTGTGTGCGAGGAGCCAGGGAAGGAATGCAAGGAAAGCACGCAACACCACTGCTTCTACCCTTCATATATCATACCTCTGTTAAAGTACCCAACACGCACCTAACCCACGTCTTTGAGGGCACTCATGTATTTCTGACTCAAAGATGGATTCACATTTTTATTTATGAATATTGACATTAAACTTTTTGTACATCTTAAAAATAAGTGCTATATTCCATCACACAGAGATCTTGACATTCTGGCCGGGTCTTTGGTGAAAGTTGAGAATTGACAGATGGATGAATGTATAACATCTTGACCAACAGATATCCTTTATGATCCTGATAAAATTTAACATTGAGAAAGAGAACAAGATGCTTCTAGTTTCCTAATGACCTAAAAAAAAAAAATTAGAGAAATCAAATTGTGAAATATTTGTAAAGATCAGAAAAGGTCTGAAAAAGCCAGAATGCTCTCATGGGAAGTTTCAACTACCTAAATATTGACTGTATAACAAGTATGCAGAAAATTGTAACAATGTGTTTTTTAAAGAAAATTCCATTTGTTCGTAATTTGATTTGATGAACAGCTAGCTAATCTGGCAGAAAAGAAAGAACCAGTTTGTTATATATTGTAAGGCTCACAGATAGGAATTATTGATAAATAAATATGATGCCAAGAACTTTGATTGCAGGATAATAACCATAATACAGTTTGCAAAGAAAAAAAAATCAGTTACAAACCTGCAGATTATAAGCATTCTTTCATTGTCTCTAGTTCTTAGACTAAATTTGCTGCCCAGGAAAAACTACATTCAAGTAAGCTCCTCAGCCAATTGTCTCTTTTTGCTAGTTTTGGGTGAAGTACAATGTGGAGTGAGTGAGTTAGAAAGGAAGAAGAAACAGACAAAGAGAGATTTTAAGTCAAGGTCTTTACATATGAAGTCAGTTGAATATAAAATAGAGGCAGTCTTATTAATAATTTTTCTCGGGTGGAAGTTTCTCTTAGTGTTCTCAAGCATCTTTTTTATGTTCTTCTTTCCATGTTCTCTCCAAATGCAAGCCTGATACTCTTGGCTTTTCACATTTAGAATCTTATTAGAAAAGATACTGACGGATTGATTTATTTTGTACAAAACTGATTTGTTGTAAAGTAGCCCCCTGTAAGGACATATATATTCTAGTTTATCAACAAAGCACTAAGCCAAAGGAAGAAAACTGCAGAAATAGACATTATAAATTAGAACCAGAGAAAGGAATTTAGAATAATAACAACAAATGAAAGAAAGGAGAATTTGAATTGAAACAGCCTGATTCAGGGCTGACTTGGTAAACAGGTGTCCAGGGCAACAACAAACAAGTTTACTACATTGTGAGGAGCAACAAGCAAACTTTCTTCTGATAAAAATGATGTAGGGGCACCTGGGTGGCTCAGTGGGTTAAGCCTCTGCTTTCAGCTCAGGTCATGATCTCAGGGTCCTGGGATTGAGCCCTGCATGGGACTTTCTGCTCAGCAGGGATTCTACTTCCCCCTCTCTCTCTCTGCCTGCCTCTCTGTCTACTTATGATCTCTCTCTGTCAAATAAAGAAATAAAATCTTTAAAAAATGATTGTAAATTAAAGGTATGCTGAGAGGCCTTTATACACCTACCAGATTTGTAAATATTCCTAAATTTGGTAATATACTTTCTGCAAAAAGTGAGGAAATCAGAGACCTCAATTCATTGCTGGTAGGAGTAAAAATTACAATAATCAGAAATGTAGCAATATCTATTAAAATTTTAAACACATATTTCTGACCATGCAATTTTGTTCCCAGGAACTTAGTCTACATATGTGGTTATATATATATGCAAAATTACATAAATACAAGATTTTTTTTTTTAATTGCAGCATTGTTGGTAATAGCCAAAGAATCAAACCACCCAAAATACCATCAAAAGCGAAGGGTTTAAATGAATTATGATTTATCTGTCTACTGGGTGTTGTGTGGATAAAAATCAACAAGTAACCTATTTGTATACTGACATGAAATGTCCTCCAAGATATATTTTAAGTGAAAAATCATGTGCAGAACCATGTGTATATCTTACTACCTTCTGTGTACACTGATAAAAATAAGAATCTGTATCTATGTTTCTTTGGCTATAAAGAAACTGAAAAGATACATAAGAATCTATAACAGTGCTTTCCATGGCGAGAGGAGACGGATATAGAGAGGAGCAAGAAGGAAAGGACTTTTCAGTATGCACCATTTTATACTTACATATGTGTATTACCTGTTGGAAAATTAAATAAAAAAAACTTTTATCAACTATTACTGGAATAAAATTGGAAATGTATAACATTTAACTTTGTATCTGAATGAAATATAAATTGATACAATCCCCACTGACTAAACAGTACATTTTAGTTAAAAAAAAAATGTGTCCAAAGAACAAGATACACTGTATTATTAGTCAGAGTCCAGCCAGAATAGTCTAGGTTATGCTGCAGTATTTATTAACTACAAAATCTTAGTATTTTACAGAATATGTTTGTATTGAGGATCTGCTTCATTTCTTCTCTGTATTGTCTGCATCCCAGCTCAATGTTGATGAAACTTTTCCCATCTAAGTGTCTCATGTCAGAAGCAAAAGAGGGAGATGGTGAACCAGAAGCTCGTTAAACTTTCTTAAAAGTGATACACATTACTTATTACTTAACAATATTTTATTGGCCATTGCAAGTCATATGGCCTCTCTTAAATTCAACAAGGCAGGAGCTATTCCCCCAGGAACCCTTCCCACAAAGAAGGGGTGCATCTCAAATCACGTAATCAACCCAAAATTAATGGCATAGGAACTATAAAAAACCCACACAGGAACTATTTTGAAAAAAATAGTAGTAATTAATGTATGTCCTTTGTTATTAAAAGATCTTCATTTTCTCTTTGTCCCCATTCAATGAATCTGAACTAATTCTAACACTAATGTTAATTCTAACCTTGTATAATAAATATAAACTTTAAGGAATCTGCCTAAAGTTCCTACATATCTCATTGCTCTCTAGACAGGAACAGACCTTGGAATCATTAAAATTGTCAGGAAAGGCGCGCTTGGGTGCCTCAGTCATTAAGTGTCTGCCTTCAGCTCAAGGTCCTGGGATCAAGCCCCGAATCGAATCGGGCTGCCTACTCAGCGGGAAGCCTGCTTCCCCCTCTCCCACTCCCCCTGTTTGTGTTCCCTCTCCCTCTATGTCAAATAAATAAATAAAATCTTAAGAAAAAAAATTTTTAAAAATTGTCAGGAAAGACTTTACTTTGAGGCTAAGTGAATTGGTCATGTTTTCAAAGTGAGTTTCCAAAGTTTTCTAATACATCACACCACATAGTTAAGTCCTCCAAAGTACAGAAGCATCGGTAGGAATTTATGCCATTGAAGAGGGTGAGAGATATATGCAAAAAATTAGGCTTCATTGTGGATTAGCAGAGATTTCTTTAACCGACTGAATGAATAAAAGAAACTTGCATTTTAATAATTATTCCTAAATATGCAAACTTTTTCTCATACTGAAATAGCTGAGTATTATCTACAGAATATACTTCAATTAAAATTTTAAACTTCATTACTTAATTCTCTCTAGTCCCTCTTCAGTTATTATCACCAACTCTATACCTTATTCAAGATAAGTGACATATAACATCTGGTGTAAAAATCGAATACCATTTGAATTCTTAATCATGCTACAAAATTATATTATCTGTGAATCTGTTAATCAGGTAGCATCTATGTGAATTTTATTACCAATAAAACACAGAAACCATTTTGACTCAGATAAAATCTTCTTGGGGACCAAAAAAAAAAAAAAAAAAAGAATATTTCTTATTTAAAAATCATCATCTAGGAAGGGCTACTTGCTTATGATTTGAAAGTGGTCGAAGACTTGACTTTCATTTAATGCTACTTCTTAAGTTGTCTGTGCTTCTGTGATTGAAAGTGAGAAGTGAATGAAATTACATGACTGAAGGAGAATAAAGGAGGGGAAATAGTATGAGTTTAGGCTTAGAAGAGAGATCTAGAAAGGGATATTGAATAAAAAGAAAAGCAGTGTGGCTGAAATAGAAGGATTATGAGAGGCAGTATTGAGAGGCAGTTTTGGAAAAGTAAATTAGAATAAATTGTAGAAGACCTAGAAATCCAGCTAAGGATCCTGATAGAAATGAGCAGATATGACAGGCTTTTAAATCAGAGGCTGGCAGAAGGAATGGAAGAAAGCAGATTAGGAGCCCATGATTGGAAACAGAGATGATAAGGAATGATACTCAGGGATGATAAGGAATCTGAGTTAGACAGCGTCATTATAAGGAGATATGAGAGAAGGATCAGAAGCAATGAAAAATACAAACTAACAGAACAGAATTTGAATAAATAAATATGAAATAAAAAAGAAAAAGGAATCTGACTGTGAGGCTGGGAAAATTGGAGAATGGGTGGTTAGGAGAAGCAGAATCCAGAGCGGGAAGAACTTGGAGATGGGGTTTGAAGTAGAAAAGGTGTAGTGTAGGTATATGTTTATGTGTAGGGAGAGAGTTAGAAAGTTACTTTTACCAGTACTGAAATTAGATATGAGATATACAAGTTAAAATGTCAACTAGATATTTTAAACATGAAATTCAAATTTGAAAAATAAGACCAAAGAGAAATTTTACCTCCTTCTTTCCTCCTTTTTCTCTTTCCTTTCTTTTCTTTCCCTTCCTCCCTCCTCCCCTCTTTTCTTCCTCCTTCCCTTTTTTTTCCCTCTTTTCCTTCCTTCCTTTCTCCCCTTCCATTCCCTACCCTGCCTTCTCCTCCCCCTCCGCAACATTTTGGCTGTTCTGTGTACCCTTGAAAATAGTCATACTGCTCTTTTGGACAGAGTACTCTATAGATGCCAATTAGGTTGACTTGATTGATAATGGTATTCATGCCCTTTACTTCTCTTGAATTGTGTGTGGGAGTAGCGTGCGCATACAAAAAAAAATGGTTATAAGGATATTAGGTGCAAAAGTGGTTTGATTTGTAATACCTTGATTCATTCTTGCTTTATTAATATGAAACGATCTTGTTTATGATTTTATATTTTTGTCCTGAAATCTGTCTGATATTAATGTAACCACTTCTGCTTTTTAAGAAATTAGTATTAGCATGATTGATCCTTTTAATCAATTCATGTCTTCACACCCCTTATTGCTGCCAAAACCACATGGGCTGGGGGCTGGGGCTGGATGGACAGACACCTCCCCCTACCCAAACTCCTCCTGTGTGTGGTTGGAAAACTTTTTTTGTTTTTTGGTTTTTTTTTTTTTTTTTTTTTTTCTGAATTCATGTCTTTATTTTTGACACAAATTTTTTAAGGCAGCATATGGTTGGGTCTTGCCTTTGTGTGTGTGTGTGTATGTGTGGTTAAGATTTATTTATTTATTTGAGAAGGTGCGGGGGAGACACAGAGGGAGAGAGGGAATCCTTGAACTGTCTCTTTGTTGAACATGGAGCCAGACAGGGGCTGTCTCACCACTCTGAGATCATGACCTGAGCCAAAATCAAAAGCCAACTGCTTAACACACAGAGCCACCTAGGCGCCAGATTCTTGCCTTTTACAATTCAAGTCTGACAATCTCAGCCTGTTAATTGGTGTGTTTAGTTTACTTCTTTTTAATGTGATTCTTGTTATTTTGATATCAATATTGTCAGATACTGATAGATATTGTCAGATTTAAATTTACCACTTAAGTATTTGTTTTCTATTTGTCTTACCTGTTCATTCTCCTTTTTCTTCTTTGCCATCCTACTTTCAGATTATACTTTTATGACTTCATTTTATCTCTTGTTGACATATTAGCTATAACTCTTTGTTGTTGATGATTTAGTGGTTTCTTAAGGGTTTAAAGTATATACTTTTAACTTACAATCTATTTTCCTTTAAAACCATATCACTTCAATTAATATCTACAAATTTCTAATACTATACTTTTCTCTTTCTCATTCCAGTGATTATGATATTTTTGTGTATATTATAAGCCTCAGATATATTATTATTACCTGTTGTTAAATAGTTAATCCTTTGAAGAGCTTTTTGGAAAGAAAATAGATATATGTTGACTCACATACTTAATGTTTCAAGTGCTCTTTATTGCCTTGTGTACATCCAGATTTCTATCGGGTACCATATTTCTTCTGCACTGAGTACTTATTTTAAGATTTTGTGTAGGGGCGCCTAGGTGGGGCTCAGTCAGTTAAGCCTTTGACTCTTGACTTTGGCTCAGGTCATGATCTCAGAGCTGTGAAATCAAACCCCGTGTCTGTCTCTGTGATTTGCAGGGAGTCTGCGTGAGATTCTCTCTTCATCTCCCTTTGCTCTTCCCCCTTAGCCCCTCCCCACATCGTGCTCATGCTCTTTCTCTCTTCCTCTCTGCTAGAGATGAATTATTTCGATTCTTGTATGTCTGAAAAAGTCTTGATTTCATCTTCATTCTTAAAGGATATTTTCTCTGGATGGAGAATTATCATTTACTCTTTATATTTGTATTTAATACTTTAAGGATACTTTCCTGTCTTCTGGCCTACATTGTTTATCATGAGAAATTTTTTGTCATCTTTGTTTTCCTATACGTAGCATTTTATTTTTCTTGGTTGTCTTCAAGATTATTTTCTTTGTGATTGGCTTTAAATAATTTGATTAGAATGTGCCTTGGTGTATTTCATTGTTGTTTTTTTCATTTTTCTTGTATTTGGAGCCTGTTCACTCTCTTTGATAAAATTTGATAAAGTTTGAGTTTATTATTTCAAAAAACACTTTTATAATTTTCTTTCCCTCTTTTGAAGACTCAAATTCTCTGTACATTAGGTTACACAGAGTTGTACCACGGCTTCCGGACGTCCTGTTTGTTGTTTAAAGTCTTTTTTTTCCCCTTGTATTTCAATTTTGGTAGTTTCTATTTCTATGATGTCAAGTTAACTAACTTATTTTGCAACATCTTATCCTTCTTTTATCCTATCCAGTCCTTTTTTTTTATATCAGTATTATATAGTTTCCATCTCTAACAATGAGATTTAGCTCTTTTTAAAAGTATCTTCCATGTCTCTACATAGGATATTTAATTATTTTCTGGCTTTTTGAATGTGTGGAGTGTAGTTATAATAACTGTGTTATAATGCATTACTGATAATTCTATCATTTCTTTCAGTTCTGAGTTGGTTTGGACTGACCAATTATTCTCTTCATTATAAGTCATATTTTCCTGCTTCTTTCCAAGCTTGGTAATTTTTTTAGATGCAAGACATTGTTAATTTAGCCTTGTTGAGTGCAATATTGCCTGAATGCTAAGTATTTTTGTAGTTGTATACGTTTTCTTGAATGTCTTCCTTGCACATAAGTTATTTGTAAATAATTTAAGTCTCTTTGGTCTTCTTTTGTCTACGGCCATACCACCCTGAACGTGCCCCATCTCGTCTGGTCTTCTTTTATTTATTTATTTTTAGGTGGGACAAGAGCAGTTATTAATCTACAACTCATTCTTCACCTTCACTGACAAAAGGTCCTTCTGGATGTACAACCAGTTCTGCATGAAGTATGAGCCTTTCCAGTCTAACTGGACAACAGGAAATATTCCTGTACCATCTGAGCTTTAAGTACTGTCTTTTAATCCATTTGGGTGGTTCTTTGCATGGCAAAAAGACTTGCTGCAGGTTTTCAGAGTGCTTTCTCTGTTCTGCACTAAACTTATAAGCATTCTTTCCTAGTGACTAGAGTTGCCCTTGCCTCCTTGAACTATCAGTTCTGTCTCTTCACCTCAGAGCATCCACCAGTCTCTCCTTGGTTTTCCCTTTCCTGCACCACAGCCTGGAAATGTCCTCAGAGAAGTATATCTAGTAATTGTTGTGCTTATTTCATTTGTTTCCTATGAGAGTAAAATGTCTTTATTGCCCAATGCCCAGGGTCCTGAATAAAGTTGCTCTATATGGCTTGTCTAGTTATTTGTTTTCTTCAGGTTTGGTAAATCCTTGTATGATAAAGCTATTTCATCTAGAAGTCTCTTGATAACAGAAACTCACAGAAGAAAACAATTAAGAACTGAATGCATAAGAACACAGCACAGACCTTGAAATTAGGCTTCTTGATTTTAAATCCTAGCTCCACCAGTGTAATATTAGGCAACTTTATTGAATCTCTATGATTCATTTACCTCAGGTGTAAAGTAAGGGTGATAGAAGTTACCCCTTCACTAATTTAATATGAAGACTAAATCAGTTAGTATATATGAAGTGCCTGTCTCATGGCAAACCCTGAATAAGTACTAGTTATAATCATATTACTTGTAGCAGTAAAGGAGCTCTTTTTTATTAGTATTACCACAAGAAGAGTATACAATAAGGCTCTTCAAGGAACTGGAGAGAAGAAATGGAAATGCATCAGTAACCAAGTTTACTGTTGTTGTTGTTGCTGATTTTTTTTCTCTCTCTCTTTTTCTTCAACAATGGATGTACTTCATCCATGTTTTTATCAGTTTCTTCTTTATTCTGATCTCTCCCTCTATAAATCAACTTTCTCTGCTTCTCTTAGTGATTGGGGCTAAACATTCCTGACCTGAGTTGCTGAGTTTCTATGTACTAATGACAAGAAATTAACTAGCATGACTGACTCTATTGGAAAAATACACATGACTGACTAGATAGAAAGAGAATTTTAGAAAATGCATATTTGGGTTACAGAGTTTACTATAGCGACAAGTTTCCATTAAGTATCAAAGAACCCACATTAGGGTCACACATCAATTTGTGTGTAGGGGGCAGTAATACTCCTCTTCAGATATTTTGGTTTTCTTCAGAGATACTGAGATCTCAAAGACATTTGTTTTAAGGGTGATAAAAGAACAAGGTTTTGCAGGTGAATTGGAAATAATGTGGAAGCAAAGTCCCCATAGATGGGAAACTGTGCTTTCTATTTAACAAATGCCTCCATCCTTTTTGTTATTCAGTAACTCTCACTTCAAATGAATGTGTCATTGCAGTAATGCTCTATTTCTAACCAGCTGTCTAATTTTTCAGAGAGATGAATGAAATAATTCCATGAGTAATAATTAACAAGTGGCAGAAGTTACTATGATTTTTTAATTATGAAGAGATAAAATTTTCTTCCAATTATTTGTTTAAAAATTTTATTGATTTCTCTTTTCAAAGAGAAATGAGCTGTCTTCAGTTAATGTCTAAAAAATGATTTCAATGAGAGTTGAAGGATGTTAATATTAGTTTTCTCTCAGTGTTGTTCATATCAAAGCCTACATTTTTTTTAAAAGCCTTTTTGGACAATTTACTTATAAGTACACATTAAAATTTTATTATAATCTTTTTGTAAGGCAAAAAGAATCTTCTAACAGATCAACTCAAATATTTCTTCTTTGGTAGAATTATTTATCAGAAAGAGTGTTCAGAAATAGACCTGTTAGAATAGATAGACAAAGAAGGAAATATCTGATTAAAAGTTATAAGGCTCTTGACTGACAGCTTCTTAGCAGATGGGTTACTCTTTTCTCAGAACAAGATTTAGTCTCATTGTAGTTTAGAATAAACTACTTACTCATTTTGTGAAGGCTACGATTTTCTTCCCCTAAAAACTTAAGCATTTTCTTACCCAAGTAGCTTATTTTCCAAACCAAATTTAAGTGACTTTTTTTCTCCTACAGATCCTACAGAAAGACATTATAGCTCTCCAAAATCTAGCCTTTTGTCCAATAAACACTGGTAAGTTTTTGTTATATGTAGATGAAAAATGTGATATTTTTTGTAACATAGAAATTGAAGCTCGTTTTGAATGCAAGATAGGAACTTATTAAACAAACTGAGGGTGAATCCTTTTGTGAAAGCAAAATCTTTAGGGCATGTAAATAAACATTTTGGTAGGCCAGACAGGATAGCATACTGGGATGGCTTATAGGTCAAGAAAAAGTATTTGAATAAATGAAGGTTTTGGTGTTATTGTTCATTAGTTTATTTTGTTGTTGCTTTTGTTTTAGTGTTTTTGGTTTTTTTTTTTTTTCAATCTGTCACATCATGGAAACCATGGTCAAATCCATCATCTCATCATCTAAGCTTGACTCATAAACCTGTGTTCACAAAGTTTTATAAAATTGCATATTAAATTATTTAAATTATTGTGTGCCCATATTTTACAAATCAGAGAGACTGACTTCTTGTAGATAAATAGTGAAAATAGTATTCTAAGTCAACTTATAAGGTCAGAAAGGAAAAGAGAAAGCTATTATGCAAAGGCTTTCAGAGCTATTCTGTGTGGAGGAGAAATTGTGCAATTTGTAGGAAAGGGGTGGGCCTAGATAGTTTTGGCTAAGTTCAACTCTAATTTTTTTGTTAATATTCCTTTTCCATTAGCTATCATCAATCACCCCTTAAATCAATTGTTGTTAAATTTGTGTTTTTAATCTTCTTTTCTATTTTTAAGCAAATAATTCTCTTTCTATGATAATATAAGTTCCATAAGGGCAGATATTTTTCACACTTGTAATCACTGTTGTATCCCTTAAGTCCAGAACAATATCTGACTCATAATAGACTTCCAATAAAATATTTGTCACTGAATGTTGAATGACTTTATACTATTCAGAAAGTCATGGAAACTGTCTCTCTGCTACACTTATGGGAAAAGTCAGGGAGAAAAGGAAAGAGAACTTCCAGCAAACTCATAAATGTCTTGAGTATAGAAAATCTATAGTGTCCCTTTGTATATTCATAACATAAAAAAACCAGAAACAAATATAATAGTTTTGAACATAGGAAATAATCAATAACTGTCACTGATGGATTTTCTTCCAGTAGCTTGTTCCCAAAGATGAAACACAGAAGATTGTGAATACTATCATTTTTTTTTGCATGCTCTAGAAGTCTAATTCAAGAGCTAACTCCTTCATACCATTTTTTCTTCATAAGTTTCTAAAAGAGAATAAAACAATCTGGGACAAGTAGTTTCACAGGGTGGTTCTGAAGATGATTGGTGTGCTATTTCACAGCTTTTGCAGGAATAAAAACCACTTCGAGTTTACCCCATTAGGAAATAAAACTTCCCTTCTCTTTTTGGCATCACTCTCAGCACAGTTTTTGTAAAAATAACATGCTGGAGGGGCGCCCGGGTGGCTCAGTCAGTGGAGTGCCCAACTCTTGGTGTTGGCACAGGTCATTATCTCAGGGTTGTGAGATTGACCTCT